>NC_047127.1:14169733-14509955 GCF_009829125.3 Periophthalmus magnuspinnatus | reverse complement strand
TTCTGCAAGTTCAAAGCTCGGACCGCCGCGCAAAACAACAGACGCCATATGACAAATTTAACCCAATTAAAAAGCGCGTTCTCCTCTCCCAGCATCTGCTCCAGCGAGCGCAGACCCTACAAAAACGACACAAAGTTGATGATTTGAGTGGAAATGACCGAAATGGCAATGAGTTTTTTATTGTCTCGTATAATTACACACATCTGCCCTTCATTTTGACGATAAAACAGTTTTAGTACACTTTTGTATTATAATATATGACTGCTGCAAGTACTTTTAATTTTATACATTTTTCAGCGTCGGTTAAATGGCAGAGATGGTAAAACTGATAGCAGACTTTGGAATTAGCATCAACACTAAATTGTACTAGGCTATTTTTGGATATTGTTTGTCCGATGATCCGAAGGTTGGCGGTTTCGAATCCCACTCTTACAGTTTGGGTGTATGAATGTGTGTATAAATGGGTGAGTGGTTCCTTGTAAAGAGCTTTGAGTGCCTAGAAGATAGGAAAGCGCTATATAAAAATGTGACCATGATGCAATTATTTTGATATGCCATGTGATTTTTGCGCCGCATTTTCAGAATTTGCCCTTTTGACTGGCTATGGAAGACTTACAGGGATAATAGGCTTTACGAGTGTGTCCTCATTAGGCGATAGTAGGAAGAGTACATTGCGCCTTAATATTTTGGGTGTACAGTACTGGCCATATTTGCTGAAATAGGCAAGGCAAGTTTTATTTGTATAGCACAATTTGTACACAAAGTAATCCAAAGAGAAATGCTGATTCCCCATGTTAAGTCCTGGTTTAGTCTTGACTCTGGACACCAGTAGGAGGTCGGTCCCTGAGGTGGTTCATACGGCACTAACATGAGCCACAGGAGCCAGTGCAAAGACCTGAGCACAGGACGATCACGATGTGTGAAGCACTTCCTGGTTCTAGTCAGGACCCAAGCAGCAGTGTTCTGGATGTACTGTTCTGTCTTAAGGCTCGTTTGGAGAGGACAGTGAGCAGGACGTTACAGTAGTCTAACCTACTGGAGACAAATGCATAGATAAGTTTCTCCAAGTCTGGTTTTGACAGTTTACCTTCGACTTTTGCAAAGTTTTTAAGATGGTAAAAAGCTGCAGATGTTATTGATTTAATGAGGCTGTTAAAGTTCAAGTCTGAGTCCATTATTACCTGTAAATTTCTAGCCTGATTTGCAGGTTTTAGAGAGACAGACTGGAGGTGACTGCTGACACGCTCTCATTGCTTCTGTGGGCCAAAGACGATGACTTCACTCTCGTCTGACGTTAGCTGGGGAGTTGTTTTGCATTCATAATAGCCCCAAAACTGCAAAGAGAATCTAATAATAACAACTGTGTTTTGATTTCAGCTTCTTGCTTATCTCCATGAAAACATGATTAATTGGCCTGGAATGTTTCAGAGTATGGCTTTAAACTTTTAAATCTCTATGGAGACTATGGTTCTGAGGTCCAAGGGCTTCCAGGTCCCAATATGAACAGGTATTTGTTGACAGTAAAAGCAACTATAGATAGAGAAACAAAAGTGGAGACAGTATCCAGCAGCAGCTACGCATACTTTCTTAATAGGCTCAGCACAGCAGTATGTTAGCTCGCTCACTGAGTCTCAAACAGTCACTTTTATTCAAATCATAGACTTTAGTGGACTAAGTGAGTGTGACGTCACCCATAGCGTTCAGCTCCAGTCAAGTGAAGCTCATCGAAGCTAGCAGTTATAAGGGCGAATTTAGAGCCAAGTTGCATATTAGGATTTCCGACCGCGAGTATCATAGCAACCATACAGCCAATCTGGAGCGAGGCTATTGAAGGTAAAGCGACTTATTCATGCTCGTATCTTGAGTTACAGACACAATAGAGAAATAAATACCAGGACTATGTAGGGTGAGCTAATCCGAACATTTTAAGACCAAAATGAATGAGTCTGACAGCAGCAGTTACAGAAAGGAGTGACAGTTTTCTAATGTAAAGGGAATTAGTCACTCCCTATTTGGAATGCAGCGACTAGCAGGTTATGTGTAGTGTTTAACAATGTTGTCAGTGACATCCACCTGCAGCTCTCTGTCCACTATCTGGTCTTTAAACATTTATTAATTTGAGCATAACTCTGCAAAAACCTCACAGACATACAATTGGAAAGGGAGTAATGACACTGAGATTGCCAGGCGCTATTGTGCACAGAGCCAATTATGTTCTTACTGTTTAAATATATATTTGTACTGTTGTTTAATTAAATAACTTTGGCAAAATGTTTCTTGGCACTGTATTACCTCTACAATAATAAGTTTATAGCAAAGATAACGCAATTAGTCTCTGCAGTGTCTTTTCATTACTGGCCCAAGTCTAACTTAAGTGATGGAAAAATTAAATCCAATTCCAATTGTGCAAGATTTTTATTTTGCGAAGCTCAGAAATCGTGTTAACATGGCGAGCTCAGTCTCTCTGGTACAGCATAATCAAAGTTAGAGTGTGCTAGGAGAGAGGAGTCACAGATATAAAGTAAGAATAGATAGAAAACTGCAGTGCTTCCTCTTGGGACCTCTTTGGAACGACTTTGAACGTGCGCCAAGCCAAGCCAGTGCTGCAAACTGCTCAGGTTTTAAAAATAATTCCTGTCACCTTCTTGCCTGTAGTTTCCGTAGAGACGGGAGTGATAGCCTAAAAGATGATTTAACTCGATAAATAGAAAAACAGGAAGTCGGCTGCGGTGTCATATGGGACTTTGAATCCGCGATCAAAGAATGAAAATATGCACTTGTCATCCAGGTGCGCCAGAGCTGTTTTTAACCATGCATAAATTTTAAAATGGCCGCCCACACGCTTTGCAAAACATAAACAAATAAAGGAAAAATTTAACATATGAGAGACATTAGCAGAAGCAATAGTCCAGAACTTTATGTCCGCTGAAGTGAATAGCTGTGTCTTGATTATATCTGTTATATAACGCATTCATGAGAACTAAGTGAAGTTTTAGCCTTCAAAGTTCACAAATATGCAAGAAATTCAAACTTTACTGATTAAATGTAACGGTTAAGGGTGGAGGGAGGGCTGCAAGATTAGTTGAAACTGCAAATTTGCATACATAACCAAAATGTTTATACTAAAATGACTTTTGCATAGAACTAAATGTCCCGGCAGAGTCTTGCATATAATGCTCAGAAATGCATGGGATTCTCAGTTCAGCTGTTCAGTCTTCTTAAAAAGTTGAAAAAGTTGAAAGATGCACTGTCAAATGAATAGTGATTTTAAACAGTAAACACATAATTTTTAACTTGATATACATCCAAAATAGTTCAGCACTATTTTAAATAATACTTTGTGTGACATTGATATGATATGCAGAGGTTGAGTAGGGCATAAGGTGTAATTTTAATGTTTTTTGTTTTTTTTATTCTGTATAACACTTTGAATTACTTTGTGTATAAATTGTGCTGTATAAATAAACTTGCCTTGCCTAAAAATGACATGTTTTTTAGAATATGAAGTGCATAGTGCATTTTGGTCTTAAATGTTCGTATTAACCCGCTCTACATGATCCTGGTGTTTTTATTTCACTATTGTCTCTGTAAATCAAGATATGAACCTAAATAACAGATGAATCAGGCACATTCTCTCCCTAAGTTCCCTCCCGCTACCATTAGCAACAGGTTTGATTGACAGCGTTGCTAAGCGGCCACTCTCTGCTAAACCAGTGGTGCTTTGAATTGGCTCTTTGGTTGCTATGATTCTTGCAGTCGAAATTCCAAATACGGAACTCCAAATTGACCCCTATAACTGCTCTAGCCTCGATGAGCTTCATTTGACTGGAGCTGAACGCTGTGGGTGACATCACACTCACTTAGTCCACTTCTTTATACAGTCTATGATTTAAACCAACTGAATTTCAGCATTGAAACTGGCAACCCAAATGAAAGACTCATGTGAGGCTCCTTCTTCTCCTTTGTGATTGGATTGGATTGAATAATTTATCTAGAAATATGAAAAAGTACATTTTAGATAATCAAACGTGTCCACACCAGTCTAGTTAATTTGTAATGTTCTGTATTCACTGTTAAAACCTGCACATAATTGAGTTTTTAAAATCGGTATGTACTGTAGGAACATCACATGTTGGACATTTATTGTATTTTACTGCTAATGTCAATGATGAACTGTTAGTCTTATAATTCATAATGATGTATTTTAATGTGTGTTCTGCCCAGGGACTCCACATGGAAAGTAGCAGTAGCTGAATCTGGTAGAAATCATCTCTTCTTTTGTAAGATTAATGAATTTGTACATAGTCCCTGATAAATATAGAAAGAAAAGAAAGAAAAAGAACAATCATTTTGAAAAACACCAAATTATAACATACACAGCATGTCCATCATGTCAAGTGTTTTTGTAATTAAAAAAATAAAATAAATAAGCATTACAAGTGCTATCAGTAAAAGTTATGTGTGATTTGAACATGTTTCCCTCATACATGAACATGAAAACAGTTACGTCACGTTTATGGAATTTAAAATGAAGATTTCACCACCAGTTTATTTCATGCTTGCACACATGACTAAATATATTCCACTATTGCAAATCAACGTTTTGTCAAAGCAACCCACCCTGTGTCCTATATAAAAAAGCACATTGATGCTAAAAATAGAACTAGCATGAGGCTACATGGTGCCGCGTTTGATTTGACACATACGTCGCTAACCGTTTGATGCGCGCTCAAACACCAGGCGGGATCGGCACTAATTATGACGGCTATATTTCTCCAAGTGGATGTGTCATTTTGCTACAGTGGCATAACGTGATTAGATCAGCTTTAATTAGATATGATGCTGCTGGCAGGAGACAATGCTTAGGCTTACCTCAGGGCACCTGAAAACGTACAGTCAAATGTATATATTTGGTCAAACCATGCAGCGTGCGTACTGCCTATAACATAAGAAACAACATCAAACTCATATGGAAGCGATAAGGTGAATAAATGTAGCACGCTTTACTATTGATGGGCATGCGTTAAAGACACACTACGTAACCTTTTTCATGGAGTTTCCACCAGCGTCTGTCTCCACGTTGACACGATTTGCCCAGTACGTTCCACAGTACGGCGTTAAACTTATCACCACCAGAGCACATATATTTGAAGAGATAGATAAAAAACTATGTGCTTGATATGACAAAAGTAAAGTGATACGTGTGGAAATATTAGCATATAGCGAAAAAGATTAGCCTATTGAAAAGTTGTCTTGTTTCATGCAGCAATTATGGAGCGAGAAAAGGAAGGTATAGCAACAGTGTGCAACATCTACTCAATATACAAATATATGCACCGTTATTATAATGGTTGCCTATATGCTAATTAGCGAGCTAGCAGACAGGTTGTGTAGCGCTAATGAAAAAACGTACAGCTGTTACTCCAAACTGTGATAAAAAACTGACATTTAGCTATGTGTTTTAATGGCTAATTCCGAACATTTGTACTCAACCGCTTGCTATCTGTCAAATAGTGTAATTGTGTAAGTTTGAGCAGCACAAAACCAGAACTACAAACTGCACGTCAAAGAACTACAAAGGAAGCGTGTTGATGATGTCACAAGCGGGTGCCGGTGTGTTTTGATGAGCTCCTTGTTAGCTGTTCGTTAGCGTGCGTGTTCAGTGGGTATAGTAATGAGGGATTTAATTTTAGAACTACGACAAAATCTTGTTATGAAAGTTTCCATGCCGACCAGCCATTCATGTTCCATACTTACTCTTTATAATGAAACGATAAGTGTTGTTGATGATTAGAACAGCGTTTTACTGAAGAATAATGAGCCCACGCGTGCTTTTGATCATACTGCCTCTCTATTCGTTTTATGTGAAGTACATATTTGAGTGATGTATAGTACAGCAGTAATAGGCTACTTACATTGTTCACTCAAGTCCCCGTCCTGTAACTAGACACAGCTGGATTTATTGTGAAGTAGCAGCAGCATTAGTAGTAGTAGTAGTATTAGTAGTAGCGGTAGTAGTAGTGGTAGTAGGCAAGGTAAGTTTATTTGTATAGCACAATTCGTACACAAGTTAATTCAAAGTGCTTTACAGAATAAGAAAGATATTAAAGTCATACAAAACATAAATAATCATCATAAAATTATCATTAAAGGAGAAGAGTGCAGAATAAAAACCTTTCAGTCGTATGCACAGCTAAACAGAACTGTTTTCAACCTGGATTTAAACATTGTCAAAGTAGAGGCCTGTCTCACATCTTCAGGAAGACTGTTCCAAGTTTTAGCTGCATAAAACTGAAACGCCGATTCCCCATGTTTAGTCCTGACTCTGGGACCAGCAGTGTGTGAGTGTGAGATGGTTCATATGGCACTAACATGTCGGAGATGTACTTTGGGCCTAGGCCTTGGAGAGACTTGTACACAAGCAGAGCTGCTTTAAAGTCTATTCTTTGAGCTACAGGAGCCAGAGACCTGAGCACAGGACACATGTGTGAAGTACTTCCTGGTTCTAGTCAGGACACGAGCAGCAGTGTTCTGGATGTACTGCAGCTGTGTTAAGGCACGTTTGGAGAGGCCAGTGAGCAGGACGTTACAGTAGTCTACCTACTGGAGACAAATGCATGGATAAGTCTCTCTAAGTCTGGTTTTGACAGTATACCTTTGATTTTTGCAATGTTTTTAGATGGTAAAAAGCTGCAGATGTTATTGATTTGATGTGGCTGTTAAAGTTCAAGTCTGAGTCCATTATTACCCCTAGATTTTTAGCCTGATTTGAAGGTTTTAGAGAGACTGGAAGTGACTGCTGACACTTTCTCTATGTTTCTGTGGGCCAAAGATGATGACTTCAGTCTTATCTGAGTTTATCTGGAGAAAGTTGTTTTGCATCCACACACTGATCTGTTGGATGCAGTGGCAGAGTGAATCCACTGGTCCATATTCACCTGCTGCAGTGAGACATAGATGTGAGTGTCATCTGCATAGTTGAGGTAGGACACATTATTGCTGCGTATTAACCGACCTAACGGCAGCATGTAGAGATTGAACAACGGGGGTCCCAGGATTGACCTCTGGTAGTAGAGCTGGCAGCATGGGTTCGATTCCTGGGTTGCTCGGGTCTTTTTGTATTTAGTTTGCATGTTTGTCCCTGTCCCTGGATGGCTCCAATTCACTTTATATTAGAAAACTGTCGCCCCTCTCTCTGTAACTGCTGCTGTTAGACTCGTTATTTTGGTATTAAAATGTTCGTATTAACCTGCTCTACATGCTCTTGGTATGTTTATTTTGCTATTGTGTCCGTAACTAAATATATGAACATTAATAGAGACAAATCAGCTGCCTTCTAGCGTTAGCAACAGGTTTGATTGACAGCGTTGGCAAGGCAAGGCAAGTTTATTTGTATAGCACAATTCGTACACAAGGTAATTCAAAGTGCTTTACAGAATAAGAAAGCATTAAAATCACACAAATCAAAACATAAATAATCACAAATAATCATCATAAAATTACCATTAAAACAGAAGAGTGCAGAATAAAACCCTTTCAGTTATATGCAGCTAAACAGAACTGTTTTGAGCCTGGATTTAAACATTGTCAAAGTAGCGGCCTGTCTCACATCTTCAGGAAGCAGAGGACGAATTTCCTTACGGGGACAATAAAGTATACCCTAACCAAAAGTAGTAGTAGTAGTAGTAGTTGTACTTGTAATCCCATATCCCTGTAGCACTTTTTTTAGCACTTTTTTTTTTTACAATAAAAAAGTGCTACATGTACCTTTGTATAAATGACACACTTCTTTGCTTATCCTCCATTATATTCTATGCCAACACATATGCTAATACAGCATGTTGCTTTTAAATTGACTGTGGGCTAAATCCCTCACATATTTGCATCTATTTTCTCATTACTTTGTTGCGTTAGCCTGATTCGGTATCACCAGTCAACAAACAACTACAAGCCAGTCATTCTGCAGAAGGATTACCCGTGTAAGCCGTCACGCTCTGCCTCTGCTCAGATGCGCCTTTGCTTTGCTAAACCTTTTATAATTGCATTTTTTTTTTTTTTTTCAATGAATTTCAGCCATTACCGAGCGCTAAATGAATCAGCTCCACTTTTGTATACAATGTACAACTTTAGATTGTAGGTCAGGAAATAATCCATAAAACACTTAAGATTGTTTGCGTTGGATGCATTAATGTAATTTTAATGCAATATATGTAAACAATGCAGGTAAACAATTAGCAAAGCTTTATATAGCGCTTTTCCACCTTCAAGGCACTGTACATCAAGGAACCGCTCACACATTCATACACCAGTGTACACAGACACAGGGGCCCAAGGACACAACAACAGACTTCATCTGTGCGAGCTGGATTTGAACCACCAACCTTCAGATAAGTGGACAAACAATCTACCAACTGAGCTTAATATGGAATAAAACCATTTCGAAACTAGCTAATGCCAAAGTTTGCTATTAGTTTTATCTTCTCTGACATTTAACCAACGCCGGAAAACGTATTCAGTTAAAAGTACTTGCATCAGTCATATATAGCAACGCAAGGGATGAGGTGGGTTAAGTGTCTTGCCCAAGGACACAACAGCAACATTCATCTACGAAAGCTGGAATCGCACCGTCGACCTTCGGATCAATGGACAAACTGAGCTACTGTCACCCCAGAAACAATTAGATAAACTTTCATAATTGCAATATTATCTGTAAAAGATCTGATATATCGGGATGTGTTTGTATTTCTATAGAGGCGCTATGTAAATTCTGTAGAAGCGGGTGTGCTTGTCTCCATGGCGATGTTATTGATTTACCCGGTATGTTCCAGGATTGGGCATTAAACTTTTAGCATGTTTTTATTGCTAAACATACCTTGATAAACATGCATTCTTACTGTGTGCGTTAAAGTATGCAAATAAAGTAGCAACAATAGCAGTAGTTGTGTTAGTTATAGTAGTAGTAGTTGTTTAATTTATGACTTTTATTCTCTTAAAGGGCCCATTTTACTCTGTTTTATGATCTGTGTTATAACGTTTCCTCATCACAAACAGACCTGGAGTTGTGTTTTGTTTCATTCACACGTTTAACACAGAAACCCTGCAGATTTAGACCACCTTGTGATGTCATATGGTAATACAGGAAGTGTCCATTTTGCCTAAGCTGTACCTAAGCTGAAGGATTGACCTGTCCATGTCGGAGTAACCCCAAGAGGCAGGAAAGGAAATGGTAGTAGTAGAAGACGAAATAGCTGTAACATCCTTTTGAAATGCTTTCTTGATTAGCATTGAGCAGTTAACCCATCAAGTATTTTCACAGCTTAAAAACACTGACGCATATTCTTGACTTGTTAAGCCTTTTCGCCCCGGCCATTCTGTCTGATTGGTCTCAGAGCTGTAATTTTGCTCCAGCGGCACTGTGTCTTCCAAAACTCCAGTCCTTTTTCCAAATTGATCTGCCATTTCGTTTTTTACTTGCTGGCCACCAATCATGGCTAATTACTAGGTTTAAAATCCACCCCTGGCTGATTTGTAATGGCTGGACTTTGCGGTGTGAAGTAGTTTTGAGTTCAAATGGTTATGTTTTCATTTTGGATTTTTGTATTGAATTCTCTGAGGCTTTGTTATAGCGATTCTCGGAGTTTGTTGTTGTTTGAAGAGTGCGGATCTCCAGACAGTTGTCCCTGCGTAACCTGCACAGAGCTAACAAAGAAAGCTTTTCATTCTCTGCTTTGTGTCTGGGCTTGATTAAATGCCAGCACATGCAACGATGAACATACTATAACCCTGTGGTGATAGAAGTACTCCATTTTGTTACTTAAGTAAAAGTACAGCTACTGGAGCAAAAAAAAAAAAAAAAACCTCAAGTAAAAGTAAGAGTATCACCTAAAAGTAAAAATATTAAAGTAGCTGTTTAAAAATGTACTTAAAGAGTAAAAAGTTAAAGTATTTTGCACAGATTTTGAGGTCTAATAAAGGTTTAAAACTAGTGATTTTGATAAAAAATTTGTGCTGAACAGAAACAACTGAATTAATAGTTTTTTTAAGCTGTTTTTATTGTATATTTAATTAATTAATTAATTTAATGTGATGAAAATAAATACTCAGACTTTTCAGCGGGTCTCAAACAATAATATAAAATACTTTTACTTTTCAGTCCAGTTAAAAAATGTAGTTGAGTAGAAAGTACAGATACTGCTCTCAAATGTAGTAAAGTAAAAGTAAAAAGTATCCATTTTATATTCTACTGAAGTACATACACCTAAAGTACAGTACTTTACTATTTGTACTTCATTATGTTCCACCACTGCTATAACCCCATGTACTGAAAGGGAAGATGTGAATAGGCTATGTATATACAAGAGAAAATATAACATAGTTAAGTACTTAAGTATTCTTTAACTCTGTATTGTAATTGGCTTGATAAAATAAATAAAGGCCCAAACTGTATGAATAGGTTTTGGCCAATAATGTGGTTTAAAAAGTTAAATCGGCAATAATAAGATGAAAAATATTTTCAAGGAAAAAAAAAATGAAGAGAGCTTTGCCAAGGCACTAGTTATATCTAGAAATGATAGAGATGCATTATATTATAATTGCTGCTCGTTTAATTGCTGCTGGTTTTCTGGAGCTGCACCAGATGGTCCTAAGACTGGTCTTAACTCTACGTCTGACATAAATATGAAAGTCACGAGTAGTCTATAGTTACAACTAGTTGAGCAGTTGAACATTAGCCCTCTACACTACGCCTAGGTGTAACTTACACCCAGTGTGGGGCAGGTAGGACTCCCAGGACAACAGTAGAAACGAGCGTGTGGCGGCTGATAGAGCAATGAACACTGAACAGCAAGTGCCACAGGGCTCCAGATCTGTGTGTACCCGCCGCTGTGAGTGTGCCTGCCAGTGTGTGTGCCCACCACTGTATGTGTGCCCGTCGCTGTGACTCTGATTCAGCAGGGCTGTGGTGACTGTCCCCCGCTCTCTCCCGTGTGCTCTCGTGAATGTGCAGCTACGGCTGGTCTTAACTTGACCTGGTGCACCCAGTATTAACTCAATTCCCATAGCGGCTTGTCAAAGCCTCATCTCATCAGATCTCAGAGGCTACACAAGACCGGGCCTGGTTAGGACTTGAATGGTGTGCTGGGAATATCAGGTGCCACTGTGGGGCATCAGTTGCAAAAAAAAAAAACACTTCACCCCCATTGCCTGGTATCATTGTGGTGTGTGCGTGAGTGTTGGTGGTCGGAGGGGCCAATGGCACAGATTGATAGCGTTGTTTCTGTCAGTCTGCCCCAGGGCAGCAATGGCTATGATAGTACCTTACCACCACCGAGTGTGGAGTGAATGTATTTGCTCTGTGAAGTGTATTTGAGTGTTATATAAAGAGCGAGCACTGACTCAACTTAAGACCAGCTGGTGGTTCTGGAGGATCCATATAGAATTTTTGTCCAGGTACAAAAATTTCACACTAAATATTTTACCATTTACACAAGAAATGTCCAAAGATATTACAAATAAATTCAAAAATTACAATTACAGAAATCAGAACATGGTTAAGTAAAAGAGGGCCCTGAGTGAAATGGGGAGTGTCTGTTTGGCCTATGTTCTTTTCACTAAAAATAATAACATATTCACTTCAAGCATTTCAATCAATCTTGCCTCTTCAAAGCACGTCTGGTAAATCCACATATCAAAATATAGATCTTAGCATAAGTCCCAACCTTGATTTACCCTTGGAGATGTTCTATGGCCCAATCTGCTCTTTGCATGTGTCCCTGTGCGCCTCCATGACATCACTCACATAGTTCAAGGCACACACCATTATCCAAATTATGCGTGACATTTATCAAAAGTCGAGCTTGTCAGAAAATTACGTCGAGGGCCCCGTGTGCAAATTCCATGTTGCCGCGGAGTAATAAATCTCCCAAAATAAGCGATGAATGTTTCATGGCTTCAAGTTATTTGGCCCGTTCCCTTCTCCACGTATTGAGAAGTGTACGCAGGAACTGTATACGTGGAAGTCTTATAAGGATATGACAACAGCTGACGTGTCCCGTGCAGCCAACCCTGATACAAACTTAATGCGCAAGATTTGGGATCATTTTCAAAGGCAGGCCCGCGAGCTAATGGGTTCACGTGGCTACGCTAGCGTGTCATACATCATGCATTTACGCAACAGAGAGTGCTCGTCATTCTCTTTTTCTTCTCAAAAGTAAACGCGGTGACCTCCAAATGACTTCAGGCAGTTAGAACTATGATGGATGCACGAGTCTGAAAGCCCATTCGGCGGGATTTTGAGAAACCGCTGCCAAGGCACAAAGTAATGACTCGCAGTAGCTACAGCAGCCAGACATGGACCCACCTCCAAAATTGTGTCGAGGAATTTTGTATTTTGCATATTTTTTTGGACAAATACAGTAAATAAATGTTTGTGCTATGTCTTAAACTGTATTATAGACTGTATAAAGACGTGGACTAAGTGAGTGTGACGTCGCACGTATCGTTCGGCTCCAGTCAAATGAAGTTCATCGAGGCTAGCAGTTATAGCAGCGAATTTGGAGTTCAATATTTGGAATTCTGACCATGACTATCATAAGGGGAGTGATCGCTGGGAAAGAAGGTGCCTCATTGGCTATTTTCCAGACAAAATAGCCAAATAAAAACACCAGGACGATGTAAAGTGGGTTAATATGAACATTTTAAGACCAAAATGACGAGTCTGACAGCAGCAGTTACACAAAGAGCGGTGACAGCTTTTCAATAGAAAGTGAATTGGAGCGGATGGAGCCGTAAGTGCACCCAAGCTCACTTCCTATTTGAAAGGCGGTGGCTAGCCAGTTAGCTTTGTCTGATGTATCAGCACAGGACTTCACTCTACTACAACAGACAGAGTATATTTAGCATTTGTTGCACATTCACAATAATGACTCCAAACAGCCCTCAGTTCAGTATTGATTGGTAAGATTGAATTTTCCAAGCAGTGAATAAAAGAACAAAATTGCTCTCACAATAGAAAGTTGTGGAAAGTGCGGTAATTAAGTTTAAGTATTTCTCAATGGCCAAAGACTATTTTCCAGATTTATTTTTAGCTTAGTTTTATTTTTTAGACTTAAACTATGGTCCTTCTAGTCGAGGGGTAAATGCTTAGCTAACTGACACATCATATTTAAAGAGTGTTTTTTATTTGTGTTTCTTCAGGCTTCAGTCTTGGGACCAGTAAAACCAAAGGGCACCAAAATGGGAAGATAAAAATCTGTCTAAAAGAAAGAAAAGTCCTCCATTAACAAGAGGAAATAACTGTCTCTGTAATCCCTCAGCCGTCCAGGTAGGATTCACAGCATATGAAAAATTCAATTCTGTCACTGGACAAAAGGTTTTTTTTAGAGTGAAGACATTTCGCTGCTCATCAAAGCCACTTGTTCAGTTCTGGCCAGATTACTGCTGGACACTGCCTTATATCTGTCTGTACAGAGGAGCTAACTATACTGAAGCTAACACGCCTTATTTACGGTTTCTGTTTGTTGACTAGGTCTATTGAACTACATTAAGAGTGAATTGTGTGTGAGTCATGTTTTACATAATCGTTCAGGCCCCTAATAGGTCCTCTCATGCCTATTACCATACCGGCAATCACAATTGTTTTCCCTGTTTTGATTTAGGTCTGAGTATGGAGCTATAAATAGAAGCTAAATGATGTCTAAGCTGCCATTTCTGTTCAAAGATGAATTGTCTTTCTAACAAAACTTCCCTCTCAAAACATTTTTTTTTTTTTTTTTTTTCCTGTGGCGAAGATCTGAACCTCACTATCTTCAAAGGAGTGGTTAGTGGCTTTGAGATCGACATGTACAGCAGATTGGGGTCCTGAGCTGTTGGTGTTGGCGATGGCGTTTACCATGCTAACACCTAGCTAACAAACAGGAACTGTAAACAAATAGGTGTGTTAGTTTCAGTGTAGTTAGCTCCTCCCTTCAGACAGATATAAGGCAGTGTCCAGCAGTAATCTGACCAGAACTGAAGAAGAGGCTTGGATGAGCAGCGACACATCTTCACTCTAAAACGTTTATAAAATTGCAGATGAGTTGGACATATACATATAGGGAAGTTCTGTTATTACAACCAAGTTTCTGCAGTTCAGTAAGCAGAGGCAAAAAACCTTCTGAGGTGAGAATTATTCAAAAAACTATTTTTAATCTCCAGTTCAGAGCTTTGAAAAGGGGCTAATCTGAAACATTTTGGGGTTTAGTACTGTTCAAAACCGTTTAGCCCGACCAGAGGAGGGAGAGGTGAGGAGGAGAGACTTACTCTACAAACGCTATGTGCCATTTTAGCTGCTGACCTTTTGGTATCTGGGCTTATCCTTTGTTAATAGTTTTAAGAATACCACAATACACGACTGTATGACTGGAGAGATTTTAATCCTAGCAGTAGTTGAAAGATCTGACTTGAAACTTGATATACTTGTACTTTGTACTCTTTGTAGTGAGTGCTTAGAATACAGCGGTGTTTCTCAGACTGTGGCACAAGTTCCTTCAGGTGGTACTTGGACAGTTCTTCAGTCCATTTTTTGTCCTAATTTGGAGTATTTCATGTTTAGAACTACAGTGGAAATGATGTACCACTTTTAGACCTGGTTTAGCATTAGATTAGGCCCAGAATAGTCCTGTTATAGACCTGGTTTAAATCTGATGCTACTCTGAAAAGCAGTAGTCTTTCTTAGTAGTCATAGTATTAGAAATAGTGGTGAAACAAGTCAAAGAAATAGCAGCTGCAGACCAGAGTGATAAAGGATGCATTTAAGCTTCAGAAAGGTGCAAAGTCAATACTGCTCCAGTGTGTTTCATTATCTATCCCACTTCAAATGAGGGTCCAAACCTTTATAAATGAGGTTGTAATGCAGCCTTTTGTGCTCCTGTAGACCTGGGCCGGAGTAGCTGTTGTGTACATGAGCAACTTCCTGAAGAAATAGCAGCCAAGGTAACTTTGATTTGTAACTATTTGATTTCCAATATGATGGGTGATGATATAGGTTAGTAGACGCACTATGCTTATATAGTCTTAGCTTTCTAGTATTGTAGCATAAGTCATAGTAGTAGCAGCAGTAGGAGTAGTAGTAGTAATAGCATCAGTAGTAGTAATAAAAGTAGCAGTAGTAGGATCAGTAGTACTAGCAGTAGTAGTAGTAGCAGCAGAAGAAGTAGTAGTAGTAGTAGTAGTAGTAGTAGTAGTAGTAGTAGTAAAAGTAGCAGCAGTAGTAACGGCAGTCATAGCAGCAGTAGGAGCAATAGTAGTAGTAGCAGTCGTAGCAGCAGTAGTAGTAGCAATATTAGCAGCAGTAGTAGTAGAGGTAGTAGCAGCAGAAGTAGTAGTAGTAATAGCAGCAGTAGTAGGAGTAGGAGTAGTAGTAGTAAAAATAGCACTAGGAGCATCAGCAGTAACAGCAGTCATAGCAGCAGTAGGAGCAATAGTAGTAACAGTAGCAGTAGTAGCAGCAGTACTAGTCATAGTAGTAGCAGCAGTAGCAGTAGCAGTAGCAGTAGTAGTAGTAGCAGTAGCAGCAGCAGTAGTAGAAGCAGTCATAGCAGTAGGAGCAGTAGCAGTAGCAGTAGTTGTTGTAGTAACAATTGTCTTGTCGGTCAATCACAACAAAGCCAATGCACTCTGTCAAGCACATGTGAATAAGTCTATAGTGCACCCATAACTGACACGATAACGTGACCTTTATCCTACCCGTCTATGTAAACAAATGTAATTCTCCTTCATCCTGTTCTATGCATCTCAGGAGGGCCGTCATGACCAGTGATGGTTCTATCTGTGCAGGCTAAAATGTCAAATGCCTTTTCCCTGAACAATGATGGGTTGATGAAATGCTAGCACTGACACACACACACACGCTAGCATCACGATGCTAGCTCTGGGTATGTGGATGTTTCAGCTGTTACTCTGTCGACGCTGGGAGTGCGTATTGATTTTGAATTATGAAGCGTGCTGCTTTTTGGTATTAACAACAGAATATCGATCCACAGGACAACAGCAGAATACAATGGGAAATGTTATAGATAAGAAAGGACAGAAGCATCGATCCAGAACTTGAATTTTCTTTTTTTTTTTCTTTACTTAGATTTTTTTAAACATTATTATTATTATTATTATTATTATTATTATTATTATTATTATTATTATTATTATTATTATTATTATTATTATTATTATCATTATTATTATTATTATTATTATTTATTTTGTTTTTTTTACATGTGTACAATTTAATTATTTATTTAAATTATGCCATTTTTGTAGTACATTTGGAAAAACCCTGATTGGACAACAGTAGTTCAGTTGGTAAAGTGTTTGTCCAATGATCCAATGAAGGTTGATGGTTCAAATCCCACTCTTGACGTAAACATCATTGGTTGAGCTTTAAAATCTATTGACCTACAGGTTAGCAGTGCGATTCCACCTCCCACACATGAATTCCGCCATTGGGCAAGACACATAACCCACCTCACCCCCAGTGTCTGTGAATGGGTGAGTGGTTCTTTGATGAAGTGCTTTGAGTGCCTTGGGGTCTTTTTGACATTGAATCTATGAAATCTTTATGAGTGTATACTTACTAAATTACTAAATTCCGACATATTTTTCAGTACTAAGCCTTCAATTAATACAATTAACCAGACTATATCATTAAATGTCTATGTTCTTCAAAAGACAAAAGTGATTATTAAAACTCTGGCCCTGAAAAATCGTCATTGTAAACAGAATGTGTCTAATATAATGGATGCTTATGATAAAAACACCAAAGCTTACATATTTTAGGTCTTACTTTAGTGCCGGTCTTATATAAGCTTTAACCTATTATAGTAAATTAGAGTTCTAATCTCACAAGCTCTCAACAACACTCCAGCTTCATCGGATCAATCTGAACAAAGTTTGAATTTAAAAGTTAGGGACAAAAGTTATAAAAATGCATAAAAACTCATCACATGAAATAAAAACCCAATTTAGTTATGTTATACTTGACAGTTATTTTAATAATATAGAATTTAAAATAGATTTTACTTTAGATTAAACAATATACTATACGTAATGTGTTATTTTTATAGATTGTGAAAAAAACTTCGACCTTTAAGCTGCTGTACTTGAATTTTACTGTCTTAAAACCGTGAAAAACACAACCAGTTCATTTCGTTTGCAGTGGTCCAAAGCTATTCCTCACTCACTTTATGCATTCAGAACATCCTAATTACTCACCGCGATGAGTTTATAAGCGCTTTTCACAACTCTCAGAGACTGGCACGGAGTTTTGACGTGACCGCAACTAGCATGCTAACGTGCACTTCCTGATTATCGGACAACAGTTAGATGCAGGCTGCAAAAACGAAACATATTTTGACCTCAAGAGCTGCTTATATGATATATCTGTACTGGGACAAGATCAGTTTTGCTCATATACTTTTGAAAAAATCAGGTACAGGTGCAATTATGAACATTCATCCAAACATGATTATATTGTCAGTTTATAATTCAGCAGGTTTTAGTTCCCCCCGCCTCTGAAATGCCGCCTAAACCTTATTATGTAGATAGTATCAGCACATCTCCATAATGGCAGTGTTTTCCAGGACTGGAGGAGTGGGCATTATTCATGTCAGCTTGTACTAAAGTGTGGAGTAGGAGCTCGATGACTGTCAGGTTTTTGGGAGCTGCAGTTTTGTACCAGGCTCAAACTTTTGCACCATTTGGCTTCATTGCACAGGTTTTAAGAGGTACAGTTTGACTTTCAGAGCTGAGGAGTGAGGGGACGACATGAGAGGAGGTGGTGTAAGGACGAGCGGAACATAGTGCAAACCAAAAGCGATGCATTTGTACAAGGTTTTAGATGCATAGTGGAAAAAGTGACACTGGATTTGCAAATATTTAATAAAATAATCACATTTAGTGTTGAATTTTTATTCTATTTTTTTCTTAAATACTGACAACACCTGTAAATATAATTGTGTACACTTTTTTTTTTTTTCAGATTTGCTGTACCTGTGTCAATGAGGTGTTAACTATACACTAGAACCACTCATTCATTCACACACATTCATACACCAGTGTACACAGACACTGGGGCGAGGTGGGTTAAGTGTATTGCCCAAGCATACAACAACAGCAATTGTCTGTGGGAACTTGAATCGCACCGCCAACCTGTGTATCAATGGATATGACCGCTCAACCAATGATGTTTATGTCGAGAGCGGGATTCGAACCGCCAACCTTCGTATCATAGACTGTATAAAGAAGTGGAGTAAGTTAATGTGATATCAACCATAGCGTTAAGCTCCAGTCAAATGAAGCTCATCGAGGATTTGGAGCCAAGTTGCATATTGGGAATTTCAATATAATCAGTATCATAGCAACCAAAAAGCTAATCTGAAGGGAGGTTGTTGAAGATAATTCCTTTTTCTGCCCATACCACCGGTTTAGCAGGGAACGCTGTCAATCAAACCTGTTGCTAACGGTAGCGGAAAGAAGGCACCTGATTTGTCTGTTATTAATGTTTATATCTTGATTTACAAACACAATAGTGAAATAAAAACCCCAGGATCATGTAGAGCGGGTTAATACGAACATTTTAAGACTAAAAAGACAAGTCTGACAGCAGCAGTTACAGAGAGAGGGATGACAGTTTTTCAATAGAAAGTGAATTGGAGCCAGAGTCAAAGCGCGCCCATGATCACTTCCTATTTGGAACGCAGCAGCTAGCAGGTTGGCTACAGTATGTCCATTTATATATACTGTCTATGCTTCGGATCAGTGGACAAACACTCAAAGAGCTTTTCTAGTTTAGGGTACATCACTTTCTTGTTTCCATACAGATGCTAGCGCTTTGCCTGGAATGTTGCACAGTATGGCATTAAACTTACGTATCTCCACATAGACAATCCAGTGACGACAACAACAATGCTATTTTTTAAGAGGCAAAAACAAAAATTTAGCAAAGGTATTTATTCATAATGTGTGGCAGCATGCTGTTAGCTAAAATAAATAAATACAAGGCTTGAAGCTTATAATAGCTCCTTCGCACAGGTACAAATTCGTTCTTTAACAGAAGACCAATTTCCTCCTTCAGTACAAAAGCAGAGAAGTCGTAATGTAGCATATACGTTGCATCACCCATAATGCCTTTCTTTGAACTAACGCTGGATCAAAGTGCCCAAGTCATTATTTCTACACGCAGTAAACCATGAAAAAGCATTGCGCCATTTTACAATCATCTAACCACTCTGCTAACGTATGAACACGATCATACAGCTAAGGAACCACATGTAACTCTGCGAGAACTTACATTGATGCTTATTTGTGATTTTAAAGAAATGGTAGAGGGGTAAAGATAATGCAAAGACGATGAACGTTAACTGTCAGTCTATGTCGTGGAATATAAGGTAAAAAATGAGGAGTGTTTGCCACTGATCAGAAAGTTGGCAGTTCGATTCCTGCTCTCGACATAAACATAAACAGTCAGGATTACCAAAATTATTTCTATTTGTTAAATGCAGAATAATGAGAGAAGGATTTTTTAGACAATTTTTACTTTCTTCAAAGTCATAAGTTCACATACATTTCATCAGTATTTGGTACGACTGCCTTTAAACTGTATGACTTGGGTCAAACATTTTGTATATCCTTCCACAAGTTTCTCACAATAGTTGGCAGGAATTTTGGCCCATTCCTCCTGACAGTACTGATATAACTGAGCCTCCCTTGCTCGCACAGGCCTTTTCAGACCTGCCCATACATTTTCAATAGGACTGAGATCAGGGCTTTGTGATGGCCACTCCAAAACATTGACTTTGTTATCCTTAAGCCACTTTGCCACCAGTTTGTAATCTGACTTTTTTTGTTACTTTTGGAGTAATGTCTTCTTCCTGCAGAGTGTCCTTTCAGCCCATGTCAGTACAGTACTTGTTTCACTGTGGATAATGACACACTCTTACCAGCTTCTGCAGCATCTTTACAAGGTCTTTTGCTTTTGTTCTTGGGTCGATATTCACATTTCAGACTAAAGCACGTTCATCTCTGTGATACAGAATCTCTTCCTGAGCGGTGTGATGGCTGGACATTCCCATGGTCTTTATTCTTGTGTATAATTGTTTGAACAGATGGAAATTGTACAAAGGATCAACCACACTAGTACAAGTCCATAGTGCTCTTCTGATATCTTGGCTGATTTCTTCGGACTTTCCCATGATGTTACACAAAGAAGCTGCGTGTTTCAGGTGTGCTTCAAATGCATCCACAGATCTATCTCTAATGAACTCAAATGTTGTTAATAAACCAATCAGAAGCTTCCAAAGACATCTGGGTTTAACCAAATTGTTTAAATGCATAGTAATCTTAATGTACGTAAACCTCTGACTTTGAAGGAAGTAATGAAAAATTGTCTAAAAAAATCCCTCTCTCATTATTCTGGCATTTAGCAAATAGAAATAATTGTGTTAATTCTAACTAACCTAAAACAGGGAAAATTTAGTCTGATTTCATGTCAGACAGTGAGAAAAAAAAGTATGTGTTTTTTATATAGCGTATGTAAACTTCTGGTTTCAAGTATATATGTACAAATATACTAGAATGGAGCTCAAACCACAGCTTACCACACATTGACTTGTATGCAGAGATCGTCTTCACTACTGTACTGAACCAGTCCCACAAGGCCAGAGCACAAATCGACTTCCTGCTTTTGGTCAGTGCTGGAAGATGCAAAGTCATGAAGGAGCCACGTGCAGGGAACAAGAATGCATTACACAGGGCTTTTAAGGCTGGACTAGCAGATAAGAATATATACTGTATGAGACACTGACCCCAATAGGAACAACCGCAAGGTCAAAATGTAAAGGATGAACTGACAAAATGATCCAATAGATATGGTAAACGTTTCAATGTATTTGTCACATTACAGATATATCACAGCTTTTGAGGTTAAAATAAGTGTGCTGTATGGCTTTAAATTTACAATGTTTTATTGTCTGGGAATCAGGAAGAGGGCGGTTAGCATGGTAGTTGTTGTTAGCATTACCATGACATTAAAAAAAAAAAAAAAAAATCTTTGCTCTGGCCTCTTGTTAAGTGTGGAGTTATAAAAATGCTTATAAACTCATTGAGGTGAGTAATTAGGATGCAGGAGTTTAAAATGAACTAGCTCTGTTTTTCACATTTTAAGACTTGATCGGCAATTTTGAACAAACTGCTAATGCAACGGAAGTAATTTTGGCGATGTATGGCAACAAACGATCAAGCCTCACAACTTCGGGTTGCGTCTCGGGTTAGATTCTTGTCTTGCCCAAGGACACAATGGCCGCTCAACCAATGATATGTACGACGAGAGCTGATTTCGAACCGCCAGTCTTCAGATCAGTGGACAAACACTCTACCTTCTGAGCTACGTTCACCCATACTATATATATATCTTTATTTCTGAAAACATAGCTTGAAAAACATGAATTATTTATGCAAACGGGCTCACTTAACGACAGATCTGACCTGTACCTTGGCTTTGTAGCTTCTAATTCTAAGCCATTTTCTACTTACTGTCTACTTACGATCTCCATAGAAGTGATGAGGTAATTGTTATAATATGGGTGTTCGTGTATGCTAATGTGTGAACTGTATGGGCCTTTAATTACAGGATATTGATATTAACGCAGTATTGAGTGCAATCAAGTGCATTTATTAAGGCGGTATAGCATCTGGGCATTGTCTTGGAACAGAGAGCCGGTTCGGTCTAACATTCCTCCCCCTCGTTAGGCCAATTAACCAAGCTTACTGCAGAGTGTGCTACGGCGCCGATTATTTGTAAGTATGGGTTCAATAGCTAACCTGGGTAATAGTTGGAAGTGATTGCACATGTTTTTCACACCGTCTTTTCCATCTTCAAGGCACTCAAAGCACTTTACGTCAAGGAACCACGCACCCGTTCACACGCACATTCAAACACCAGTGTGCACAGACTGTTCCACCTTGTGATGTCATCATGTGGTAATACAGGAAGTGCTCCACTGTGTTTTTAAACTCCACACTCCTTCGTTAGAATCGTTTGTATCATTTCAGCCCTGGAATTACCAGTCTCTACTGAACAAAACATGACATCACAAGGTGGAACAGAGCATTTTGAGCTTTGGAGATGTAAACCGGTGATGTGACATTTGTGAACGAGTCGGCTTTTTTGAACTGTTCCTCAATGTGAACTGTTGGAGCTAGGTCTCATGTTTTAAAAGAACTGTGTCTCTTTCTTTCTTTCTTTCTTTCTTTCTTTGTATGCATTTTTAAAAATAGTAAATAGTAAAAAGAGCCAGACTTTTGAACAGCTCTTTGACGAGAACAGATCCAAAATATTCAGTTCCCAACAAAGAAGCTGAAACTCCCATCACTAATGTAAACAGACTAATAACAAAGGGTTAGTCAGACGTGTGAATGAAACAAAACACAACTCCAGGTCTGTTTTTGAAGAGCTAAACCGCATTAGAACACGACTTAAAGTTCACAAGAATCAGTGTTGTGTAATATAGGACTTTTAACATAAAAAAATCATTAACCAGATACTAGAGGATACTGGCTAGTATCAAAACTAGAGACTAAGTTGAACAAGTATCAGCACTGAAATAAATCACAAAATTTGAGCATAATGGTTTAGAATCACTGTGGCACTGAATTTAATATTGAGTTTTCAGACTTATTCTAGTACTACTAATAATACTACTTCAGCTACAACTACTACTACAACTACTACCACTACTACTACTTCTGCTACTACTATTACTACTACTTTTACTTCTATTTCTATTTCAACTACTACTACCTCTACTACTACTACAAGAACTACTTCTACTTCAACTACAACAACTACTACTACTACTACTACTACTACTACTAGTCTTTCTACAACAACAACTACTACTACCACTATTTCAAAACTACAACTACTACTACCACTACTACTACCACTGCATCTACTTCAACTACTACTACTACTTGGTGCATGTGTTTCTTCATCTTTGTGTAAATTGAGGTTTCAAATAAAAAATAAAAAAACTTTCCTGGTTAAAGGTCCCATATCACACAAAACTGACTCTTGTGAGCTTTAAGTCATGTTATAATGTTGTTTCCTCCTCAAAAACAGACCTGGAGTTATATTTTGTTTCATTCACACATGCTCTGTCTACATCTCCAAAGCTCAAAATGCTCTGTTCCACCTTGTGATGTCATGAAGTTGTAGTTTTCTAGTTAACAGCTACGTTTTACCTTTAGTTCAGTAGAGATTGGAAATTCCAGTTCTGAAATTATCTAAATGATTCTAGTGAAGGTGTATAGAGTTTAAAAACACAGTGGAGCACTTCCTGTATCACCACATGATGACATCACAAAGTGGAACAGTGTTTTCCAGGTTTGTTCTTGATGACACAAGGACACAACATTATAACTTCAGAAAACAGTGCAATATGGGCCCTTTAAAAAGACCAAAATGCAAAATCACACTAAATAATCTAAAAATCTAAAACAGGTTAAAACCAGTACTCAACCTCAACCAGAACAGGAACTGCAAAAAAGCAGAGATCCACCTTAAGCTATCTCTGTACCAATATCGTACTCGCACCAAACATTGCAACATACTCTCACTTTTTCAAGTTTTCAATGCAACCTAGCAAAATACAACTCGGAGTTATAAACTTGCTGTAACATTGTAAGCTCTATCTCCCCTATAGCTTCTCCTTACTTGTTCAAAACTTGTAACTTTTTCTCCGCCGGCTGGTTCCTCCTCTCTCCTAGACCTTCACCCACTTTGGTATTTAGGCCTGTCAGAGTAAGATTCTCACTGTATGCTCCCTCCCACACTCCTCCGCGACCCCATTCCAGCGTCCTAGTTGTGTTTTGGATGAGTGTCGTAAGTTTCAATCTGTCACGGTACGGCCAGGTGAACTTGGAGGAGATTCAAATTTCATTAAAGGGCGTTGGCACTATAATGCAGGGTATTCTGGGTATATATTAGCGAGGGACAAGCAAGGTTAGCACTATTTTTAGAGTTGAACTTTGTGGTAGTTTGAAAGTTTGGTAGCAATTGTGGTGCTATAGCGTTACTTTAGATTATTTTAATTTACAACATTTTAAAACATCAAACTTATTCAGATACAACCTATTGTTTTGTCAAGTTGTATAGAGCCTTTGACATACTACTCTTACACTTTTTTTACTTTCCTGGTATATAGCATCATGTCCATGGAGACACACAGAAAAATTACATAGTTCCATATTTGGAATTCCAATCGCAAGTATCATAGCAACCAAAGAGCCAATCTAGAGTGAGACTGTTGAAGGTAACGCCCCTCGACCGTGAGTATCATAGCAACCAAAGAGCCAATTCAGAGCGAGGCTGTTGAAGGTAACACCCCTTCCAGCCGGCATCGCTGGTTTAGCAGGGAGCGGACGCTTAGCTACGCTGTCAATCAAAGCTGTTGCTAACGCTACCGGGAACAACTTCGGTGAAAAAGGCACCTGATTTGTCTGTTATTAATGTTCATACCTTGAGTTACGGACACAATAGCGAAATAAAAACACCAAGATCATGTAGAGTGGAATAGCACAAACATACAGATGCTAGGGCTTTCACTGGAATGTTGCACAGTATGGCATTAAACTTAAGTATCTCCACATAGACAATCCAGTGATAACAACAACAATGCTAGGCAAAAAGTAAAATTCAGCAAAGGTATTTATTCCTAATGTGTGGTAGCATGTTGTTGAAAAGATTGAAAGTTATAATGCTGAAGTAAATATAGATGATAAACGATAATATTGAAACCAAACCATGAAGCAGAATCATGTTTTTTCTAAATGTACAACTCTTAGGAAGTTAGTTTGTGTCTATAATGAGTCATAGAAGTTCACCACAAGTACCAAGAAAAAGTACTACGGTAAATATTAACCCCCAAAAATTATTATCCCATCTGTTATGTACTGAATGATAAGTCGATATCGGCCTTATCGTGACAGGGCAGCTGTGACTACAATAATATCTTACCATAAGTGAATGGAGCGAACAAATACTGCACTATAAAGTACTTTGAGTGTCTTGAAAGGAAAGAAAACTGCGTTACCCACTCACTGTGTGTCATGTCGTCTCATATGGAGTGTGCAAATGTACCTCATCATGACTATGTGATCACCAGGCTGTTCAATGCTTACCTGCCATATGTTTGGATGGCGAAGTACAGGGTGTCCATAAAGTCTATTTACAGTTTTAATTAAGTTAGTTAATTACAAAGTCAACTGATATATTAATTCAATTTGTTCTATTGTACTCAGTGGTTATAAAAGTTTTTAATCACATTGTGTGGGATTATGTGCAGTTCAATTATTGGTCCATTTTTCTTCCACCAGATCAGTTACTGCAGATGTCTACCTCAACCTTTTGACTGAATATGTGGCACTACGACTATAACGGACCTTCAACCAACCAGCATAGTCCAGCAAGATGTTCCCACCACACTGGGGTCTACACGTTCATGAGTTATTCAGTCAAAAATGTCCAGAGTGTTGGAAGGGATGGATCAGAGATATTGTGTATCGAACAAAGATATTACTGAACCAAACCAAATGATAGAGATGTGAATGCAACCATTAATGAGACTCTGCTACAGCGAACACGGCAAGAAATCCATTCCCGTCTTGATGTGCTTCATGTGACTAATGATGCCCATATAGAGGTGTATTAAATGAGGTAAAACGCTTTGGAAACCACAAAGCACAGTAGAACAAGTCTGATTAAGATATCTGATCAGTTGCCTTTGTAATACATTCTTTGATTTTATGTTTTTTTTTTTTTTTTTTTTCCCACTTTTGGCGTGTTGTGGAATTTCTAATAGTAAAAACTTTAAAAATCTAAAATCAACAGAGAAGTTGTCTTGAATCAAAAAGTCAGATGTATTGAATCAATTGAGCACAATCATCCAAGAGGTGTTGTCCCTAATAGTGTCACAACTTAACATACATCCAGTGTACTTATACCATCAAAACAATCATACCAGTTTAGTCTAGTCCAAGACAGTACACAACAGTATGAAGGCTGGGTTAAAGAGATCCATACCAATACAAGTAAAGATTTAGGGTAAAGAAGGTCATAACAACATCGCATATCGAACAAAGATAAGGGACTGTCAAGATCTCAGTCTGTCCCTGTGTTTCTGTGCTGTCTCTCCCCCTCCCTTCTGTGTCCTTGTCTGGAGCTGGGCGGAGACTCTGGCACCACCCACTACACACCTGCAGCCTATGAGCAAACAGCCCTTCACCTATGGGGGTTGATTGCTCGTGATTATGTTTTCAATACTCAGCTGTTTTTTTTTCTCGTTTTTCGCCATATCTCTCTCCTTGAAACTACTCTGCACCTCAGCCTCCGACCCAGCTTCGAAGACGTTAGCCTACAACCCTGCTCTCTATTATCTTCTCCGTCAACCGACATTCACATTTCCTTGTTTGTTATAAACTCTGTCAAAGTATTACCCGGTGTCTGAATCTTTGATCCCCCAGACGTTACTACAGGGACAATACCGAACTAAAAGATAACAGATGCGATTGAACCATTGATGAGGCTCTGCTACAGCGAACACGACAAGAAATCCAGTCCCATCTTGATGTGCTTCGTGCCACTAATGATGTGTGTTAAATGAGGTAAACACTTGAGAAACCATTGAGTACAACAGAACAAGTTGGATTAAGATATCTTATCAGTTGCCTTTGTAACGAGACTTTATGACACCCTGTATTTCTTTAATTGTATGTTTTTGTATATTTTCATTTTCAGCGGTATGTTTAGCTGTAGCGCTATCAAACAACACCTCTTCTGTTTTCATTTTCGTTGAGTTTGCAGTATACGGGCCTTTCTGTTTGCCCGTGTAGCGTCGCTGTATGGCTTAGGTGAACATATGGCTGCGTATATGTGTCCGCTCCTGCCGTAAAGATGAGATTAGAGAAACAGCTTGGGAGCGGAATCGGCAAACTCAACTCAATCAACTACAGTTTAAACATAAGAAGAGGAAGAATCGCGCTTTTATATATGTATATATATATATATGCCTACACGGTAAAAGCTAGCAATGAATGTTACTGAAGGAGCTAGGTTATGCTAACGTCGTTCTGTCAAGTATATCTGAAACAACATACTCCAAGGTTTTCATTTACTGATCCATACCGTTTGAATATTTAGCAGTTGTTAAATCACGAAGGAATGCAGACACTGGTGGGTTAAGTGTCTTGCCCAAGGACACAACAACAGCATTCATCTGTAGGAGCTGGAATCGCACCGCCAACCTGTGGGTCAGTGGATCAGACCAACCAACCAATGATGTTTGTGTCAAAAGCGGGATTTGAACCACCAACCCCTCAGATCAGTGGACAAACACTCTACCAACTGAGCTACTATCATCCAAAAACCAGGTCTACATGTCTACCCACTAACCGGAAGATTCACGGTCCACTCCCCGCTGCATTGCACACTGTTGTGTCCTCGGGCAAGATTTTTTTATTACCCTGCGTATGTGACAAGCGATCAAATAATATGAATATAAACTGCGATATTAACTCGTCTCTTTGGTACAGTTCTTAGTGGTATTTCTGAGCAGAGGAGCATACCAGCGGATCTCCCTGACACCATCTCGCAATGACTCACAGCTGGACACTATAAATAGATCCTAAGTCTCTTTACACTCTCCCCCACCCCTCCTCTCTCACTCTCTCTTTTCCCTTTTTCCCTGTCTCATCTCTCCCCCCCTTTTTCTCTCCACCATCCTCTCTGTCCCCTCTCTCACCTTTCTCCATTTCTCATCTCTCTTTTTCCACTCTCCTCCTCCCTCTCCCCCTTCTTTATCCTGCTTCTGCCCTCTCTCTTTCTCTCTCTCTGTTCCCCTTGTCGCTCTATTCCCCTCTATCTTTTCTTTCTCCGTTTAATTTCTCCTTCCTCTCCCTATCTTCCTCCCTCTCTCTTTTTCTCTCTCTCACCCCCACCATTTCTACATATCTCCACTTTCCTTCTCTCTCTCCTTTTCCCTCCTCCCTCTCTCCCTTCCTCACTCTTTCATTTTCTCTCTCCTTTGTCCTCTTTTTCCCTCTATCTTGTCTTTCTCCCCACCACCCTCTCCTCTCTCTCTCTTTCCCTCTCTCCTTCCCCCTTTTCCTTCCCCCTCTTTTTGATTACTCCTCTCCCCTTCCCTTTCTCCCTCTCCCTTGGCCCTCTTTTCCCTCTATCTTGGCTGTCTTTCCACCACTGTTTTCTCTTTCTCTCTTTTCCTCCCCCCTCTTTCATTACCCCTCTCCCTCCCTCTGTTGCCCTCCCTCACTACAGCTTTTTCTCTCGCTGTCCTTCTCTCTCCATCCCTCTTTTCCCTCTCTCAATCTCTGCCCTTCTCTCTCTTTTTCTCTCTTTCTCCCTCTCTCTCTCCTTCTACCCCCTCTGTTTTTCTCTCTTTCTCTCTCCCTCTCTCCCCCTTCTCTCTCTTTCTCTCTCACTCTCTCTTTCTTTCTCTCTTTCTCTCCCCCCTCTCTCTCCCTTTCCCCCCTCTGTTTTTCTCTCTTTCTCTCTCCCCCCTCTCTTTCTCTATCACTCTCTCTTTCTTTCTCTCTCCCTCTCTTCCCCTCCCTCTCTGATTCTCTCTCCCTCTCTTTCTCTCTCTCTTTCTTAATCTCTCCCTCCTAGCTGTCTCCCTTTCTCTCTCTCTTTCTCTCTCACTCCCCTTTTCTCTCTCTCCCGCTCTCTCTTTCTCTTTGACTCTCTCCCCCTCCCTCTCTTGCTCTTTCTCTCTCCCCTCTCACTCTCCCTCTCTTGCTCTTTCTCTCTCTCGCTCTTAATTTATCCCTCTCCCCTCTCTCCTCTTCTCTCTCTTTCTCTCTCTCCCCCTCTCCCTGCCCCCTCTCCTTTCCCCTCCTCTCTCTTTCCTTTCGCCGCCCCTCTCTTTCTCTCCCCTTCCCCTTTTTTTCTCTTCCCTCTCTCCCTCTCTCATTCTCTCTCTCCCTCCCCCGTCTCTCTCTCTCTCTCTCTTTCCCCCTCCTCTCTCTCTCTATTTGGAGTTTGTTTTGGGGCATTTTCTCATCAAACAGCCGGGTGGGTGAACTGGCATTAGTCTGAATCATCTACGTACAAAAAAAAAAAAATACAAAAAAGAAAGAATGAAAGAAAGAAAGAATGAAGGTCTAAAAATGGAGGGATGATGTAGCACAGCTGGGAGAGGATGTAGGTCACATGGAGCTGATGCTATCAAAGCTTAAAGCCGACAAAGGGGGATTATGTGGCGTTGTTCCACATGCATAGCCTACTTCTGTGTCCGCCCCATCGTACTGTCTGCCTCCTCTAATGGAGCAATTTCACATTCATTTTCCCATAGACTTTCTGAAAAATTCAAGTATTAAGAGTTCAAAGGCACCGCGGAGGCTAACCAGCTACACGCTAACAATACACTGTGTAAAGAAGTGGAGTAAGTGAGTGTGACGTCACCCACAGCCTTCAGCTCCAGTCAAATCAAGCTAACCGAGGCTAGAGCAGTTATAGGAAAAAGAGCCAATCAGGAGTGAGGCTGAGCAACGCTGTCAATCAAACCTGTTGCTAACGCTAAGAGGTGCGACCTTGGTGAAAGAAGTCGCCTGATTTGTCTGTTATTAATGTTCATATCTTGAGACTCTGGCAAATCGAGTAGTTACTATTTTACATTAGCTTACGTATTTTTCAATTTTTAGTGTGAGCGGACTCGTCTCTCCGCAGATCAAACTCATAATTTTGCCTAGTAATGTCATCTGTTTGTAGTTAACTTTAGTGCCATAATGTGGGACACTTGTGGGCAAAACAATAACATCTCCATGGAGACGAGCAGGTGACAGAACATCCACCAGAAAAGTGACACATATAAATTACAAAAGGAATATGCTGACATTAGCTGTTCTCGGGTAAGTAATTATACATTTGTTAGCCTATTAGCATACTAGCTATCACTATTGTTGTTGTTTTTGTTTGGACAGACAATCCATCTTTGAATAAGAATGTGGGCCTTAGACATCATCTATCTTCTGTTTATAACTCCATCCTCAGATATAAATCAAAACAAGGAAAACTATAGTGCTAGCCAGTATGCTAACAGGTGTGAGACCACAGCATGGACAGTATATATAAATGGACATAGCCAACCTGCTAGCCCTTGCGTTCCAAGTAGGAAGTGATCATGGGCGCGCTTCCAGCTCCATTGACTCTGGCTCCAATTAACTTTCTATTGAAAAACTGTGGCTCCTCTCTCTGTAACTGCTGCTGTCAGACTCGTCATTTTGGTCTTAAAATGTTCGGATTAACCCGCTCTACATGATCCCGGTGTTTTTATTTCACTATTGTGTCCGTAACTTAAGATATGAACATTAATAACAGGGGTGTGTTAGCTTCAGCGTAGTTAGCTCCTCCTTCACACAGATATAAGGCAGTTTCCAGGAGTAATCTGACCAGAACTGAAGAAACCGCTTCACTCTAAAACTTTTTGTCCAGTGACAGAATTGAATTATTCTTTTGCTGTGCATTCGACCTGTGCGACTGAGGGATGACACAGACACAGAACAGCCCAAATAAATAACCAATTCCAGGAGCTAACCCCAGAGTCAGCCCCGGTCCTGTTTGTATTTACTGCAGAGATCACACACACGGAGCACGAGAGGAGAACACGGTGTGGAGGGTTCGGTGTGTGTATGTGTGTGTGTATATGTGTGTGTGTATGTGTGTGTGTGTATATACATAAGAAGGCTGTATCGGTTTAGCCGTCCTTGAGTCATTGTTATATATGAATGTACTGCATAAGGAAGTGTCCGTGGCAGTTCGTAGAGCAGCATTATGAAATGAATAAATACAATAGCTTATATAAGACACATATTGAGACGTGTATTGTCACATCGTGAGCGTATAAATCCTCCTCAAACCCCTTTACGCTCTACAGGGACGTTTCACTTTACATTTTGTTTATTTTTCCACTGAAAGTACAGAGTTATTTCAGTATCTCACTGCTGAGACCTCCTTTCTCTACTTTTCTCTTTTGTTCTTTTTTTCTCTATACTACTCCTTCTTACACATGCCCTCTCTCTCTCTTTCTCTCTCTGTGCATCTCCCTCATCCCTCTTTTTCCCTCTTTTCAATTCAATTCTACTTTGTCTTTCTCTCTGCTATCCTCTTTCTCTCTTTGCATCTCTCCCTCCCCCTCTCTCTCTGTCTTTCACCCTACATTTCTACATCTCACTCCTTGCCCCTCTCTCTCCTTTTTTCTCCTCCCTCTCTCCCCTTCTCTCCTCACCCTCTCTCCTTCTGACTCCTGCCCTCTTTTTCTCTCTCTACATATATATCTCCCTTGTCCCTCTTTCCTTCTACCTTGTCGTTCTTTCCACCATCCTTTTCTCTTTCTTTCTTTCTTTCTTTCTTTCTTTCTTTCTTTCTTTCTTTCAATCTCCCTCTCTTTCTCTCACTCCCACCTTTTCTTTCCCCTCTCCTTCTCCCCATCTCTCTCCTTTTTCCTTTCCTCTCTCCCCTCCTCTCTCCTTTTTTCCTCTAGCCCTCTTTTTTACCCCTGCCCCCTCAAACTTTCTCTTTCTCTGTCTCCCTTATCCCATTTTCCCCTCTACCTTGTCTTTCTCTCCACCACCCCTTCTTTTTCTCTTTCCATCTCTCCTTCCCCCTCTCCCCCTCTCTCCCTCCATTTCTACACCTCTCCACTTTCCTTCTCCTGCTCTCTTATTTCTCCTCCCTCTCTCCTCTTTTTTCTCTCTCCTTTCCTTTCTCACTCCTGCCCTTTCTTTCTCTACCTTTCTCTCTTTCCACATCTCCTTCCCCTCTTCCTTCTCTCACCCTCCGTCCTTTTCTACATCTCTCTCCACTCTCCTTTCCCTCCCTCTCTCTCTGACCTTCTCCCCTTTTCTTCTACAGAGTCCAGTACAGAGTCATTTCAATATCCCTTCTTTCTCTTCTTCTCTTTCCTCCATTTTCCCTCTCTCTTTCTTACTCCTGCCCTCTCTCTGTCTCTCTCTCTTTCCATCTTCCTTATCCATCTTTTTCTCTTTTGTATTGTTAGAATTAATTGCAATGATTACAACAGTAGTAGCAAACATGTATTATTATTATTATTATTATTATTATTATTATTATTATTATTATTATTATTATTATTATTATTATTATTATTATTATTATTATTATTATTATTATTTTAATTTTTCTCTATATAATTTGGTCACTTCTATCTGAAATATCTCAAAGTGTCTCCAGTGTAGTAAAATGATCTTATTAAAAACAGAGGGGCCAAAAGAGTAATGTCTTTTTCATATCCACTTCCATCACTTTATGAAATAAGGAGCTCTTTATATTGGAGTGCACCCTCAGCTCAATATGTGATGCTCTTTAATGTTAAATGTTAAGGTTTATATTATAATCCAAGACAGTTCTCCTCTGTTAAACTTCAGCACCAAAAAAAAAACAAAAACAAAAAAAGCTTCTACTTCTATAAAAAAAAAAATTCTATATAAAAAACAATTTGATGTTTTGCAGCACCATGGACAGCTCCGTTTGTCTGCAGTCATAACTGAAAGGTCCAATATTACGCAAAATAGACTCCAGTGAGCTTTTTCATTCAAGTTTGAGTAACTTTTTATTATTAGTCTGTACATCTCCAAAGCTCAAAACCCTCTGTTCCACCTTGTGATGTCATGAAGTGATAGTTTTCAAGTTAACAACTACGTTTTTACCTTTAGTTCAGTAGAGATTGGCAATTCCAGGTCTTAAGTCATCTAAATGATTCTAGTGAAGGTGTATGGAGTTTAAAAACATAGTGGAGCACTTCCTGTATTACCACTTAATGACATCATAAGGTGGAACAGAGTGTTTCTGTCTGAGAGAAGAACTCAGCTTAAAGAGTTTGTGTGTTAAACATGCGTGAATGAAACAAAACACAACTTGAGCAAACAACAGGTATTTTAATCATACCTGAAATTTACAGTCAGTTCTTTTGAATATTATGCATGAAAAAGTATAGAATTTTCTTCCTTTTTTTTATTTTACTGCGATGAAAGTTTAGTTTTATTTTTCAGCACCATGGAGAGTAACCTTTTATACTTAGAATACACTTTGTATACAACACCAGCCAAAGAACAGTACACATTTGGATGATACAACGATGCCTCACTTCAGATAAACCAAATATATGTATTTTCAGCACCATAGACAGTGCTGTATGTTATTTGAAATCTTTTTGCTTGTTTATTTGTATTTAACCCATGCGTTTTGCGGTCAAAATGAGTTCTCTCCGCAGGGTGTGTGGGTGATTTCTTAGAGATAGGGTGAGCAGCTCAGTCACAAAGGTGGAGCTCAGAGTAGAGCCGCTGATCCTCTATGTATAGAGGATCCTGCTGAGGTCTCTTGGGCAGCTCTTCTGGATGCCTCCTGGACGGCTACCTGGGACACGCTGGTGGATTTATGTCTCTCGGCTGTCCTGGGAACACCTTGGGGTCTTACCGGAGGAGTTGGAGGAAGCATCTGGTGTGAGGGAAGTGCGCAACCCAGCCCTAGATAACCAGAAAAAAATTGACAAATGGATGGATTTTGCTTGGTAAATGCTGCTTGGCGTTACTGGCTATCATCTTTTAAATAAGTCTCTTTTAAATGTTTTTTTCCTCACCTTAAAAATCACTGTAATATCACACCCAAAATAAGAATATGTGTTTGGTATTTTTTGAGTTGTTTTTCAGCACCACGGATAGCGCCCCTTTTAACTCCGGGAACGCACATCTTACATCTACAACGCCACTGTTACTTAGCACATCTTTTGCCAGCTAACTTTCCTGTTCCTGGCAAGGCTCCCTTCATTAGTAAAATGTAACCTAACAAGATTAATAGACTTCCATCATTACCTCCAGCTCCCTCCAAAACACAACCAAGGCTGGATTTGGCAGGAGTCTCATCAGTAGACCTTGTTTCTGTAATGGGTGTGATGGACGCAGTGGTAATTTTCCAAGCTGCTAATAACAGGCACGGCTCCATAGGGTTTAATGCCAGAACCTGAGCAAGTGCGAAAGATGTGAAATACTTTAAATTTGGAATGACTTTGTTAATATACTGGCGCAAAAGAGGTTGGTAATTGGACAAGTGAAAAAAAAAAAAAAAAAAAACATAACTGGCAAGATTTATATGGGACCGATTTACTTGGATTCCCATAGGATCCAGTGCAACGATAATGAGTTCTGTACTAGATTCTTGCGCCAGTACAGATATATTGTATGGGCAGCTCTCGAGGTTGAAATAAGTCCATTGTTTGCCGTCAATATTGAATTACGAGACTGTTCAAGAATCAGGAAGTGCGTGGTTAGTATACTAGTTGGCAAAACTCCGCTCCGAGTAACTTTGGACCACCGCAAATCGCTTAAAATGAACTAGTTTTGCAAGACTTACAACTATAACCTCTATGTTTGAAAAGCAGGAGCGTTGGGTTAGTCTCTGCGTAGGCCCAGTGTAGCGGAAAAAAAGTCGGTATCTTAAATCTATCTTAAACTAAAAAGTGTCTTTTTGTACTGCCCCCTTGTGGCCAAACTTGCTTGAAGGTTCGGGTCCCGCTTTTGACGTAAACATCGATGGTAGAGAGGTGAGATCCACTGACCCACAGGTTGGCGGTGCGATTTCAGCTCCCACAGATGAATGTGGTAGTTGTGTCCTTGGGCAAGACACTTAACCCGCCTCAGCCCCACTAAAGTATGAATGTGTGTGTGAATGGGTGAGTGGTTCCTTGATGTAAAGCGCTTTGAAGGTGGAAAAGCGCTATATACAAACATGACCTTTTACCGTTTACCATACCTACTTCCTTACATTCATATAGTTTGAACTCATCTCTATATACCGATAACATTTTTGGAAATCCATTATACGACATCGTCCCTGTTGCTCATCTTCTGACTCTTTCTTAAGGTCGAGCCCACTTGTGAGTGCAGCCCACTGTAGCGCGCTCTGGCCTTTGCTTCAGTGTAATTAGCTAATGTACCAAACAAGTGCCAAGAACAGCTCCGAAGTTTGCGGGAGGAGGCGCCACTAAATTAAACCAACGACTAAAAATACCAAGCTTTTAATACCAAAAAGTAGCATCGAAAAATAACATTTGAACCAGGGTTGGCAGAAGCAGCTAGCATAGCATCACACACACATCACATCTCCTCTTATGATTCAGCAATTCCTTCAAAGAGGTTATTTAAATGCATTAACGGTTTTGTTGTTCACCGATATCGTTTTCGCTCAAACTCTAATGAATGTGACCATGTAAACATTCCCACTATCTCCGTTTAAGCTCTGAGGATTCCAGCTTTTTCCCACCCTGGTTTATAATTGCTTTACCCTTGACAAACTGCGACTACGCTGCGAATCCCCTTCTCTCTCTTAAATACGATTAGCGGTAGCAGCAGAAGCGGCGTCGGTGGCTGCTTTCTAAATGATAGTAGATTACAGTGTAGAAGGCCTCCACTGTGAGTCAATCAGACCTTAATTTCACACTGACTGCAAAAGCACGCGCCGTGAAAGACACACACATTACCTTTGCTTTGGCTTTGTTTAGGCGGCTATTTTTAACCCGAGGTGGGGACTTCCGATCGGATAGCGTACGGCATTACGGCGACTAGCCAGAGGTGAACGGTAACGATGTACAAAGGATCTGTAATAAGAACTGGATAAGACACTTCCTCTTCGTCTAAATGTGAGATTGACTAGTGGACACTCCAGGTACTGCAGCTTCCACAAAGAGTTCTCACATAGAGCGCAAAGCATTTTTTGGGAGTTCATTCATTTAAGCTTCTCATGTTTGGCTAACAGGACATCCAGCGTTCACAAAGGTTGAGTTTTCTAAGGACTCTAATCTCTTTTTTACAACATGGACTTTTTACATTTTTTTTTAATCCTCAAAGTGCTTAAAAGTTAGCTTTGTAAGATTTAGCCTAGCCCCGCTCTGAGCCCATGCCAGCTCCGCTCTAGCTGCATCGCTCTGATTGGTGCACGTTTCTGTTGTCACACTGTGGACGGACCTGGCCAGTATTCATGATGTAAGATTGTCATTTCGCGCCAATGAGCTCAGCCCATTTCGAAACAACATAACATCATTTTTGGTTCATTTTCCAGATCTTATTGTATTTCCATGAGTACAAGTACAGTACAGTAGAATATGTAAGTATCTGTACTTTACTTACAGGTTTAGATCTGGCCAAGTCCCGGTCTAGAACTGGTTGAAACTGATTAAGTTCTAGTTTAGGCCCAGTTTGTTCCCCTATGGTTTGCTCAGGTTTAGTCCTGCTTTAGTTCTTGTTTAGTCCTAGCTTACTATAGTTTTTACTTTTACTTCACCACATTTGAGAGCAGTATCTGTACTTTCTACTCCACTATATTTTTTAACAAGACTGAAAAGTAAAAAGCACTTTTCATATGATTTGAGGGGTTATTTTTACCATGGTCATAAAGTTTTTGACTAAAGTTTTTGAGTTCAAGCTTCGTCATTGAATAAATCTATTTCACTACACTTAACACTCAGTTAAGTAGATTTTTCATGTGATACTTTTCCTTTTCCTTGAGTCACTTTTTTTTTATCTCTGTATCTGTACTTTTACTTAAGGATAACTTCATGTGTTTGTATACATTTTGATGTACACTATTGCTAATGTATCCCAAAGTCATAACAAAGTCTAAAATGGACATCTTATGAAAAATCATGTCATAATTCCCTCATCGTTACCTCACTCAAACTTGTATTTTGATGTATCCATATAAGTATTCCTGTATTCGCCTGCATTTGAAGTTTTCATGCTCAGAAAATGTCTGTTTTCACTTACCCCCTATCTCCACCCACTACTACTACTACTAAATTCAGACTCTGGTGATACATGTCGGGTTTAGAAACATCACATAACATTTTTGCTGCAGTTTTGAAGTCAGTTAACCAGTTTCATTATTAATTTTGATCTTAAAAGTATAGTTTTATTTTAAAATGTAACAGATGAATGCTGTTGTTGTGTCCTTGGGCAAAACACTTAACCCACCTACATGAATGTTAATGTGAATGGGTGAGCGGTTCCTTGATGTAAAACACTTTAAATGCCTTGAAAGTGGAAAAGAAAACATCTAAATAATACATAACATGACACCGAAATGCTGAAATGAAATGAAAAAACACATATACTTTAGTTCTTTTTGATATCACTACCAATTCCGACACGTTAAACTCACAAGCGCTACAGCGACAGGAACGGGCTGAGTTGGAGCCGCTCTAACTAGCTCCCTTGTTGCTGTGATCAATAGAGCAAGATGCCTCCGCTGTGGGAATTATTAAGAGGCCTCTTGACCAATCAGACGACAGCAGCAGAAGACACTTGTATCAGATAAACCAGTACCATCATCACCAAATGTGTTTTAAAAATGAGAGTTAGACGTGTACAGCATATGTAACAGCAAGGGACTAACAATATTGTGACAGCTTTTAAAGAAATATCCCATGAGGTTCTGGTTAAAGTTACTTTGTTTTCTCTCTTATTTAAGGGGAGACACAATAGGCTTTTTTTGTGGTTGTTTGTTTTTGGTTTTTTTTGGTCAGTTTCGACTCTTACCATTCAGGCTTTCATGTGGGAGCAACAATATTATCCACTCTGCAATGACGTTTTAGCACCTACACACACCAAACTTTTACTTATCTGGGACTTAACAAGATTTTGAAGAATTGTACATAAGGGCTTTTTATAAATATATATGTAATTTCCAATTTATTAAAGTTTTAACTCCAATAAAATGAGGTGAAATTTGATTTTTTTCTGCAAATTTTCAGTAAGATCTAGTTTATTGAAATACTAAATAAGATCCAAAATCCTTTCTGTATATTTTTAAGTATCTAATATCAGCTAAATGAAGCAATGTAAGAAATGTAAACTTGAAGCTGCGTCTTTTCATGTTTCTGTTTTGTTTTGAATGGCCCTAATATGGTCAATTGTGTCAATTTTTACACATAAAACGTCATTTTTATTTGAAAACATTACATAATGAAAAACTCATAATGCATTTTTTCTTACACTTAAAGGCCCTGTGTCTTGCTCGAGACTGGATATATTCTATAAGCAGCTCTTGAGTTCAAAATATCTGTACTACCTGCTTCGTTTTGTTCTCCAATAATCAGGAAGTGCACATTGGCAGAGTAGTTATTGTTAGCTTTACCACAACAGCAAAACTCTGGTCTGGAGGCCACCTTCAAGGCACTCACCCATTCACACACATTCATACACCAGTGTACACAGACAATTAGGGTGAGGTGGGTTAAGTGTCTTGCCCAAGGACACAACAACAGCATTCATCTGTGGAAGCTGGAATCGCACCGCCAACCTGTGAATCTGTGGATCTGTCCTCTCTTAACCAATGAGGGTTATATCGAGAGCGGGATTTGAACCAGCAACCTTCTACCAACAGAGCTACTGTCGACCCGGGTGAATAATTATGACGTTAGGAATGACTTTTTTGTGTTTTTAAGGCAGTAAAAATTGTGTACTGCGTCTTTAGAAATGTGAAATAATTAGCTAGTCCATTTCAAATGCAGTGGTCCAAAGTTATTCCTCACTTACCTAATGCATTCAAGCATCGTAATTATTCACAACGATGAGTTTATAAGCACATGCCAACATCGCACTTCCTGTTTCATGAATGATAAATGCATTTAGTACACAGTGGTATTATTTTGACCCTAATATCTGTAATAACGGAGCAAAAAAATAGGTTATTCCCCTTTAAAAAACTACACTGGTTCCATTGCACTACGTGATCTCTGATACCGAACGATAATAGCTGCGAACGCCATCACCATTTCTATCCATTTTTGACAGCCCCCCTTCCCGCTCCTGTCCGTCGGGTGATGTAGCAATACGCAGCCGTAGCCCTGTTAGCGTTAGCCCGGAGACAGGTGCAGTTGACAGGTGCGGGTTGAACGCCTGCCGTAGGAGCGGAGAGAGCCAACCGAGCGAGGAGCCATCAGGGAATGTCAGGTACAGAGCTGCAGACAAGGAAACCACAATTTTGACTGATACAAACCTGCTCCGGACCTGCAGCGTCTTTAAAGTCCATATGACAGGTTTCATGTTTCATAATTGTTACTTTGTTTGCTGTGGTAGTACCTGTGGCGAATATGTTTTTACAGTTTGCGAAATCAAGCTGTCTGGGGTGAGGGAGGTTCGTGCTGCTCTCGCCCCGGATAAGCAGAAGAAGATGGAGGAATGGAAATGTTTATAATTAGTGCTGAGTTTTAAAAGGAGGCCTTCTATTTATGCAGAGACTCTGAACACTTGGCTGTTTAATCATTCAGATGTTGTCATATATTTTCATTTGTCAAACAATACAGTGTGAATGAGAACAAGCTCTGGCAGTTGTTTACAGTGTGCTTACATAACAACTACCTTTATTCACTTTGACTTACAATTTAGTTTATTTGATAGATTTGTTTTCCAGACCAAAGTTCAGTTTGTTTGGAGTGCTCACTAGCGTCTCAGTGTGGTCACGTGGTGTTGCTGTGATGTGTCCAGTCAGCTGATTTGAACAGGTTTTGGTCTGTCTTCTTACCAGTGGAGGCAGGACGACAGCGCCATCTGCAGTCTGGCTTCTTCAGGACGGTATTCCAAGTGTGTGAGAATAAAAAGGCCCCCTCATCCCGGTTTAAAGTCCCCTTGTGTCGCAACAGTGGGTGTAGGTGCGGACCAAAGGATGCAGATCTCGGGACAGATTTACAGTGTTTTATTTACAAGGTGCGGGATTCAAAGTCAATAGTAATAGTCACAACTGGGGGCAAGGTGCAGGAGGCAGAGCGGGCAGACGCAGGACGGGACAAAGTAGGACAGACCAGAACCGGAGCGGGAGTGGAGATAGCCAGAACCGGGACACGACGGGACCAAGAACAGGACCAGGAGAGACCGAGCAGGAATAATCCAACAGGTGAGAGCCAAGGCGGAGGACGGGAGACGAGCCGGGAACCCAGACGGGACAGGAGACGAAGACAAAGGGTGAACTTTACCGGAGCTGGCGCGCAGAGGCAGGAGCAGGAACGAGCAACAGGCATGTTTACATGCGGACGATCTGGCTCCGAGTGTATTCTGCTCAAATACTCGACAGCAGGTGATGGTGATTGCGGTGATGCTCTCCAGGTGCGTGCAGGAGGAGTCAGGGACTCCTCCCAGCTCCAGGCAGACAGGTAGGGGAGGGGGAGAGGACACAGGAGGACAGGCAAAACAGGCATCGTGACACCTGGGTACGTTTCTGTATTTTGATCACCTCCTTAATCCAGCAACGATGTTTGTTGTCCTCTGTCCCAATGATGTTTGCTCAATCCCGGTCCATAATGTGGTTTTCTCTTTTGCAGTGATCATAAATGGACGATTTTGTTGCTCCCGTTCTGCTTTGAGTTGTTGCTCGTGTGCAGGCTTTCACTATTTCTTTCTCACATTCTGTCCTATGTTCCTTTTTTCATGTACTAAACACCCTCCCTGTTTCCCCCATGTTTTATTGAAAGACATGGAGGCTATTTCGTTTATGACATTACATTTGTGCTCCAAATCTGTTTTATCTTCTAGGTAGATGAGTAGTCGTTTTTTTTGTATGAGTGTGTTTATATTGTGTTTTTTTCATTGCCCTCTACACTTTCTCTGTTATGCCCCTAATGTACATGGCTCTTTATTTCCGATGTTTTGTTTTGTTTTGTTTTTTGGCTCTGTCTTATCTATTGTTTTCCTTGGTTTATTTCTACAGATTTTTAATTAATTAATTAATTTATTTATTTATTGGCTCTGTTTTACCTGTTGTTTTCCTTAGTTTATGTCTACAGATTTTTTAATTTATTTTTTTTTTTACATACATCTATATAAAACCTTATGGAGACTGTGGGTGTTTCCCAATTGCCAGGATTCTCGGCTTTTGATACAAGTCCGCAGAGATCTGCCAAGTAGTCTTCCAATTCTATCAAAGCCCTCATGTCCTCTACGCTCGACACATCCATTGGGCCCAGAATGCACCTGTGTCCACAACTTATATAAACTTTCTTTAAGCTGTAAGTGTAATGAGCAATATTTTGGATTTGAGTATGTAGTGTGAAAGCAAAGGTCTGGGGAATGAACAAAATAATGGAACACCTTGTAAGTTCTAAGACGGGACCTTGGTGTGGACCTTCAGGTGTGAATCAGCCTTAATGATCCGACTAAATCACTTGATCACAGATGATTCACTTGGCCTTCATTATTCACGTGTGTTACTGACACATTAAGACACTTCTGGATACTTTTTCATTTGTAGAAACATTCACTTTTTATGCCACAGTGCAGTCACTACGTACCTGCGACGACGACACCTTGACTCTTCTTCAATTAAGTAATAAAGAATTAAAAATGAAACTGTAATCATTTCAGTGTCCATTTTACACCTTTAGGTCATGAGTCAACAGCTGTATAGTTCATGAATCAGCAGCCATCATGGTTGCTAGGCGATGTAACATAAGCGGCATAACATAAGCAAAGGCCTGTCCCATTTCGAAATGATGGCGGCTACACGGAAGAGGAACCTTTATCAGCCGGATACTTCAAATGGTACTTCGAATAGTATTTTGAAGTGTGCATTTGTCGAACTGGGACATGGCCTCAGTCTGTCATCAAGCTGACTCCAAAGACCCAGCTCTCTGTTACACCAACAATTTTGATTTTTGAGTTGGCTGTGATTTTTCTGATAGTTACTTGTCCATACTTGTTCAAACCAGTTTATTTGCCTTCTACCTCTTGGCCTTGGAACAACAAACTAGTAATTTTAGCTTTTTGCCTTAAGTCTATTTCTGGGTCCAAAACTGCATACCCTCTTGGTTCTTGCTAGTTCTTACAATCTTTCAGCGCAGTTGTCAACATCAGCATCTAACAAACACTGTCAAATAACGCAATTGAAATGAACTGATGCTGATGGTGTCATGGAAACAGTGGATCGTGGATTTTGTTCAAACCTGTCACAAAATATGATTTCAGTTTTTATAATTGATAAGAGTCTCAGCTCCTGTCACGAGGAAGAAGTTTGAGAGTGACAGCTTCTTCCTGCTGCATACTTCCAGTTCAACTTAAATATATCCCCTTTTCTGATGCATTAAATATAGCCTACATTAAATATACGCTGTTTGTCCAAAGTATGCCAACATTATAATAACACTGCATACACTTCAGTAATACAAATCCTCTTCATCTTGAGTATTGTCTGTGTAATCCCTCAGTCGTCCAGGTATAATCCATAACAAAAGAAAAATTCAAATCTGTCACTGGACATAAAGTTTTAGAGTGAAGACGTTTCTCCGCTCATCCAATCCGATTCTTCAGTTTTGGCCAGATTACTGCTGGACACTGACTTATGTATGTCTGAAGGGAGGAGCTAACTACACTGGAACTAACACATCAGTTTGTTTACAGTTTCTGTTTGTTAGCTAGGTCTATTGAGCCATATTTTGCATAACCATTCAGGCGTCTAATGGGTGCTCTCACTCCTATTAGCATATTAGCTATCACTATTTTGTTCCTTGTATAGATTTAGGTCTGAGGATGGAGCTATAAACAAGAGATAAATGATGTCTAAGACCGTTTCTGTTCAGAGATGGATTGTTTTTTCCTAACAAAAATTGCTTCTTTAACTCCACTCTCAAACTATTTTTTTTCTTTAGCTTAGATCTGTCCCTCACTATCGTCAATGCAGTGGTTAGTGGCTTTGAGATGAAAACGAACAGCAGATTGGTGTCCCGAGTTGCTCTTGTGACAGTGTTGGTACATGGTGAAACATCTTCACTCAAAAACTTTCCTTCTTTTACTATCTGGGCTATTGATAAAAAAACAAACTCAAGTAAAACACATTATTTTAGTGCATAATGCTGATGTGAAGAAGCTCAACGTAGGCAGTGGTCCTATCTCGCAGTGGTAAAGACAGTGCCCAAACTGTAACACTGAATGAGACTTCCAGGAGTGTAGCACCAAATTCTGGCCCCTGGGTACAAATCATGTAGGTGAGCTCACACTACATGTTGTCTGATGAAAAATGCACATTACAGATTTTGTGAGAGGCCCGTCCCTGCACTCGGCCCTGGGGAAACAGTTCTTTAGCCCCTCCTAGTCCCATGCCCCTGGACACTTCTATCCTGTTCAACGCCCCTGGAGACTTCTATAACTACAGCAAGCAGTTGTAGCTTGTATGTTCGTCCCTGTGGCAGAAAACTTGCAACAAAAAAAAACTATCTTTCAAATCATTTTTCAAACTTTCTCAATGATTTTTAACAAAAATCTAGCTTTCTTCCCTCTGCTTTCTTGCATCATTACTATTTAAAGCTGCGCTGTAGTACCACAAGCCGTTGCCAGCCTTTGTCACAACATAAAGCAGTGGAAATGTACTGGGATGGTGGCTTGCCAACCATATGTCCTACTTTCCCTCCATAAAACAGCTCCTTTAAAATGCAAACACTAAATATGCACATACATAGAGTGTATCGTATATCTGTGTGAATGGCCTTTGGCAGTGCCAGAGAGGGAGCTCTGCTGACACTGAGGAATCGGTTTCATGCTTTAGAGCACATCTTAGAGCAACGACGAGCGTGGAAAGCATGAATCTCTGTTGTTTTGTTGTGACAAGACTGCGGTAAGGAAGTAACATTCTTACAATAGTGCAGGGACACGAGTCTTCAGGGGAGTAAACATAATTTAACAAGGCAAAAAATGTATTAAAGTATAACCCGATATCATCTGGCCTGCTGTGGCTAGACTTTGCCTATAATGTTTTGGACTGTTACAGTGTTTTGAATGGCAAGCTTCTTCATCTTATTTGGTGCAGCGAAGGCAACATAGGTCATAGGAGTGGTCACAAAAACATTTTCAAATCTTTACTTTTCAGGATTATTTATATGATTTAACTACACATAGTATTTGAGCAAAGTACAAAGTACGAATATATTGTACAAGCAGCTCTTGAGGTAAAAAATGTCAGCTGTGTGCTGCATGCTAGTTATTGTTAGCTTTACTGTGACACCAAAGCTCTTTTCTGGTAGTTGTGAAAAATTCTCTGTTGTGAATAATTTAGATGCTCTGAATGCATAAGGTAAGTGAAGAATAACTTTGGACCAATGCAGACTGTAGAAATGAAAGTTCAGTTTTTCACATTTTTAAAGAGTAAAAATCAGGTAAAGTGTCTTTCAGAATGATTTAGGCTTAGTAAATACTTAACTTACCAAAGTGTCTCAAGTGGAGGAGTTCAAGTATCTCGGGGTCTTGTTCATGAGTGAGGGAAGGATGGAGCGTGAGATTGACAGATGGATCGGTGCAGCATCTGCACAGGGGACAGGGGAGGAGCTCAGAGTAGAGCTGCTGCTCCTCCACGTCAAAAGGAGCAGATGAGGTGGCTCGGACATCTGTTCCTCCCTCCCTGTGGAGATATGCAGGACGTGTCCCACCTGGAGGAGGCCCCAGGGCAGACTCAGGGACTATGTCCCTCAGCTGGCCTGGGAACGCCTTGGGGTCTCACCGGAGGAGCTGGAGGAAGTGTCTGGGGTGAGGGAAGTCTGGGAGTCCTACTTAGACTGGTTCTCATGCAACCCAGCCTCCAATAGGCTGAAGAAGCTTGATGGAAATACTTAACTAATACCCTAACTCTTCACCCCTTAATTAAGTAGTCACTAAGCCTGGATCATCCTTCATAAAGTATTTGCTCATTATGACTTAAATCTTTAGGCTTTATGAAGGCTAATTCATGTGTAGTCCATCATGAAAACAAAACGAACATCACATCATTAGGTGAACAGTGTGACCATTTTACAGTGTAAGATGAGGATCCATTACTTTTGCAACAGTTGAGCACAAAGCCAATTGCTGCACGTCAAAGCAGAGCTCCGTGTTGTGACTAGACAAGAGCAGCTTCACCGCAAATGTCTTGGGGGCATACATCCGTGCTAGCTTGCGGTTAATATGACTGTACCAGCCGAGCCTAGCAGCAGCGGCAGCAGCAGTACACTCTTTTAAACCCGTCCATCACGGCCGCCCCCGCACTGTGCCGTTATGTGTTGCTGCGTTACCATTTCTGTTCCTTTTTCTCTCTCTCTTTAGCTTCCAACTGCACAGAGAGCGGAGTCATTTGCTAATTGGCTTTTGCAGGAGGAACGTATATTGGCTTGCCCGTGTCTTGCCTCTACCCCTAGGGCTCTCGCTTCCTCTTCATCCCCCTCCTCCTCATCTTCTTCCTCTTTAGATGATTCCCCTGTCTACAGTTCCTGCCAAATCAGCCAAGCATTCACCAAGTCTTGAGATCCCTGTTCTCGGTGTAAATTCTCAAAGCTCTGAAACATCAAAACTTCGAAATCTCAATTGTATTTAAACGCAAGAGGGCTAGGCATTAATTTCAGGTGTTTTTATCAACTTCTTATCCAAGGTTGTTCGTGGCGCCATGGCGATCGATCAAAATGACATCAACATAATGTATTTTAGTGTGGCTATATTAGAAAGTGAAGCTTAAGGTAACTGTTTTGTCCTTATAAAGAAATGTATCCTCTGCTTTTGACCCATCTTTCAAAACTACTGGGTTAAACTGTCAAGAATACTTTGTTTTTTTAAGTTAAAGGTACACTACGTAACTTTTCTGTCTGGAATTGCATCTCCAAACTGTGAGACAACAGATCTGAACGCTCAGCCAATGATGTTTATGTCAAGAGCGGGATTTGAACCACCAGCCTTCGGGTCAGTGGACAGACACTCAACCCAGTTTCCGCTGGTCTCCATGGAGATGATATTGCTATTGTCCGTTTTAATTACCAAAAACATGCATTCTTGTATGAGTGGGCTCGCCTCTCCACAGCTCTGACTTGTAACTTGGCATGATTGTGTTACCTGCTTGTGTTCATGGACATAGATAGTTTAATGCCATACTGTGGAGCATTCCAGTCAAAGTGATAAAATCTCCATGGAGACAAGCACATGGTAAATCTTCCTTCAGAATAGTTACACAGTGCTCCTTTAAAGATATCTCTAAATTGTGTTTGGTAATTGGGCTCTGCTTGCTGACATCACTACTTAAATAATATACACAGAATCAGAAAACAGGTAATAATGTTGTATTTGAGAGTCAATTTGAATATTTTTTTGGCATGAGCTGTTTTATTCCTTTTAAAAAACAGCTGCAAAATATAAAAAAGAATAAAAGAAAAAGAAAAATGTAACAAAATCACTATTGGTACAAGGATAGGAACAAAATAAGAAAGACTTAACTGGTTCACGTCTACCTGTGTTGACGTGTGTTGATTGACAAGACATTTAATTACTGCTATTTTACTCCTGAATGTGGAAAATAAATTAAATTTCAGTCTGAAACATACACTGTACATATAAATGGACATAGCTAACATGCTAGCCGCTGCCGTCTAAATAGGCTCCATCGACTCGGCTCCTATTCACTTTCTACTGAGAAACTGTGACCCCTCTCTCTGGAACTGCTGTTGTCAGACTCGTCATTTTGATCTTAAAATGTTCATATCAACCCACCCCACATGATTCTGGTGTTTTTATTTCACTTTTGTGTCCATAAATTAAGATATGAACATTAATAACACACAGGTGCCTTTTTTTCCCCCTAGGTCACTCCTGCTAGCGTTAGCAACATCTTTGATCAGACATGGGTGAATTACGGCCCAGGGGCCACACATGACCCTTTGGGCTTATTAATCTGGCCCGCCGAACGTGACCAACTTATATTAATATAGGTAAGGGTAAACCTTGTTCAATTTAGGCAAGGTAACTTTATTTGTACAGCACAATTAATACACAAGGTAATCCAAAATGCTTTTACAGAGTAAAAAAGATATTAAAATCACAATACAACAAACCTTTTCAACAAGTTGTTAATCTTTTGGCACTTCATACAACTTAATGTGAGTTTTAATGCATTTGGAAAACAATTTGTACAATGAGTCTTGCATGTTCATGATTTGCTACATGTTACAGGCCAAATCTCTAATGTCATATATACATATGTATTTATCCTGGCCCCGCCCCTCTGTCAAATTTTAGAACTCATTGTGGCCCGTGTGTCAAAAAGTTTACCCACCTCTGCGTTAGATTGACTCAGTGACACTCATGCAGAGTGGAGCGTTACCTTCAACAGCCTTGCTCCAGATGGGCTCTTTGGTTGGTATGACATTCGCAGAGAATTCCAAATATGGAAGTCAACTCTAAATTGGCTGCTATAACTGCTTATATCGATGAGCTTCATTTGACTGGAGCCAAACGCTGTGGGTGACGTCACACTCACTTAGTCCACTTCTTTATACAGTCTATGGTCCCAAACTTACAACAACAGAAAAAGTAGATCGGTAGGGCACCTGGGATAAAACTAAAAGCAAACTAAAATATACATCTTATAACATGTTCTCACAGGCTTTGGCATAACTTAATATCATTGCTTTACTTTTGGTACATGGGTGGAGAAGTAGATTATAATGTTAACAGACACATATGTCCTAACCATAGCCACTGTCTACCATAAATAAACTTCTTAATTATGCTGGATGCCCTCCCTGAGACCCCCGTTTCCTTTTCTCTACAGACACAACACTGGGTTGTATGGACTTTGTACGGCCTCATCGTTTTAATATTTTATATATATTAGACCTAAGCTTTTGATGTAAAGAATTAGACACAGTTTCTATTGTTAGCATCGCCGTGTCGTCTGAACTAAAAATACCAGATAGCGTGATGCAGCTAGCCTCGCTCTTCCTGGCTGAATGCACTGGAAGTGGGAATATGCCTCAGTGCAGTTTGTCTATAGGCATAATATGGAGTGACTTGCGTAACCCGATGTGAGTCAGGGGCTGGGGGTACGGTGGTCTGCAGATGTCCTCTCTGTAGTGGAAATGTGTTGTTTCGAGTAGAATCAAGATGTCAGAAAATGTGTTTGTATTGCAAATTTTATGATAAGGTTTTATTTTATTTATATTTTAACTTTGAAAATGCATAGTCTGAATAGTTTGAGTGGAAAGGAACAGTTCAAATTAAATAGGTGTACCAGCTGTTTGTCTTCATGGAGATGCTATTGCTTTGTCCAGGATGTTTCGCAGTATGGCATTAAACTTCTAAATGTCTGATTTCATGGAGTAAAGCACGCGATGCTACTAGGCCCAGATACAGGTCAGATCTTAGGAGGGGCGAGTCTGTTCCCAGCAAGTTTTTGAAGAGTAATGAAAGCATTTGGAATTGTAATGCAAGTAATACTGTGGAACATTCAGGCAAAACAACATGTCCATGGAGACAAGAAAAGACCAGAGAAGTTGCACATTTTGAATTTGACCATAGAGTGATGTTTTATATTGTCTATATGCAGTGAAATGTCAACCCACAGGGGCGTTACCTTCCAAAGCCTCACACCTGGCTGCCTCTTTGGTTGCTATGATATTTGCAGTCAGAATTCCAAATATGGAAATCGGCTCCAAATTCACCGCTATAACTGCTAGCCTCGATGAGCTTCATTTGACTGAATGCTATGGGTGATGTCACACTCATTTAGTCCACTTCTTTAAACAGTCTAGATGCACCCACGACTGTGCACACGTTGTTAACTTTAAGCTAACATGTTTTGGTTCAACGTTAGCTTTGACAATATATATATAAAATGACACAATTTGAACTTTTAAATATGCCATCATGTTGTTTACGCTTCAATAACACACCTTAAATAGCTTTCAAGTTGAAAATAGCTATTCCGCTAATTATCAATTTCAAAATTTTTCAATACACACTGTTGTCAGTAGGGGGCATTAGACACGTAATCCACTAGTTCGCCAAGTTTGTCATACTTTTAACTTACAAATGTGAATGTAATGTGCAAATCTGTTCAAAACGCCTAAAAGTAATGAACTACCCTTAACAAAGAAGGTGTCATTTTAGTCATTCAAGAGTGATAATTAGCTTAGCATAAGTGAGTAGCGCTTTAGACAGCGCTTTTCAGTCCTGGTTTCATTTCTGAAGTTGCCTATAAACCTCCTGGAAGGCATTCATATCAAAAAAGATTTCTGACACCTTTTCGGGACTTTATCCGAGAGTTTGAATCTCGCCTTTATGGGCATTCAAAAGCACTATTTTACATATCAATGGCAGAGGGTGGCTTTTTAACTTTCCCCAAAATCTTCCATCAAGTCCTTAGAACGCCAGAGCAAAAGTGGAGCCGTCCCATTTCAATAAGTTCACAGATGAAGTTTGGAGTTTTCTGCTGTGGCTGTCGTCGGGGTTATGGGAGCGTTTTATATTTCTGCAGTGATGTTTTTTCTTTCTTTTTTTTTTTTTTGTTTTTTTTTGTCGCCATGGCAGCGGGCTTTGTTTATACCGAGATGTCGTTTGATGCTTGGGACTTTGCTACCGGCTTGTCACTTATGTCTTGCACTTTGGATGAAGCTAAACAAGGCAATAATAAAAGGTTATGCATGTAAATATATTGGCCCATTCTGCTCGTAATTTTTAGTTTGAAGGTTCGTGCACAATTTTTCCTGATACCACTCTGCATATTCATTTTCTTGACATTAATTTGAAAAAAAATCTAAACTCTAATAAATCATTAATAATTGCAATTAGGTCTGCAAGATTGATTCATATGGTAAATGGTCACGTTTTTCTACCTTCAATGCACTCACTTACATCGAGTGTACACAGACACTGGACATGAGGTGGGTTAAGTGTCTTGCCGAAGGACACAACAGCATTCATCTGTGGAAGCGGGATTCGAACCGCCAACCTTCGGATCAATGGACAAACGCTCGACCAACTGAGCTCCTTTCACCCAATCTAATCAAAATCGCTCTTTGGGTGGACACGATTAACAAGCTAAAATCCCATAATTTACATCTTATCCTGCAAAAAAAACGTCCAACCCTGTAGTTTAGCTGTGCACAAACATGTTCTGAAATGTCCCGGTGTGCCAGATGCCCTCCCTGTGTCTCCATGCCGTCTTATCATGCATAAAAACGTCGGTAGATCTGTACAAACATGCTCTGAAACGTGACTTGTGTTAGTTTGTCAGGTCTGATTCCATTTTTTTTGTCAGCTCTTCTCGACGTGTTTAAAATGTGAACTCTGAACAAAAACCCATTACTGAAACATAAATCGCAAATCTAATCACAATGCTTGTCAGAAAAATGGGAATCTGATATTTTTCGGAAATAGTTCATCTTTAAATGGAACTAGTGAAGCTAAACTCGGAAACATGATGTAATGGACCTGGTGACATTTTATTGTATTTACTGCGAATGTTAATGATGAACTGATTTTATAATGAAATGTGTAGTTTTAATGTGTTCACCTGCCCTGGGACTGCACTGTCAAGGGCCTTCACCTGCCCTGGGACTGCACCTGACCAAAGACTGCACATGGAAAGTAGTAGCAGCCAAATGTGGAATAAATCATCTTTTCTTTCATAAGATTAATGAATTTGTACATGGTCCTGGACAAATAAAGAGTAAAGAAAGAAAGAAATAAGCAGAAGTAGTAGTAGTAGTACTCAACGCTTATCGTAACATAAAATGAATGCCACTGTGTAATATATTTAAGTTTAGTTCATTTCAAGGGGTTGTATACATCATTTGTGTACTTTATTCTAGACTATAACTTTAAATAAATGGAAGAAAAGCCTTTTGTCAGTAAACGTTATCATTTGTTTAAGTTGCAGTGGTGGAAGGTATTAAAGTACAAGTAGTAAAGTGCTGCATTCAAGTACAATTTTTAAGTATCTGTACTTTACTTCAGTAAATGTAACAGTAGGTACTTTTTACATGTGCTTCACTACGTTTGAGAGCAGCTACTGTATATGTACTTTCTACTTTTCATGTGATTTAAGGGGTTATTTTCACCATGTTCGTGGTAACATCCTGACTAAAGTTTTTGAGCTCAAGCCTCAGGTTTGAGCAAACAAAAATAAATACACTAAATTCATGAGAAAAATTAAGAAATTGACTCATATTGTTACTGTTGAACAAAATATGTATTGTTTTTAATCTATATAACTACATTTATCACTTTATAAAATGTAAAATACCGTGTGAAATACTTTGTTTTTTCACTTAGTACATTTTTAACGGATACTTTGATACTTTTACATAAGGAGATATTTTCATGTGATACTTATACTTTTACTTGAGTAACATTGTGCCTCTGTATCTGTACTTTCACTTAATTAACAGAACTGAGTACTTCATCCATCACTGTTCAGTCATACATAAACCTGATTACATATTACAAAGCCCAAACTCAGCCCTGGATGTAGTCTCTCTTTTCCCTGACACTCAGCCCTGTTATCTGCAGACAGGACCCTTCCCCCTCTCGCTCCCCTCCCCCCTCCTCTCCTGCCCCACTGGCACAGACAGACACAGACAGATGGCTCGAGCCTGGCCGAGCTGTGCCCGTTCTCCGGCGGTCCCTGTCCTCCAGACGGGACCTCACGATGGGGCCGCCAAATGTCTCTGTCCCACTAAGAGCCCAGGTGCAGAGCTGTGAGAGGAGGGTCTTCAGCTTAAGTCCTCAAAGTCTTCTGTGGAGTTCGGGACCGTGTGTGCAGTTGTCCAGTTTGGTCCTGGTTTGGTCCTGGTTTGGTCCTGGTTTGGTCCTGGTTTGGTCTTGGTTTGGTCCTGGTTTAGTCCTCATTTGGTCTTGGTTTGGTCCTGGTTTGGTCCTGGTTTGGTCTTGGTTTGGTCCTGGTTTAGTCCTGATTTGGTCTTGGTTTGATCCTGGTTTGGTCCTGGTTTAGTCCTCATTTGGTCTTGGTTTGGCCCTGGTTTGGTCCTGGTTTGGTCTTGGTTTGGTCCTGGTTTAGTCCTGATTTGGTCTTGGTTTGGTCCTGGTTTGGTCCTGGTTTGGTCCTGGTTTGGTCCTGGTTTAGTCCTGGTTTGATCCCGGTTTGGTCCTGTTTTGGTCCTGGTTTAGTGTTGATGAAGGGGGCCCATGTACACTTTCTTGTCCCGGGCCCTGCATATCATACTATATCATTTTGTTTTACTACTTCTTTGCCTGAAATGTTACAGTATAGCAATAAACGTATCTACATTTATTAAATTACAGGGGTTTTAATGCCTTGATATTTGAAATGCATGCATTCTTACTGTGAGCTCGGTAAATTATTCACAAAATCTGTCTTGTAACTTCATGGAGACAAAGGCAGGACAGAACCTTCTCCAGAAAAGTTACTTCATGTAACTTTAAACCCACACACAAAAAACTGGTGTACCTGGGTTGGTTCCTATAATCCATCCATTTCCCTCTGCTTATCTGGGGCTAGGTGACAAAGGCCGCAGTCTAAGCAGTGATTCTCAGACTTCAGACATGTCATCCAGCTCCTCTGGTGGGACCCCAAGGGGTTTCCAGGCCAGCAGAGAGACATAGCCTCCCTCGGGGCATGCTCCCGGTGGGACGTGCCCGGGACACCTCCCTGGGAAGGTTTGGAACAGATGCCCGAGCCACCTCAACTGGCTCGTCTCAACGTGGAGGAGCAGCAGCTTTACTCTGAGCTTCTCCCATGTCACCAAGCTCCTCATCCTAACTCTAAGGGAGCACCCAGCCACCCTGCAGAGGACACTCATTTTTATTGCTTGTATCCATCCACCCATGTCCATAGGTGCGGGTAGGAATGTAGACCTAAACCAGAACTAAACCAGGTCCAAACCATGACCATAGGTGAGAGTAGGAACAGAGAGCTAAACCGGGACTAAACCAGGTCCAAACCAGAACTAAACCAGGTCTAAACCAGGACTAAACCAGGTCTAAACCAGGACTAAACCAGGTCTAAACCAGCACTAAACCAGGTCTAAACCAGGTCTAAACCAGGACCATAGGTGAGAGTAGGAACATTGGTCTCAATCAGGACTAAATCAGGTCTAAACCAGGTATAAACCAGGTCTAAACCAGGACCATAGCTGAGAGTAGGAACAGAGATCTAACCCAAGTCTAAACCAGGTCTAAACCAGGTCTAAACCAGGTCTAAACCAGGACCATAGCTTAGAGTAGGAATAAAAAGCTTTGCCTTTGGACTCAGCTCCTTCTTTACAACAGTCCGATCCACTTGCCCCCTTGTATTATTTTCAAAGCATTTCATTTTTATTTTTTTTTCCTATCAATATGCGAGATTTAAAATGCATTTAAAACATTTCATTGCAAAACCGTGCACCACACATTGAACCATTTGTACCTTATGTTTACACTTACAATACACTATATAAAGTCTCCTTATACAAGTCTTCTTATTAGTTGACTTGACTGTGAAAACCTCTTTCATTTCTTCATGCGGGAGCCGTCTAAGTTAATTCTCGGTCCCTTTGTGATTTCAAGGCTGAGTATTTTATAGAACTGCTTTATGAAGCCAACTGTACAGAGCCACAGCCACAGAGGCGTGTTAAGTGAGCAGAGTGTGATCAAACATTAGGAGATATGTAAGTGCTCTGGATACAGGAGCAATGTGGAGAAAGCATGAAGGACGGGCTGACTGAATGTGTGATTTTAGTAGAGTGCGTGCCACAGAGACCCAGTCTGTATGTGTGAAACAGTTTAATATTTTATTATCTCACATGAATGCTATAGAGAAACTAATCTTTGCATGATTGAGACATGTAGTACTTCTGTCAGGAAGACGATGACTTCTACTACTACTACTAGTAGTAGTAGAAGTAAAAATCTTGGAGTCCTATTTGATCAAAATCTCTCATTCACAGCCCATATAAACCTAGCTTGTAAAACCGCATACTTTCACCTGCGAAATATAACTAAAATTAGAAATATTTTACCTAAAAACGATGCTGAAAAACTCATCCATGCATTTGTTACTTCCAGACTTGATTACTGTAATTCCCTGCTTGCCGCCTGCCCCAAAAGTACTATAAGGAGCCTCCAGTTGGTCCAAAATGCAGCGGCCAGAGTCCTAACAGGAACTAAAAGAAGAGACCACATCAGTCCTGTACTAAAATATCTGCACTGGCTTCCTGTCGAGCTTAGAATCAAATTCAAAGTCCTCCTCCTGACATACAAAGCCCTAAACGGTATGGCCCCATCCTATCTGCAAGATGTTATTGTCCCGTACCAGCCAAACAGAGCACTCCGCTCTCAGAATGCAGGACTATTAGTGGTTCCTAGAGTGTCCAAAAGTACAGTGGGAGGGAGAGCATTCCGTTACCAAGCTCCTGTGCTATGGAATCAACTCCCTGCTGATGTTAAACAGGCCCCCACAGTCTCTGTATTTAAGACCAGGCTTAAAACCTTCCTCTTCAGTATAGCTTATGACCAGGTTACTTAGTGAGGGAGTTAGGGTTAATAAAACCCGGGATAAGATAAGCTGCAGTAGGAGTAACTAGCTGGGGGAAGTATGGCAACCTGAGCACTATCCTCTACTTTGCCCTATTTTCTCATCAGCAATGCTATTCACATGTTGTCCCCTGTCCCACTCCCCCTGTGGAGTGTATCTCTTTCAGATGCCCCGATGACAGTTGGACCTCCTCCTCGCCCGGCTCTCCTCCTCCTCGTCTGGTCTTCCTCCCCCTCGCCTGGCCGATTTCTTATGTTGTCTGATTTTTCCTGTTGTGTCTGATTTTTCCTGTTGTGTCTGATTTTTCCTGTTGTGTCTGATTTTTCCTGTTGTGTCTGATTTTTCCTGTTGTGTCTGATTTTTCTTGTTGTGTCTGATTCTTCCTGTTGTTTTGTTTTTTGTGTCTTGGCGGCACAGTGACTGAGTGCCATCACTCATGTCTCACAGCAAGAAGGTTGGTTCGATCCCCGGGTCACCAGGCCTTTCTGTGTGGAGTTTTTCATGTTTCTCCCCGTGTCTGGATGGGTTTCCTCCGGGTACTCCGGTTTCCCCCATCAACCAAAACATGAACGCCCTTCGAGACAACTGTTGTTGTGATTTTGGGCGTTACAAAAATAAATGAATTGAATTGAATTACTACTACTACTCTTGCTGCACTTTTGTAGAAGGAACAATGGCCTAACAAATGTCTACTGCTATTTTAAATGTTTATATCTAGCGTTTTTGGTAAATGGTCCCACCTTCGAGGTTCTCAAAGCGCTTTACATCTAGGAACCACTCACACATTCACACACACATTCATACACCAGTGTACACAGACACTGGGGGTGAGGTGGGTTCAATGTCTTGCCCAAGGACACAACAACAACGTTCATCTATGGAAGCAGGAACCGCATCGCCAACATGTGGGTCAGTGGATTTGAAGTTCTTACTCATCAAATAAACATCACAATAAATCATTTCATGGAACAAAAATTGAAAATTGTCACGGTTCTTTTCTATCAAATGCTATCTTTTTATTTTTGCTGGTTGAAAATTTATTTGTTTCGAATTAAACTTCATTGCTGTGGTGATTTTTATCATTGAGATGGCTTAAGTGTTTTGCCCAAGGACACAACAACAGCATTCATCTGTGGGAGCTGGAATTGCTCCGCCAACTTGTGGGTCAGTGGTCCTGGTTTGGTCTTGGTTTGGTCCTGGTTTGGTCCGAATTTGGTCCTGATTTGGCCCTGAATTGGTCCTGGTTTGGTCCTGGTTTGGTCCTGGCTCTGCCAACCTGTGGGTCAGTGGTCCTGATTTGGTCTTGGTTTGATCCTGGTTTGGTCCTGGTTTGGTCCTGATCTGGTCTTAGTTTGGTCCTGGTTTGTTCCTGACTTCTTCCTGGTTTGTTCCTAATTTGGTCCTGGTTAGGTCCTGGTTTGGTCCTGGTTTGGTCCTAATTTGGTCCTGGTTTAGTCCTGATTTGTTCCTGGTTTGGTCCTAATTTAGTCCTGATTTGGTCCTGGTTTGGTCCTGGTTTGATCCTAGTTAGGTCCTGGTTTGGTCCTGATTTGGTCCTGGTTTGGTCCTGATTTGGTCCTGGTTTGGTCCTGATTTGGTTCTGGTTTGAGCCTGGTTTGATCCTGGTGCCGCTAACCTGTGGGTCAGTGGTTCAAACCGCTCAACCAATGATGTTCATGTCGAGATCGGAATACAAAACCGACAACCTTTGGATCAGGGGACAAACACCCTCTCAGCTGAGCTAAAACAACTAAAAAACATCATTCACTTCTGTGCATGGTAATAGAGTTTAATGACGTCCTAAGGAACATTCCAGGCAACGCAATAACATGACAATATTGTTACTATAATGCTACTACAAAAGCACATTCATGTAATTTAAAATCCATTTATGTCAAAAAGTTCCATGTCTACCTCTAGAGACACTACTACAACTAATACTAGCATACATACTTGCATTTACATCTAAGGGTGTTTCATCCTGCCTGACATGCTTTTGCTTATGGAGAATTATTGGCATTTATGAAGAGCGCAAACAAATATTGGATTTCATGTTTTCATATAAAAGATGCCGCTTTGAGAAGAAAACTCATAAATCAATATGGCCGACTAGCACAATATGTCTCTATTTTTATCCGGGTGAAGCTATTCCTGCTGCTCACTGTTGCCTTCTCAATCTGAAAACCTCGTGTTACCAAGAATGGAAAGTCTGTGTAGTAGCATACCCATTGGCTATTTTATAAGATTGAATCATCACAGTGAATTCAACTTAATTTAAAGTTCTATCTACTACTATTTTTAGTACTTTTTATATTACTATTACTGTTAGCAACCAAATCATGACTGCTAATCTACTCATAACCAGAGATTGTATATATAAGTGGACATAGCTAACGTGCTAGTTGCCGTGTTCCAAATAAGAAGTGATCATGAGCGCGCTTTTGGCTTCATCGACTCTGGTTCCAATTCACTTTACACTGAAAAACTGTGTCCCCTCTCTTTGTAACTGCTGCTGTCAGGCTCCTCATTTTGGTCTTAAATATTCGCATTAACCCGCTCTACATGATCCTGGTGTTTTTATTTCACTATTGTGTCTGTAAATCAAGATATGAACATTAATAACAGATAAATCAGGCACCATCTTTCCCCAAGGTCGCTCCCACTAGCGTTAGCAACAAGTTAAGAGGGAGTTATCTTCAGTAGCCTCGCTCCAGATTGGCTCTTTGGTTGCTATGATACTCCTGATCGGAATTCCAAATGTAGAACTGGGGTCCAAACTCGCCGCTATAACTACTAGCCTCGATGAGTGTAATTGTGAAGGAAGAGATTGCAAACAAGGCCTGTTGTCAACCGAAAGATGAATACCAGTATCATGTAACTCAAGTAGCAGGTTCCAGTGTGGACATCTTAAAATAAGCATGTGTCGCTTTCTTAATGATGTTTCTAACACACAGTACTAAACACAATATTTAACACAAGGTTTAAGAGTAAAGTAATAAAACAAAAACTCATGCTTTCAATGAGCTTCATGAGTCGATGTTACAGGTGACGTCACACTCACTTAGTCCACTTGTTTGTACAGTCTATGCTCATAAATTAAAGATATTTGTAAAAGGCATTTTCATGTTTGAAACTATAAAATAACAACCAGGTCTGGCAACCGATTCGGTCCAGTTAGACACGTTATTGGACAAGAACCATCTGGAAGCAACTACCTGGTAATATTTCAGAAACTTGTTTTTATTTTTATTTTTATTTTTTTTTTATCATGGTCTAACATTAGAGGGACAGAGATAAGAGTTCAAGATGATGATGCATGTTCCTCACTTCTTTTCATGGAGTTGCTTAAACAAATGTTCCACAGTAGGGCATTAAACTTATCTATCTCTACACAGACAAGCAGGCAAGCAAGTTACAGGTCATATCTCTGTAGAGGCGACCCCAGTCATAGTAATAATACATGTTTTATTGCAGTAAAATCATCTGTAAATACACATAAATTTAAAATAGATGTGTTTAATGTATAATACAACACCTTTACCAGAAAAGTTACATAGTGGATTCCGTTTAAGCGCTGCATTAGAATAAAAAACATCCTTGTGTGTGCTCCCAAAGCTCATGTTATTATGTTATTGTGTGAAAACAGATTGGACTAACCCAGCCTGCCTTGTCTTGTCTCCGGGCCTTTACCAACTGCTGTGTGACTCATGAGTCTATACAAATGTCCCTGTTTACCATGGACTCACATCTTGGGCCCAAAAGCCATAGAAAAAGTCTGTAGGCGAAGCTGTGATGTGTTTGGTTTTCACAATGTGGTTAGATGGGAGTCTGTTTTATTTCACTGATACAAATGCAGTTGTTTAGTCTTATATATGGGTCTATTTTTTAGCGTGTTCAAAGTGTAGCTTTATCAGTATTTCAGTGCATTCAAAACATAGTAATTGCATTTAAATAAAATACCCTCAAAATGAATGTTTGTATCTAGTTTGAAAATCATACGTCCTGATTTTTTTTTGTATTTACAAATTAACTTTTACAACAGAGATGGCTGTAGCTCAATTGGTAGAGCATTTGTCCACTGATCCAAAGGTTGGCGGTTCAAATCCTGCTCTCGACATAAACATTAGTGGTTATTTGTCCAGCGGTCACAGGTTGGCGGTGCGATTCCAGCTCCCACAGATGCATGCTGTTGTTGTGTCCTTGGGCAAGACACTTAACCCACCTCGCCCCCAGTGTCAGTGTCTGCACAACAGAATACTAGCTGGCTCACATCTAAAAAAAAAAAAAAAAGTAGATTATTTCAGTTTGTGGTGTTATTTTAATATTTAGATACTGTATATACAAACCTCAAAATTAGCATTAGCGTTAGCGTTGAGACACAAAAACACCTCGCTTTCTAAACACAGACGTGTCCTCTGCTGAAGTTTTTACCTCATTTGTTTGGTCTTTAATGTGTTGTTAGAGATCGTAAAAGAAAAAATCTTATCTGTCAACTGGACAAAAAGTTTTTTATCCAAGCAGCTTCTTCAGTTCTGGTCAGATTATTGATGGACGCTGCCTGATATTTGTCTTTTTGTTTACAGTTTCTGTTTGTTGGCTAGTTAGCCGAAGGTTGGTGGTTAGAATCCTGCTCTCGACATGAACATCATTGGTTAAGCGGTCCAATCCACTGACCCACAGGTTGGCGGTGCGATTCCAGCTCCCACAGATGACCGCTTTTGTTGTGTCCTTAGGCAAGACCCTTAACCCACCTCACCCCCAGTGTCTGTGTACACTGGTGTATGAATGTGTGTGAATGGGTGAGTGGTTCCTTGATGTAAAGTGCTTTGAGTGCCTTGAACGTGGAAAAGCGCTAAATAAAAATGGGACCACGACCATGTACCAATCACAACTAAATTCCAGATTTATTATTGTGAGATAGGTCCAATAATAATACTTCTAATAGCCACATGGAAGCAGTAAAGAACCAAACTATTACTATTTATGTTATTACCTCACAATATCTTATAAAGTCTTCCCTTTGCAATGTATGTCTTGGTGTATTTCAGCTCCATTTTACGTTTTACCGTCGATTTTTCAAAGCCAGTAAAAGATAAACTACATAAAACTGCTTGCATAAATATTTAAATGTCTTATTAGTTGCGGACTGAAACGTTTAGCTGCTCTGAAATACTCGTACGAGCAAAGCCAACCTCCTGACCCCAATCTGGTCCTCCCACCAACTGTTTTTTCTGTTTTACTAGCAGCCATTTTGTGTGTTCGATTCAAAGAACAACACTGTACAATTCCACAAATACTACATAGGACACAGTACCTTCTGGCCAAGTGAACTGAGTGCTGGATTAACTGCATCCGTCCATGCTCCCTCTCCCCTGGGCGCTCTTCACTTTACACTTGTCTGTGTGAATTATTTGAACCGCCATGTTGACTTTTCACTGTTTACATGCACCATACTCCAGGCGCATAGTGTACAGCGTGTTGTATTTATATATTTTGTACACATGCTTTTATTACATGGTGACAGTGGTGTACTCTTGTGAACTGGAGGGCCACTGCGTCGTAACCTGCTTTAGCTCTACTGTTGTGTTGTTGTCTGTTACAGTGGCTTTTTGTGATTAGAACGGCATCTTGCATAAAAATAAACATACATGAATAAATTATTAGTATATTTGTACATGATTATTCCATTTAATCACACCTTCACACAGTAGCATCGACCTAAAATGCAGGATATGCTGTCAACTGTTGCTACGGTAATAACATCTGCTCTGCAATTTTACATTTTAGTAGGAATAGTAGTAGTAGAAGTAACATTATTAGTAGTATTCGTCATCATAGTATTGCTAGTAGTCCTTGTAGTAGTAGTAGTCATGGTAGTAACAGTAATAGTAACAGTAGTAAGAGTAGTAGACATCGTCACAGTAGTAGTAGTAGTAGTTGTAGTAGTAGTCATAGTTGTAGTTGTTGTAGTAGTAGTCATAGTTGTAGTAGTAGTAGTTGTAGTTGTGGTATTAGTAGTATCCGTAGTTGTAGTAGTTGTAGTATTAGTAGTAGCCGTAGTTGTAGTAGTAGTACTAGTAGTAGCAGTAGTACCCATAGTTGTAGTTGTAGTAGTAGTAGTAGTAGTAGTAGTAATAGTAGTGGTTGTAGTTGTAGTAGTAGTAGTAGTAATAGTAGTGATTGTAGTTGTAGTAATAGTTGTCGTCATTGCAGTAGTCGTAGTCATAGTAGTAGCTGTAGTAGTGGTTGTAGTAGTAGTTTTAGTAATGGTAGTCGTAGTTGTAGCAGTAGTAGTTGTAGTTGTAGTAGTAGTAGTTGTAGTAGTAGTAGTTGTAGTATTAGTAGTAGTAGTAGTAGTAGCCGTAGTTGTAGTAGTAGTAGTAGTAGTAGTAGTAGTAGTCGTAGTAGTAGTAGTAGTAGTAGTAGTAGTAGTAGTAATAGTAGTGGTTGTAGTTGTAGTAGTTGTAGTAGTAGTTGTCATAGTAGTAGTGGTAGCAGTTGCAACAGCAGCAGTGGTAGTAGCAGTAGTAGCCATAATACCTGTAGTAATATCAGCAGTAGTAGTTCTCTTCATTTTTACTTATGTTTAGGTGAACAGTTCATTTTTAATACACCCTGCTGTACATATATTTTCCATATTTTGTCATGTGTACTCTACACAGCTTAGGCATAAAACCTTCTCCAAATTCCTGTACACTTGGCCACACATGACAGAACTGTATATGATATCCCTTTACTCCAGTGCTTGCGTAGACATATTTGAGTACTCGTTCCACGTCGGTATAGCAGTACAGCCATTTTCGCCTGTTATCTTTAGCATGCTGCATTACCCTATTATCGCAGCCTTCTCCAGTTCATTGCATGTGAGAGAAGAAAAACCCTTAAGCCACAGAGTTACAATACAGCCCCCTATAACCACTCTGCTACTGTCACTAGAGTATGACAACTACGCGACCTGGGCTATGCTAGTGCTATGTAAGCAGTTTGCAGCTGTACTTGAAAGTGAACAATTGGTTTTGCATGGGAAATTCTGGTGAATCGCTGTAGTATGTCAGAGTTTTGTGCACAGGAAAACCTCGAGACATGAAAAAACAGTTACCATGGCGCTTTTTTGGAAAGACTTATATGCGTTTCCCTCAAATATTTGTGAGGATTTAAATATATTTGCTGTTTGTGTACACAGTTAGCTATAATTAAAAAGTTACCGTAAATTTCGGACTACAGAGCGCACCTTGATATAAGCCGCACCAGCTAAATTTGAAGAGAAAATCAATTTTGTACATATATAAGCCGCACCTGAATAAAAGCCGCAGGTTTTCATATTGTAACATGAGACATTTACACAGAAAGACGGTGCACCGACACGCTTTTTTTAAAACTGTGCCTGAAAATTGGCACCAACACGACAACAACACGGGATGAACACATCTGCAGGTTTAGAAAATAAAGCTGCACCAACACGGAAAATCTGCTTTTATTTCCTCTGAAAACTTTTGTCGTCTTTTTACATTGACCAAGTTGGATTCATTGATGTCGAGCTTACGTGCAGTGGCTCTATTTCAGGGGTCGGCAACTCGCGGCTCCGGAGCCGTATGCGCCTCTTTCCGCCTCATACTGCGGCTCTGCGTGGCTTGGGAACTGACACAGACACAGCTTACAGTCCTGCGTAAAGAGCCCTGATTTTCAGACGCTGTGCGCACAGGGGTCAGGAGCAACTTTCGCCCGTCCCTAATGACACACTAATAAGCTCGTCCGTAGATGTATCATGAAAATCCTGCTGGAAATCGCCACAGAAATCTATTTGATGTAGTAGCAAGTATATTATCTGCTCTTGTCTCCGCGGTGACGTATCACATATAACACATCAGACACGACGCACAAAAGTAGAGCCACCAGCGAGTGAAAATGAGCCAAAACAAAAGTCTTTGGAGATCTTTTTAACAAAGGGGAAAAGGACAACTGAGGAGCCAGAAGAGGAGACTACGACCTCCAAGAAAAAGAAAGATAAATTTAACAGACAATGCCTACTTAAAATCTGGGTTTGTCACTACAGGTGACTCACGCACAGAGTCCGCTCTGCGTAACATACGGGAAAAGCAAATAAGGCAATGAAACCTTCAAAACTGCTTTGGCACATGGAGAATAAGCACCTGGGATTAAACGATACGCTACGAGTTTTTTTGTTGTTGTTTTTTTTAAAGAAACTGCGGAGTAGAGTAGACATAATCACATAATCAGCGCGATGCATGATGCAGCGGTTTGGTGAGTTGTATTTTTTTAATGCACTTAAGTTGTTTTTGCCATATTTATCTGCCACGTGTAGAAGGCTTGTCCGTGAAAGTAAAACCTACATTATTCCGTTACATTATTGTTATTATACAGTGTTATCTTCATTTTAGATGTCAAAAAGTATTTGCGGCTCCCAGTGTTTTATTTTATGTGGAAAGTGGGTCCAAATGGCTCTTTGCGTGTTAAAGGCCGACCCCTGCTCTGTTTCCTTTCTGTTTCTTTATCTTAAAAACTGCATCATATCCATTTCATGATGCGCAAAATGATCGTTCAAAATCAAAACTAGTGAATTCTTCAGAGCAGAATCTTTCCCCACGTCTGTCTCACTTTTACGTTTACAGCTAGAGAGCGCCCCCCAGGGTCCGTTATCCAGTAAAATTCCATATATAAGCCGCACTGCTGTAAAAGCCGCAGGGTTCAAAGCGTGGAAAAAAAGTAGCGGCTTATAATCCGAAATTTACGGTATATCCTTCTATATCTCGAGATTATAACACTTAGATTGGTTTTATTTGTTTGTAGCCTTCGTTACCAGTTTAATTCGTGCTCAAATGTAATAACAGCAGTCCAATGGTATTAACCAATTTTCTCCTGTAATGTTTCACAGTATGGCATTAAACTAATCTATAACTAATCTATCTCCATGGGAAAAAGCAGGGCCATCCAAGTTTTTTTTTTATTCCATCCATCCATTTTCTTCTATCCTATCTACTTATCCAAGGCCGGGTGGCGGGGTCATCAGTCTAAGCAGGGACTCCAAGACTTCCCCCACCCCAGACACGTCCTCCAGCTCCTCGTGTGGGATCCCAAGGCTTTACCAAGGTCTTCCCCTGGACCTCCTTACGGTGGGACATGCCCGGAACAACTCCTGGCTCACATCTAACGCTAACTGCGCCTAAAAAGAAAGACGACCTGATTGTTTTTACATGTGGATCATTTTAGTTTGTTGTGTTATTTTAATATTTACACATATACAAGCTTCAAAATTAGCATTAGCGTTAGCATTAAGACATAAACACCTCCTTTTTGAAGTTTTGACCTCATTTGTTTAGTCGTTAATGTGTTGTCAGAGATAGTAAAAGAGAAATTCAAATCTGTCAACTGGACAAAAAGTGTTTTATCCAAGCCGCTTCTTCAGTTCTGGTCAGATTACTGCTGGTCACTGCCTTATATCTGTGTGAAAGGAGGAGCTAACTACACTGAAGCTAACACACCTGTTTGTTTACACTTTCTGTTTGTTAGCTATTGAACTACACTAAGTCTGAACTGTGCCTGAGACGTATTTTGCATAATCATTCAGGCCCCTAATGCGCGCTCGCACATCTATTAGCATACTGGCTAGCGCTATTGTTTTCCTTGTTGTGATTTAGGTCTGAGGATTGAGTTATAAATGGAGATGATATTTGAACACTACAACACAGGGCTCAAGTGGTTCTTACAAGCACAGCGGGAAAAGTGAAAGAAGAACAACATGTGCAGAAAGCCCTCTCTGCTTTTGGATATCCAAAACGGGCCTTCAATAGATCTGAGAGAGCGCAAAAACAGAACAGAGAAGCAAAACTTAGAAGAAAATGCGCAACCATTCACTACACAGCTGGTGTGTTTGAAAAGCCTGAACAACATGGAATCCTGGCCTATTTCAAACCTACAAACACTTTAAGACAGAAGCTGGTTCACCCAAAGGACAAAATCCCGAGCCACAAAGCAATCCAGTCAGTGTAGTGAAGAGTGCAGTGAGCGTTATATTGGAGAAACTGAACAGCCACTCAATAAGAGAATGTACTTACACCATCACAAGAGCAGCTCGGGACACCAATCAGTTGTTCATCTCCATCACAAAATTACTAATCACTCCTTTGAAGATAGTGAGGTACAGATCTTAGCCAAAGAAAAGAAATGGTTTGAGAGGAGAGTTTAAGAGCCATCTTTGAACAGGAATGTGGGCTTTAAACATCATCTATCTCCTATTTATAACTCCATCCTTAGATATAAACCTCAACAAGGAAAGCAATAGTGCTAGCCAGTATGCTAATAGATGTGGGAGCACGGATTAGGGGCCTGAACAATTATGCAAAATACGCTGCCCGTCCAAAAAAAAAGTCGGCACAAGGATTTAACTAAGCAAATATGTTGTGGTTGCTGCAGTTGGTCAGGTCTTGGTTCAGCAACAGTCTGTGCTCAAAGAATGAGGTCAGCTGACACCTGAATATACTGAATGACCAGGCAGTGTATGTATCTCTCATGAATAAACACAAGATGAAAGTTTAATGCCCTACCATGCAAAATTCCAGGCAAAGCAATAACGATCTCCCACCAGCACGAAATCCACTTCTACCAACTGTATGTTATTATGTCAAATCTAGTTATTGTAAAGTAATAATAGCCTTTGAAGCTACAGGAATAAAACTGCAGAGTGGTCATGACGGTGATGTTTTGATAACAATATGTTTTACTCAGTGCTTTTGTACTAACTGCTTAATGTGTCCACTCCGCCGCAGGAAGCCTTGTTTAGTGCATTGATATTTGGACATTTGGAAACGTACATTCCCCGGCCGCGTCTCCCTGTGCCACTCCGATTTAGCTCAATTCAAATTATATATTCATGAGGACTGAAATCTCTGCAGGCAGCTCACCATCTCCCACTTTTCACCATGGAAACCTCAAATGGGCAAAATTATAATGACAATGGAGCATATTCTGCCTTGGATAGCTCTTGTTGCGGCGCGATGGCGTTGTTTGCAGCTGTAAAATTCAAAAGAACCACTTGACGTAGCGACCCATTTGAATACATTTCCCCTGTAAACTCTGCTCTTAGCATAACAAAGGCAGTTAAACTTGTTCATAATGTGATTTGCACCTCAGAAGTACACTCGGAGTGGCGCGCGTCCGAACCGTCTGTTAGCGCCATGTAGCTGATATCCGCGTGGATCCTGCGTATTTAGACTGAGTTCTTCTCTCAAATAAAAAAAAAAACACTCTGCTCCAACTTGTGATGTTACGTGGTGATACAGGAAGTGCTCCACTGTGTTTTTAAACTCCATACACCTTCATTAAAATTATTTGGATCATTTCAGACCTGGAATTTCCAATCTCTACTGGACAAAAGGTTGAAAACTACCACTTCGTGACATCATAAGGTGGAACAGAGCATTTTGAGCTTTGGAGATGTACAAACTAACAATAAAGTGTTACTCAAACATGTGTGAATGAAACAAAACGCAACTCCAGGTCTGTTTTTGAGGAGGAAACAGCATTATAACATGACTTAAAGCTCACAAGAGTCAATTTTGCGTAATGTAGGACCTTAAATGAATCTTTCTCACAATATCAAACAGTTAATCCAAGCCATTTCTATAAATTTGTGCATTTATTTACATCTACATAACCTTATATTCACAAAACATCATAGCTAGATATGAGCCCAAAGCTGCAGTAGGTGCTAGAATCCAAAGGTTTAAGATACAACTTCTTTTTGGCAAATTAAGCACAGAAATGATCTCACCAAATCAAATCTCATGAAGGTCTATGGATTTTGACAAGAGAGAGAGGCACACTTCCTCTCTGCATAATGACATCACAACGTGGAACTGAGCAATACAGCAAGCAAATTTAGCAGAGGTCATTTAAACAAGACATTTCCAGGATTTACTTTTAGGAGCTTTTAACTATATTACATTGGTAGCCTCTTATCATTAGCTACTCAGAGTTGTGTTGGTAATCTCCACCCACATCGCCTTTATTGCGATTCTTAAGCAAATGTAGGGTCATTTTAGGTTTGTACACAATGACTCGCCTTTTTTTTGTTGTAAAATAAAAACACTGCGAATTAGAGTGAATTAGAAATGCCACAATGATAAAGCGGAGCCAGCAGTAGAGAATCGGTTCTGCAGTTTTGAACAGGAAGTCAATGGATCTGTCCCGTAGACTGTATATATAAATGGACATAGCTAACCTGTTAGCCACCACATTTCAAATAGGAAGTGATCATGGGTGCGCTTCCAGCTCCATCGACTGTTGGTATTTTTATTTCGCTATTGTGTTCGTAACTCAAGATATGAACAAAAATAAAAGACATAATAGACAAATCTGGAGTTGAACGCTATGGGTGAGATCGTACTCACTTAGTCCACTTCTTCATACAGTCTGTGATCTGTCCGTATAACCCATTTTAGATCAACATCACAATGAAAAAGTACGTGATCGTTTATTACTAAATACCAGAGAAATCCTCTTGTGTATTCTGTAAAAAATGGCAGCTTTAAGGCTCGCAGAAGTCACTAGGGTAGATCACTTCTGAGGTGGTCCGTATGTGTATAATAAAGTGTACATTTTCCCCGTTCTCCTTGGCGGCGGCTGTCAGGAGTGCAGGGGAGAGCCGGAGGAGCAGGTGGGCTGTTAAAGTGGACTGTCTTTGAGTGGAGCTCTGTGTGTGTTCTGTGGAGCCCACCGGGTACCTGCTGTCAGTCTGCTGCACAGTCATACAGCTGCTGCAGGCTCGCTTAAATGTGCAAGAACTCGGGGCCTTTTTCAGACATATCCCATATCTCACAGACGCACTGATTACAGCTTAAATGTTGTTTCTGGATGTCAGTTGAATTAACGTTGCAAATATGAGCTTACAATATAGATGACATGTGGACATGTGGCCATATTGTCTTGTCAAAGCCTGATCTCGTCAGATCTCAGAAGCAAAGCAGGGCCGGGCCTGGTTAGTACTTGAAAGAGAGGCCACTGGGAATAACAGGTGCCACAGTGGGGCGCAAGTGGCAAAAACTGACACTGTGTCCTTAGGCAAGGCACGTCCACATTGGTCATGGTCATTGTCACATTTTATTTAACGCTTTTCCATCTTCAAAGCTCTTAAAGTGCTTTATATCAAGGAACCACTCACCCATTTACACACACATTCATACACCAGTGTACACAGACACTAGTGGCGAGGTGGGTTAAGTGTCTTGCCCAAAGACACAACAACAGCATTCATCTGTGGGAGCTGGAATCACACCGCCAACCTATGGGTCAGTAGATCTGAATACTCAACCAACCTTCAGATCAGTGGACAAACGGTCTACCAGCCAAGCTAATGTCGCCGTAGTGCCTAGTGTGAAAGTGGTGTGTGTGTTGGTGGTGGTCAGAGGGGCCAGTGTCACAGATTGGCAGCCTCACTTCCATCAGCCTGTCCCACGGCAGCTGTGGCTACAATAGCTTACCACTGAGTGTTGAATGAACGAATACTGCTCTGTAAAACATCTTTGAGTTTACAAAAAAGCGCTATATAAATCCATTGCATTTTTATAATTATTATTAAAATACAAACTTAGAGTACAGGTGAAACAATAGGGCTTTTACTGTCATAAAAGCCCCCTGTAGTCAGTTTTTTTGTACATGCTATAGAGGCTATATAAAGGAGTATATAAAGGAGTTGTAAGTCTGCCTACCATCCTTTTTTTTTTCTTTTTTTCTAATCTAATAAAAATATAACTTTCCCCCGCACACATAAAACATATAAAAGACAAATACTAAGCTTAGAGTATAGGTAAATGAATAGTGCTCTTAATGTTTTTTTCATTTAATAACATTTGTCTTGCCCCAGTACAGAAATAAGCAGCATAAGCATAAGATAAAAGCAGCTCCTAGGGTCAAAATGAGACTGTGTGTGCTGTCTGGATCTAATTATAAACCATATGTAACCTCCACGAACCAGGAAGTAACACTGCTGCAACGGTTAATCATTAGGATGTTTGGAATGTGTTACGAAAGTGAGGAATAACTTGCATTAATAAACATATTTTTTGAGAAAAGGACATTTTTTTTAACAAAGTTGTTGCCCAGTTGTTGAGATAATTTTAAACAATGGTAACCAGCCAATGTCCTACTTTGTTATTTTCTGTAGTATATCTGTTATTAATTGTGTTTTGTTTGAGCAACTGATGATGTCTACCAATGGTCAAAAAACAGCTGCAAACTTGATTTTATTTTAGCTCAACTTTAGTATTGTATCTGCTCACAGTTGGTCAAGTTGAGTCCATTTCTGCAAAGTGACCTGCTTCAAACGTGCTTTCTTTGGGCTATAAATGGACTCTGCTAGATTTTCTGAAGAGGCTTATTATTTGAAAATGAAACCTTTTGCACCTCCAACGCTCTCAGAACATTTTTAGCTTTGTGAAACTTGTATAATGCTTTTTGGTTGCATTATATAAAGCTCTGATATACCTACAATTATATTTTATGAACAAAGAACTTGGGTGACCAGGGCTATCTTCAGAAACCTCAGCGGGGCTCTGTCTGCATAACCCTGTACTGCATTATACATGACCTCCCTGACACTGAACACACACAGCCGCCATTTTGGCTCACATCTTTTTGACGTGTCTTTGTAGCTGTTCAAACCCAGTCTTATTATGAGTACTGTGGCCTGATATTGCCTCAGAAATAAACTCAAAATATCAACTTTGAATGCCTTGGCAATGAAATAAATCACATTTAACCGAGATTATAATCAGCAAAAACACATAAGCCTCTTTTCCGCTGGCACAGGTCACTTGGGGCCAGATTGGAGCAGCTCCCTCCAGCCAAGTTGCGACTCCATGTCCCAAACATGACTCCGGGTCCAGGGGCAGGGGTCTGCTCCGTGAGACACTGATGTCACCCAAATATAACTCATGTTTTTCTTAATAGATAAAATCTAAACCGTATTTGAATTATACCCATAATTGTATAGCCTATTTCAGCGATTCACGAAAAGACGTTTAGTAATTCCAAGTTTGAGGCGCTGAGATGAGACTAAAGCGTAAACACAAACTTCTTCTGCATTGATTTCATTTCTCTGCACCATGTTTTAGCATCTCTTTATGTAATGCACTAGATTTGGCTCATGTTAGATGCATTATGCACTGGAAATATAATATGTTTGATCTTTACACACAAGAGTTGTGCATCTATAAACAGACAACAGCTGTTGCGTTGGTGCTTTGTGTTGTGGAGCTTGTCGGCTCAACATTTAAGTTGCCATAACTGGAAATACAGCGGTTTATCACAAGATCAAGAGAAATTATTATTTTATGTTTATATCTTCTTTTTGCTGCCTTGTTTTGCACCATGTTCTCTCATGTCCAATCACCTTGTTTGGTCGTACTCTGAGGACTTGAGAGACTGGCCTCCTGCTGGTCCCCAGTGTCAGGACTAAACCAGGACTAAAGCAGGAATAAAGCAGGAATAAACCAGGTCTAAATCAGGACTAAACCAGGACTAAACCAGGACTAAATCAGGACTAAACCAGGACTAAATCAGGACTAAACCAGGACTAAATCAGGACTAAACCAGGACTAAATCAGGACTAAACCAGGACTAAAGTAGGAATAAAGCAGGAATAAACCAGGTCTAAATCAGGAGTAAACCGGGACTAAATCAGGACTAAACCAGGACTAAACCAGGACTAAATCATGACTAAACCAGGACTAAATCGTGACTAAATCAGGACTAAACCAGGACTAAACCAGGACTAAACCAGGACTAAACCAGGACTAAATAAGGACTAAACCAGGTCTAAATCAGGACTAAATCAGGACTAAACCAGGACTAAATCAGGGCTAAACCAGGACTAAATCATGACTAAACCAGGACTAAATCGTGACTAAATCAGGACTAAACCAGGTCTAAATCAGGACTAAACCAGGACTAAACCAGGACTAAATCAGGACTAAACCAGGACTAAACCAGGACTAAAGCAGGACTAAAGCAGGACTAAACCAGGGCTAAACCAGAGGAATCAGCATTTCAGTTTTATCCAGCTAAAACTTCAAGATGTGAGACAGGCCTCTACTTTGACAATGTTTAAACCCAGGCACCAAACGGTTCTGCTTACCTGTGCATATGACTGAAAGGCTTTTTTTTCCGCACTCTTCTCTTTTAATGTTACTTTTAAGGTGATTATGTATGTTTTGTATTGAAATTTTAATGTCTTTCTTATTCTGTAAAGCACTTATTTGTGTACGAATTGCGCTGTACACATAAACTTGCCTTGATTTAATCATGCCTGAAGCCATGCGATAGTGTCCCCAGACCCCGCTGGGAGCTAGTACCCCCCAGGGTCTTCTTCAGAGCTCTCAAATGGAGCAATACGGTTCACTTTGGAGACACTCGTCCATAATGAGCTGCTCCAAAGTGAACCAGTGGAACAAGGCTATAATTGCCTATTGGACTTTCTACTAATACTTTACTAATCCATACTAAAAAACACAAATCTGACCAAATTTGACCATCCCTGAATAGTTTTTGAATGGTCTTTATCAATATGGTAATGGTAGACAAGGTTTCAAAGGTAGTAGACGAGACGTTTCAGCTGCCATTTGAATTTAAAGCAAAGACATGATACTTGATGCTGATTTTTCTCTTCATATGATGTATACATTTGATACTTGAAATGAGTATGGTTCCAATACTAGCTGATACTTTTAGCATTTGGGCTATCAATTCTGCAAGACCATGACTGAGGTCTGAACCAAAATCAACCCAGAATCAAACCAAGAACACTGAAATGTAGCACAAGCTAAATAATGATAATTTATTACATTATTATTATAACCTGACAATTTTGCGTCCTACAAAAGGTGTGTGTAAATGAGGCTAGCTCTGGTCTGAAGATTATAGACTCTAGGGGCAAATAGGATGTGGCCTAAATATCCGAAAGTAGCTCATAGCGCAGCGTGATGTAGTCGGCCATAGTTTAGGCAGGTTTCGCGCATCATTTATTTGGAAAAGTGTTACATGGTGATAGTAAAGACGCAAATACGCATGTCCTTATAAATCAGTAATTATCATACAAGGTTAGCTAAAAGTTGTCTTAGAACACCTGTATGCTACTAGGGTTTTTTAACAAATATTGAATGGGGTAGATCACATTTACAAATTCTTGGTTATTTTCTCGATATAATTTACATAACAGAATAAATGTACACCCAGGACACGCTGGAGGGATTCTGTCTCTCAGCTGGCCTGGGAACGCCTTGGGGTCCCACTGGAGGATGTGTCTGGGGTGCGGAAAGTCTGGGAGTCCCTGCTTAGACTGCTGCCCCCGCGACCCAGCCCCGGATAAGCGGAAGAAAATGGATGGATAGTGACAAAATGGTGCTGTGTGCTGTCTGCAACTTATTATAAATAGTTTTTATTGGCGGTGAACCGAGAAGTAACGTGAGTGTGTTGTTAGCATGCTAGTTGTTAGCATTACTGTGATGGCAAAACCCCGCTCTGCCGTCTGGCCTGGCTTATACAGTAATTGCAGTGATTAATTTGGATGCTCGAAATGCATTAGAAAAGTGAGGAATAAGTTTGAAATGTGAGGAATAAGACTCAGATTGTATATATAGATGGGCATAGCTAACACGCTAGTCGCCACGTTCCAAATGGGGAGTAATCATGGGCATGTGCATCCAGCTCCATCGACCAATTCACTTTATATTGAATACTTGTCACCCCTCTCTCTGTAACTGTCAGACTCGTCATTTTGGTCTTAAAATGTTCGTATTAACCCACTATTGATGATCCTGGTGTTTTTATTTCATTATAAAACAAGATATGAACATTAATAACAGACAAATCAGGCGCCTTTTTCCCCCGAGGTCTCCCTGCTAGCAAGGGTTTGATTGACAGTGTTGCTAAGTGCTCGCTTCCTGCTAAACCAGAGGTGCGGTGAGGGCAGGAAGGGGGTTACCTTCAATAACCTTGCTCCGGATTGGCTCTTTGGTTGCTATGATACTCGCGGTCAGAATTCAAAATGTAGAACTCGGCTTCAAATTGGCCGACGAGCTTCATTTGGGTGACGTCACACTCACTTCGTCCACTTCTTTATACAGTCTGTGCTTCGACCTCTGTAGTTTAAAATGACCTTCCTCTATCATCACATTTTTAAGATTGTAAAAATTGACCAACTTCAAAAACTACTTCAAGTTTGTACAATTTCAATAGCTGTAATTACAATGCTAGCTTGTTTTTTCCCCCCCGAGTACCCACAGATGAATACTGAAACGCTTGACTGAACTCCAACTCCAAATCAAGTGCCATATTGATTCTGGGTCACTCTTAAATTGAAAGCAAGATTTAAACACCGCCATTTTCCTACACTAGAAATTGCAATCAGAGAGGCTTTGTTAGCGCTGTTACCGTAGCACTCGTAGCTTGTGGAGGCTTTCTCACCTTCTATAATCAATGATAGGATTGTCAAGACGGAGGAAAAACATATAATTAACCCACGAATGGCAGAACAGAAGAAAAACAAAGGTATTTTGAAGTGCCAACTCTTAGTTTGTGACAGATTAATGCCATTGTGCAGGAAAAATAGCTGCAAATTAAACTTTCAAACTCAAAATAGTAATATAAATATGCGTCAATACCTTCCCAAAGTTGGTTTCAGTAAAAAGATGCTCGAGGCTACTGTGACAGAGCATGCCAATATGAATGTGTCGGTTGGAATAACATTTTAATTTGGAAGTAAAAAAACAAGCTATTCACAAAACCGTGGCAGAGGGGACTAAAAGCTTGTATCAATTAGTGATGCTATTGTCAGTACAATTTTCTTTCTTTATAAATTACACCAATAAAGTCTACAATGCGGCGCAGAGTGCAGGCTCCAAATATCAACAGTCAACTCAAAAGTGCTGTTCATAGTTCACTTCAGGGACAGGGACTAGCAATCAGGAAACTGTTGCTTAAAGCTGCAGTGTGGGACTTTTCTCATGTAATCCATGCACCGATTTGTCTCATGGAGATTTGAATGCTTTTTTCTGAAACGTAGACTGTATATATAAATGGACAAAGCTAACCTGCTAGCCGACACGTTCCAAATAGGAAGTGAGCATGGCTACGCTTTCGGCTCCGTTGGCTATCGCCCCAATTCACTTTCTATTGAAAAACTGTCGCCCCTCTCTTTGTAATTGCTGTTGTTGTCGTCATTTTGGTCTTATCATGTTTTTATTAACTCGCTCTACGTGATCCTGGTGTATTATTTCACTATTGTGTCCATAAATCAAAGATATGAACAATAATAAAAGACAAATCAGGTGCCTTCTTCCCCCACGGTTGCTCCCGCTCCAGTTAGCAACAAGTTTGTTTGAAAACTAACGGTGCAGGCGAGAAGGGGCGTTACCTTCAACAGCCTCGCTCCGAATTGGCTCTTTGGTTGCTATGATACTCGGAATTCTAAATATGGAACTCGACTTGGAACTGCTATAACTGCTAGCCTCGATGAGCTTCATGGAGCTGGATAACTTTATCACATTCCAAGCGAAGCAGTAATCCCGTGCAATGCGTATGTTTCCATAGTGACTCACATCATATCACCATCGAATAACCCTTTTTGAGAATGTTTTGTATTCACTTTGGTCCGGAAGTTGCCGTGGTGTCATCCTCATTGAAAGTGCGGTTTAGAGGCGTTTAGCGGTTAAAGTGGGCGGGATCAAACAAGGTCAATAGTTCAATGACATAAATTGGACTGTCCAGGAGTAATTAGTGTTGGTCCAAGAGTCTTAGATTGTCAGCCTTGCTTTTCACCAATGAGCTCCGGGGCAGCTGTGGCTAGTAGTAGTAGTCGTAGTTGTAGTAGTAGTAGCAATAGCGAGGTAGTAGCAGTAGTTGCAGTTGTCCTGGACCCATTTGATTTATGTATTATTCTCATTAAAATATGCACTGAAAGCTTTACATTTATAATTGTTGGTACTGTTACCCTTGTTTTATAAGATGAATCCTCTTTGTCCTTACGTCCAGCGTCCCCTAAGCAAACCCAAATGATCGCAGACAGATTGAATAAACTGGGGACATCGAATTTGACTCCAGTTCAAGTTTGTAGCGATTGTGAACTTGATGCTTGCCTCTTCCATTTATTCCCTGCCACAAGTCCTCTACATCTCTGCAACTTTCCAATCTACCACCTTCAAACGTTTGTCCCTGTTTAGCCTCGAAACGACAATGGATTTCAATACCGGCTAGCGCTATTAGCTCTTAGCACACACACATATGCGCCAATAGGAATCGATAGTGTAGTGTTGCCTGTCTAAAAGCTTGGCTAAGCAGAAGAGTAAAAATGTAAAGGTAATTAGCAGAAGGCGTGGGGTCGATCGGAGACAGGGGAGAGGCTGTGCGCGCAGTCGGCCATATTGTGTGGGTTTTCTGCAATGGTAAACTGTCCCCTTGGGTACTATTGTTTACTTTGTCTCCCCTGTCTGTGTGCTTTATGGTTTTCCTCCCACATCCATACAGCAAGAATAAACGTGTGCTGAGATCGAAGTAAAAATGGTACTTAAAGCTTTTTTTAAGTTAAGTTATAGAATATTTTGAATTGCTTAATCGCTGTGACCACGGACGACGGTTGCCATAGCTTGAAATGCAAGAAAATATACTGTTGCTGCATAAGTTATTCAATACAAACTACAAAAGTATGTTTAAACTACCCTTACTACCAGTACTAGTACAAACCCTGCTGCTACTACACCTACTTCTTCTATTTTTGCATCGTTCCTGCTACGGCCAGTTTTTAATCGACAAATTTCCAAACATAGACAGTGTATCATATTTTTATTCAAGGTACGCTATGTAGAAAGGGGTAGGGGGTTCTGGCACCTGCTTGTCTCCATGGAGATGGTATTGCTTTGCCTGGAATGTTCCACAGTATTGCGTTAAACTTGCCAATTTGTATGTATTCAATTGTAGGTTTAATGTTATTCAAAATAGCTTCAAATGGGTTGTTACCATTGGCAGGTGTGACTTGCCACTGATCTGAGCTGTAACTTGGCCTGGCGTTGCCTTGTTGTCTTCATCGAGATAGGTTTAATGCCATATTGTGGAACATTCCAGGCAAAACGACATCTCCTTGTGAAAACTGCTACTGTTTTTAATATTCCAACTCCTTCTAGTCACACCGTGCTACTAGTCAGCTTTGAACCCACAACCTTTTACACCGGAGATATTCAATTTAGTATTCAGATTTAGTTTGCTTTGACAACCCCAAAAACAAGAAAACTGTATTTGGCAACAAAACTTTTCAAATTCTGAAACTAATAATATAATCCTTACACCTCTCAAAATCCTTGACTTTCCAAATTAAATCTTGGCATTTGTAATCACATTAATTTACAGCTCACAGAAAATCCAAGTGAAAGTAAAGTAGCTGATAGCGATGGAGCAGTATTAAACGTCTAGACTGCAAATGAAATAGTGCTCCAAAACACATCGGGAGAGATCTTCAAGAGGGCTCGTTTCTTTTGAGTTCCGATGAGGGCTTTTGGTAATGAACATGCAGCCAATCAAAAGAAAGGAATGTCTGATGTAACCTATTCACGGGGCTGATTGAGTGTGTTCTGGCAGCCATTTTGTTTTGTTTTTCTTTCAAATTGCATATTCAAAGCATGCAGTCTTGCTTCTATTTACGTTAGGATCTTTCAAGGATATGGACTGGAAATATGCAGCAACAAAAATACTGCAGTTGTTACTGTGTTGCACTGTGTTCCACTCTTCACAGATCTGATCTGTAACTTTGGCTTGTGGTTTCACCTGCTGTAAAGTCCATACTGTGGAATAGTCCAGGCAAAACATTAACATTTCCAATGAGAACCCACCCAAAGAGTTATATACAACCATATGTCAAGCTAGCTTTCATTTACAACTGCACAAAAGGACACAACGTTATGCCATAGCAGGCTTCAAACTTTTTAATAAACTTTACTTACTGCATATTGTCACTTGAAAATGACCGTTAACCCCTGAAAGTTTTATTGGATATGCTTATTTTGTATCTACCATGGCAAATATAAGATCAGTGCCTTGGCTGAGGTCTTCTTTTATTAATACCATAGATTGTATATATAAATTCAAAATACAAAGTGATCATGGGCATGCTTCTGGGTCCACTGATTCTGGCTCCAATTCACTTTACATTGAAAAACTGTTGCTTGTCTCTTCGTAACTGCTGCTGTGAGCCTCGCCATTTTGGTCTTAAAATGTTCGTATTAACCCGCTTTGCATGATCCTTGTATTTACTTAACTATTTTGTCCATAAATCAAGAACAGACAAGTCAAGCACCTTCTTTTCCTGAGGTCACTCCCACTAGCGTTAGCAACAGGTTTGATTGACAGTGTTGCTAAGCGCCCGCTGGTGCAGGAGGGAAGGGGGAGTTACCTTCAACAGCCTCGCTCCGGATTGGCTCTTCGGTTGCTATGATACTCTCGGTCTAAACTCTGGTCCAAATTCGCACTTATAGCTGCTAGCCTCGCGGAGCTTCATTTGACTGGAGTGCTATGAATGCTATGAGTGTCGCTCACTTAGTGTGCACTCACACTGGCCCAGTCGAACTTTGCCCAAGCATGATTAGCCCCTAAAGCACGGTATGTTTGTCCAGTGAGTGCAAATCATGCCCAGGCAGGACACGTTTCGAACTTTAGCCAGTTGGAGGAAATAGGCCAAAGCACGGCACTGTTGCTTATGTACGTGCACAGGCATCATTTATGTTTACGAGCCTTGTCTTGTTCGTGGATTGCATAGAGGAAAAGAAGAAAAAAGTGAATGAACTCTGCTGCAAAACTCATAGCGAATCCTCTCTCACTTTCAGTAAGGAGTGTGACAGACAGAAGTTTTGAAGCCCCATCTCCTGTTTAACCCTCGCTGCTCTACACTGTTGTTTAATCCATAAACTCATGTAGAAGTGTATCACTGTAGGACTCATATTTGCCTTACTATTTAACCTCCTGAGACCTGGTGTCCTCATCTGTGGACAACACATTTTGGGTTGTTCAGGCCACAGTGCAAATTTTTAGAAGAACAGCAACAAGAACATGTTCATTTTTTTATATATATATTTCTAAGAGTTTGGAATATTTATTTATTTATTTTTATTTTATTTTTGTTTTTATTTTTTTTATTTATTGTATTTTAATATTTTTATTTTATGTTATTTATGTTTGTTTGTTTTTTTATTTAAAGGCATATGTCTTCCTGCACCTGTCAGCAGCACAAATGAGACACATTGTTCCTAGAGGCACAATTGTTTCTCATTTTGTTTTTTACACAAAATGTATGTGTTCAAGCAGTTAATAGTTTTTGCAAATAAAGTCCTGCAAGAGCTCGGGTCTCATGAGGTTAAGAGATATTTTATGCCTCTGGTCTTATTTTATCTGCTAAAGATTTAGCACTGTGCTGCCGTGTGATGACGTCACCGGGCCATGGCTTGTTTGTGCTGGTGTGAGTGTGGGCTATAGAACCCTATGCAATCAAGCTTGAGCACAGCATGATTCAAAAGTCTTAATGTGAGTGTAACCCAGTCTACTTCTTTATACAGTCTATGATTACTACTTATTATTTTTCTTTTTTCTACTCTGATACACCTTCTTTTGTACACAGCCTTTCTTAAACTGTTTCCCTGTTTCTATCCCTTTTTCACATGCCCTAGACCTTACACTCTCTCCTTCACAGATTTCCCATCTCTCCCCTCCCTCCTTTCTTCCACTCTACTGCTCCACCCTGACCCAGCACACCTCTCTCCCACCCCAGATTCGCCTTTGGGTGCCATCCAGAGCAATGGGAAGCATCCGCAGAACGTCTAATCTCACATGGGCTAACCAAAATGGAGGGTGACATGTACCGGGATGAGATTCTTGTACCGTTGAAAGGCATGACTCGTAGCCTGCTTTAGTCTCTCTCGTGCGTGTGAATTGTAAAGGGACGGGTGGGGTTGGGGGGTGTCTGCGGACCATCGGGCTGTGAAGGGCTGGGCTCACCTTGGGAGGAAAGAGAGGAGCAGACAAGAATGCTGGAGACATATAGAGATGGAGATAGTAACACGTGCAGATTTGCTATGGGAATGCTAATGCTAATTGTGCTAATGGACTGCAAGATTGGAGTACATCTAGCGTGTGCTAATTTAAGCTAAGGAGGAGTACTCATGACAATGCGTACGCTGAATTAAATCAAATATAATGATGTGGTTGTGCTAGAAGTGGGAAAAATGATGGTGTAAAGTGATTATAGCAGTACCATTATCGTTAGGGAAACTCAAGTAGCATTTAGCATAAGGCTTCCACAAAGCTTAAAAACGACTCTAGATATACTCATACTTGTAAGGTTGAAGTAATGCTTTTGTTGTTGTAGTGTTAATGGCTTTTTTTGTTTGTATGAAAACTGATTGGTTAACATCCTGGTAGAATAATGGGTTTGTTGTTTGACCCATCCTTCAACTGTACTGATGGAACATTTAAAAAATTTCAGAATTAATGGCAGGAAATCAGGGATGATAAGCTGTATTTTTCCTTCTAAGCTAATGTTCTAACAAAACACAGTACTGTTAGCATTGCATTAGTTTAATGATATATATATTTTTGCATGTGTCTTTGAATATGAACCATTTTAGACATGACATCGATACACTAGGATTGTCTAAAGTATCAAAAATCAGATGCTAATCAATATTAAAACTAGTATAGAAACTAGCCACTCATTTGGGCAAGTGCTGATACTAAAGTCGCATTCACAGGACAGATATTAACCTTTTCTGAATCGTTTTAGAATGATCTCGAGCTGTATCAGAACAAGGATAAGACACATAGACTAGTATACACCCATGGACCACTATGGAACCTCCATGGACGATAAAGAAATGGACTGAGTGTGACATCGCCCGTAACGTCCAGCTCCAATTAAATGAAGCTCATCGAGGCTAGCAGTTATAGTGGCAAAATTGGAGCCATATTTGGAATTCCAATCGCAATTACCATAGCAACCAAAGAGCCAATCTGGAGCAAAGTTGTGGAAGGTAACGCCCCTTTAGCAACGTAATCAAACGTCAGTCAAACCTGTTGCTAATGCTAGCTGGAGCGAACTCGGAGAAAGAAGGCAGCTGATTTTTCTCTCATTAATGTTCATATCTTGAGTTAAGGACACAATAGCGAAACAAAAGCGCCAGGATCACGTAGACCGGGTTAATACAAACATTTTAAGACCAAAACAACGAGTCTGACAGCAGCAGTTACAGAGAGAGGAGCGACAGTTTTCTAATTTAAAGTGAATTGGAGCCACGAGTCGATGGAGCCAGAAGCGCACGCATGATCACTTCTTATTTAGAACACGGCAGCTAGCAGGTTAGCTATGTCCATTTATATATACAGTCTATGGAGATTACACAGATACAAAGCCATGCGGTAAAATAGAAGACAGTACTATAATTTAATGTTGAAAATCACATTCTGCTGACTGAAGAGTTTAGTAGGTTTTAATTATCATCGAAGTATCAGAATCAGTATTTGCTTATCGAGTTTATTTCTTATCAAAATGAAGATTGAAATTTTAGTAACGTGGCAACATTACTCTATACATAACTATACTCTCCTATATCCAGGTTTCCCGACTTAAGGAATGTTCTTGGAAATAAATACATAAATTTGCCCATATAGTCCCGTTCTTTTGTATCTGCACGAATGCCTTCTTCTCCGTATGCATGGAATCCTCTTTTTGCATGGGAGGTCATGTGTGCGTGTGTGTGAGTGTGTGTGCGTGTGTGTGATTCCTGTAGGCGACCATGGGAGCAGACAGGTGTCAGCTTGGATCAGGCCTGTGTTGGGGCAGGCCAGGTGGAAAGCCAGGGGAGAACGAGGTGAATCACTGCCCAAATCCAGAACTCACTACTAAACAACAAGCGCTAGAAACATAGAAACAGAGAGGGACAAAACAGCACCCGGATGAAGAATACTCATTAATATTCAGAGCCCTAATTAAATCTATTGCAGTGTTTTCAAATTCGTGTGGTATTTTTAAAGACTTTTGGACCCCAGTACCCAATAACCTTTGCAGTTCTACACAAGCGTTTGAAATTTTAGAGCAACTGGAACAATTCTCCGAGCGTTTTCCAGACGAGCCAAATGTAATCATTGTCCTTGGGTTGTGGAATAAACGGTATTTTTGTCTCTTCTGCTGGATACTTTTAAAAAATATCAATACACAAGAAAAGTTAACAAAACCTGAAAGAATGTTGGTATTAAAATGCAGTACTAAAAAATATTTCAGTGATTTTGATGCCTGGAGTAGAACTGTACAATGTTATGTGCAGTAGTGGAAGGTAACAAAGTAAAAGTAGTAAAGTACTGTGCGTAAGTATAAATTTTAGGTACCTGTGCTTCAATTAAGTACATTTTATAGTAGATGCTTTTTACTTTTATGTCACTACATTTGAGAGCAGTATCTGTACGTTCTACTCCACTACGTTTTGAACAGGACTGAAAAGTAAAGTTTTTTATTCTGAGACCTGCTGAAAAGTCTGAGGGTTTATTTTTATCAAGTTAAATTTGAACAAACATATACAAATAAAAACATATAGATTCAGCACAAATCTCTATCAAAATCACTATATTTGAATATTTATAAGACGTGTGCGGAATACTTTTACTTTTTACTCTTTAAGTACTCTTTTAAACATGTACTTTAATACTTTTACTTAACAAAATCGAGTACTTCTTCCACCTTTTAAAATGAATGGCTGAATCTATATATATTTTTCTTCTAAGAGATAATATTTAATTGACTTTATGAACTTTTAATATTCTGTTTTGTCATTGTATATAATGGTTTATACAGAAAAAAAATAAAAAATAAAAAGTCCTAGTCCTACTTATCACAGATATCTAATAAAATAAACTACCAGTACTTAAAGGTCCTATATTACTCAAAAATCACTCTTGGAGCTTTAAGTCATGTTATAATGTGTTACCTTCTCAAAAACAGACCTGGAGTTGTGTTTTCTTTCATTCACACATGTTTGAGTAAATCTATTATTAGTCTGTCTACATCTCCAAAGCTCAAAATGCTCTGTTCCACCTTGTGATGTCATGAAGTGGTAGTTTTTAAGTTAACAGCTCCTTTCACCTTTAGTTCAGTAGAGATTGACAATTCCAGAGCTGAAATGATCCAAATGATTCTCGTGAAGGTGTACGGAGTTTAAAAACACAGTGGAGCACTTCCTGTATTACCGCATGATGACATCACAAGGTGTAACAGAGTGTTTTCAGTTTGAGAGAAGGCAGAACTCAGCTTAAATATGCAGGGTTTGTGTTTTAAACATGTGTGAATGAAACAAAACACAACTTCAGCTTTGTTTTTGATGAGGAAGCAGCATTATAACATAGATCAGAAAACAGTGACATATGGGCCCTTTAATAAATAAATAAAAACAATAAAAATAATTGTAAAACCCGACTCATACACCATTATATCGTTTTACTTATATTGTATATTTGTGAAACAATTAATTCCTTTTAAACAGAAATAATAATAAAACAAGAATGCAATTTTTGTCAGAGATGCCAATATAGGGGGCGCTGTACATTACTGTTGCTGTTAAGAACCAAGATAGACACATTTTTATTACAGTGTCTGCTGTAATAAACGTGCATTTTAAAGACGGGGGCGTATTTGACAGAGTGGACAGTGAGAGGGAGCCCACGTGCACATACGCCAGTCTGACTGAGCACAGTGATGATGAGGGGGGCAGATTGTATCACACACAGAGCAGTCACCAACAGCAGATGACCACTAAACACTACACCGCTAATGTGGCTAATGCGGTTAAGAGGGCTAACGTCGCTTTACATTTTGACAAAAGATTTTAAACTGTCAATTTGTGTTTATCCAACTTATTTATAGACTTTCTATGTAAATTAAGCTCACAGGCTGTATAAATAAGTGGACTAAGTGAGTGTGACGTCGCTATTAACGTTTAGCTCCAGTCAAAGGCTAGCAGTTACGGTGTGTTCAGACCGTTTACATGCAAAGTCTATGATGGACGCCTGTCTAGGTGCGTATCTGGTGTTGACATGGCACATCTTAAGCATTCACGCGTCCAAAGTGTTGAAAAAATTGAACTTTTGGCATTTGACGCGCCACACAATTAGAGACTACGCTCCAGTTAATGTAGCAACGTAATTATCCGGAAGAAGGAGAAAGACATTAGCTACAAACTAGTGCCAACTTAATTATGCTGGGTGCACCGGTTAGCCTAAAGCCTAGTCATGGACGCAGACACAACACCGCCAAAGAAATTGCCTCCGTTGATAGGTTTTATTTAACACAAGACTCTCTCAACCTGGTCTGCTTCATTCACAAAGAGACCGAGGAAAACGAAACATCCAAAGGCACAGAGATGCAAATACAAAGGCGTCCAATGCGTTTTTGATGCCCCAGTTTGAATGTTCTTAGCAACGCTGTCAATCAAACCTGTTGCTAGCGCTATTGGGAGCAACCTCGGGAAAAGAAGGCGTCTGATTTGTCTGTTATTAATGTTCATATCTTGAATTACAGACGAAATAGCTAAATAAAACCACCAGGATCATGTAGAGCGGGTTAATACGAGCATTTTAAGACAAAAATGACACGGCTCACTGCAGCAGTTCCTATTTGGTACGCGACGGCTAGCAGGTTAGCTATGTCCATTTATACATACAGTCTATGCTAGCTGCCGATATGAGAGTATGACATCATCACATTGTAAAACTATTTGACATAATCCTCGTTTCGTGTCCAGCCGTGTGCAGCTCCGTTGTTGTGTTAGCGTAATGACATCACTCGGGCAGTAATGGGGTGTAACAGGCAGCTTGCAGTCGTGTAATTATTGAGTGTACATTTCTCCATCTGTCTGCTCCAGTCACAGAGTCTGTTTAGCAGCACAGCCGTAGCTCCCGTGTGCTGACGGGATCATCACTCTGCGTTCTTTTTAACTGCAGAACAATTACTACAAACGCACAATAATACTCACGATATGACCATCTGGAAATGTTCTACTACTCAAGCAAAACAAACGAAAGGAAGGTGCTTTAAAGCTACTATGTGTGTATCTTTATTTTAGTCTCACAAAGCTAGTAGTAGTCGTTGTAGTAGTAGTAGGAGTGGTAGTAGTATTAAGTTGTAAGCGTGATAGATATGTACTAACCGCAGTAACAGTAATTTTTTAACTACGGTAGTCAAAGACAGTCCTTTTATGTGAAACAGTACAGTACTATTGTCAAAGTAGTGCTAGTAGTAGTAGTAGTTGTGGTAGTAGTGTTAGTAGTCGTCATGGTATTATTTAGTACCAGTAGTAGCAGTAGTGGAGGAGGAAGAGTAACAGTAGTAATAGCAATAGATATTGTACTAATATTAACATTAAATAAGTATTAGCAATGGCATTTTTGTCCTTTTATGTGAAACAGTACTTGTCAAGTTGTATTGTCAAAGTAGTAGCAGTAGTAGTAGTAGTGGGAGTGGAGGAGGAGGAGTAACAGTAGTTGTAATAATAGATATTGCACTAGTATTAGCAATGGCATTTTTGTACTAGCTGAAGACAGTCATTTTATGTGAAACAGTACTTCTTTACTATTGTCAAAGAAGTAGTAGTAGCAGTAGTAGTAGTGGAGGACGAGGAGTAACAGTAGTAATAGCAATAGATATTGTAGTAGTATTAATGTTAGATAAGTATTAGCAATTTTATGTTTGTACTAGTTAAAGACAGTCTTTTTTATGTAGTTGTAATTTATTTGCTGTAGTCAGTAGAAAAAATATCTATAATTGTACGCAGTAGTAGCAGTAGTAGTAGTAGTAGTAGTAGTAGTAGTAGTAGCAGTAGTAGTAATAGCAGTAGTAGTAGCAGCAGCAGTAGTAGTAGTAGCGATAATAGCCGTAGTAGTAATAGCAGTAGCAGCAGCAGTAGTAGTAGTAATAGTAGTAGTAGCAGTAGTAGCAGCAGCAGTAGTAGTAGTAGAGCTTTGTACATATGTTGGCAGTTACAGTACTTGTTGCCGGTAGTTATCGTAAAGCAGTATATTAACAGTTCAAGTAAATACAGTATTTTGTAGAAGTACTAAAGTTGACAACATATATAAATGCTCAAAATAAACATAATTCCAGATCGACAGTGTTTGGAGTTACATTCACAATCCAAGAGTATTCATGGAATTTTATAACAGGAAAATAGACCCAGAGTGAGTTCCGGATTTGCTGGAGCTATTGTCGTCAGCGGGACAATAGCAGAGTAATGATTCATGTGTGATACTGTAAATAGCTCTGTCAAATACACTCGCCCCATTCAGAGCTCTCAATGTGTCAATACAGCTCCTCTGTTCTATCGCTACTGTACATCTTTTTATATCTGCTGGGACTGTCAGGAGAACAATCCTGCTCTTATCTGTGACTGGATAAACAAATGCGATATGCTAGAATTACTCCTTAAATATGGCCAAATATAAGTAAGTAAATATAGATAAAAATATGCGGATATAGACAAAAGTGATGATAATTGTGTACAACTGGTTCTATGTGGTAATGTACGGGTGTGTACTTGCTCATACCCAACATCAAAATAGGCACACTTCCGGCTCCATCAACTCTGGCTTCATTTCACTTTCTATTGAAAAAACGTGGCTCCTCTCTCTATAACTGCTGCTGTCAGACTCGCCATTTTGGACTTAAAATGTTCGTATTAACTAGCTCTACATGATCCTGGTTTTATTATTTCATATATATAGAATACTTTAGTTTGTGGTGTTGTTTAAATAATCACATTTATTGCGAGATGTATCAGAATCAGCTTGAAACTGCACAATTAGCAAACAGCAAAACCTGCAGATTTTCAAGTACCACATCTCTTATCTTGTTCTGTACAAACATGTTCTGAAATATAATTATTGTACTGACTTGTTGGTTGATATTAGTCTTTTTGTCAATTCTTCTGTTTGTCCGAAAAAATCCCAATTACATATTTTTCCCAAATTGTCAGAGGTGGATGAAGTACTCGTGTTACTTAAGTAAAAGTACAGATACAGGGGCAAAAGGTTACTCAAGTAAAAGTATCACATTAAAAAATCTACTTAAGTAAAAGTATTTAAGTACCCATTTAAAAAATTACTTTAACAGTAAAAAGTTAAAGTATCAATTTAATACTATTAATTTAATTAGTTCATTTGTTAAACTAAGTAAATGTAGTGATATTGATTAAAATTATACATATTTTATATTTTGTTCAACAGTAACAGTACATTTCAATTTTTTTTTATTTTTTTTTCTTATGAATTTTGTGTATTCATTTCTGTTTGCTCAAAGCCAAAGCAACTTGAAAACTTTAGTCAGGATGGTAAAAATAACCCCGCAAAAACAGTACTTTTTACTTTTCAGCCCAGTTCAAAATGTAGTGGAGTAGAAAGTACAGATACTGCTCACAAATTTAGTGAAGTAAAAGTATAAAGTATCCACTGTAAAATGTACTTAAGTAAAGTACAGATACCTAAAATTTCTACTTACGTCCAGTACTTTACTACATGTACTTCATGACCTTCCACCACTGCACACGGTTCAGTCCTGGAGGTTGTGTTGTTGTATGTGTGGAGCTCAGTCAGGTCTGTGATGTTACTTCACCTATAGTTAGAATACTACACACAGTTGTGTTTTATGTATCTGCATATACAGAGTTAGTCACACACAGACTTGTTTATTTGCTATAGTCATAACAGCTCAGACTCATTATGCAATCCTCCGCACCCTGATGTCCAGTGTTTCCCCGTTCGCCTACTCTCTTTCTCTTCAGTTTTCTCCTCTCTCTTTCTCTCACTCTCTCCTCTCTCTCAGACACTCTCTCTCTCCATCTCTCTCACACACACACACACCCTCTCTCCCCATCTCTCACACATAAACACGCTCTCTCTCTATCTTTCGCTCTCATACACTCTTTCTCTTCATTTTTTCCTCCTTCATCTCTCCCCCTCTATCTCACTCTGGACTCTCTCTTCTCCTATTGCTCTCTCACTCTCTCTCACACACCCCCTCTCCTCTCTCTCACACTCTCTCTCACCCGTCACGCTCTCTCCCCTCTCTTTCACACACACTCCTCTCTCACTCTCTTCTCTTTCTCTCAGTCTTTCTCCTCTGTCTCCCTCACACTCTCTCATTTTCTCATCTCTCTCACACACAATCCTCCCTCTCTTTGCTCTCTCACACACTCTCTATCCTCTCTCACACTCTCTCCTTTCATTCACACACACTCACTGTCTCCCATCTCTCTCTCCTCCCTCCCTCTCTCATCTCTCTCTCTTTCACTCTCTCCTCTGTCTCACACACTCTCTCCTCTAACTCTCTTCTCACTGTCTCCCCTCTCTCACACACACACGCACACCCCCCCCCCACACACACACTCTTTTCTCTCAATTTCTCCTCTCTCACTTTCTTCCTCCTCTATCTCTCTCTCACACTCTCTCCTCTCTCTCACTTTCTCATCTCTCTCTTCTCTCTCTCACACTCTCGCTATTCTCTCTCACCTTTCGTTCACACTGACACACTTTCTCCTCTCTCTCCCCTCCCTCTTTTCTCCCTGTCTCTCACTTTGACTCTCTCCTCTCTCTCACACACTCTCTCTCTAACTTTCTTCTCACACATACTCTCTCTTCTCTCACTCGCTCTCCTCTAACTCTCTCCTCTCTCTCATACACACACACTCTCTCTATCTTTCCTCTCTTTCTCTTCTTTCCTCCCTCCTCTCTCCCACTCTGTCCCCTCTCTCCCTCCTCTTCTCTCTCTCACACGCACTCTCTACTCTCTCTCATCCCTCCTCTCTCTCTCTCTCTTTCTCTCTCTCACTCTGTCTCCTCTCACTCTCTCCTCTTCTCTTTCTCCCTGACTCAGTTTGCACTCATGGACTTCGAGTCGTGTTGTGTAAAAAGACGAGAGAGCGAGGGAGAAAAAAGACATGCTAATTTGCAGTCGGGCCCGTGCTAGCAGTAGCTGGGACCCTGCCACCAGCTAACACCAAACACAATGCATTCTGGGACAGGAGAGGAGGAGAGGAAAGCCCTGCAGTTGTAATAATGTGTTTAATGAACAGATAGAGCTGTGCCCAGACACAGAGGCTACAGGGAAGAAGATGGAGAGATAGTGACAGTGAAAAGTGTGAAAAGTGTACCCAAGAGGCGTTCAAGTACAACTGGGCAAAGAGTGACTAGTTCAACACAGCTAGAAGCCATAACAGAAGGAAACGTTACAATATATGAGAAAAAAGGTATTGTTAAAATGATTATTGCGTGGGCTGTTCTTCAAACTGTCTGGTCTAATTTTTCTAACTAAACATAGAGAATATTGGACAATGCTACGTGCTACGGATTCTGATATTATCTCTGTGCTAGCGCCGGGCTAGTTCTAATCAGCACGACCATTTCCGATGTAATGTAATGTTTGCGATTGTTTTTTGCCAAGTCGCACTACAAGCTAAAATACAATGACAATGCTAACTTCTATTAAAACCATAGACTGTATATATAAATGGACATAGCTAACCTGCTAGTCACCATGTTCCAAGTAGGAAGTGATCATGGGCGCTAGAGATCGGATCGAGTCGGGCGTTTTTCCATCTCGCTGGTCCCACATTTCTGATTATGTATGGCTGGCCCTAGCTCACCCCACACAGCAGAATCTATTCATACAACCCACCCCGTCCCACAATCATCAAATACACTGTAACAATTCGTAGATAAATGCAGCCTTAATTTAGCAAAAATCATGCTTGAAAACAGACATAAGGGACTGAATCTGTCAATATGATGAACCAGCTGCAGTTTCTTTCATAACACAATACCTCATTTTCCATTTCCACTTCGTTTCTTTGGTTGTCGTTGTGACTGGCTAATGTGGCGCGCAATGCCGCTCAAAGGGGGTGTGCCGCGGTGGAGTCAGGTTATAGGTTAACTGCCGTGGTTACATGCTAATGCAAACTTTATTATCAAACATAATCAAACATAGATCAATGTAGATGAATATTAGATCGTTTTAAATGTTTTATAGGCTGTAGTAATAATAGCCTACATATTTTTCTTCTGAGAAAAAATGATCCTCCCCAACCCGCCCCGCAATAAATTGATTTTTTTTCCAGCCCGCCCCAACCCGACCTACGGGTCAGAAGTCAACCCGCGCATCTCTAATGGGCGTGCTTCCAGCTCCATCGACTCTGGCAATTCACTTTACATTGAAAAACTGTCGTCCCTCTCTGTAATGGCTGCGGTGTGCCACATCATTTTGGTCTTAAAATGTTCGGATTAACCCGCTCTACGTGATTTGTTTTTTTTATTTAATGTGTCCGTAACTCAAGATATGAACATTAATTACAGACAAATCAGGCGGCTTCTTTCCTGCTTGCGCCGGTTACCATTAGCAGCAGATTTGACTGACAGCATTGCTAAGCACAGCTCTCTGCTAAACCAGGGGTGCAGGAGGAAAGGGGCTTTACCTTCAATAGCCTGGCTCCAGATTGGCTCTTTGGTTGCTATGATACTGGCAGTCAGAATTCAGCTCCAAATTCGTCCCTATAACTGCTCTAGCCTCGATGAGCGTCATTTGACTGGAGCCGAACACCGTGGGCGACGTCACACTCACTTTATACAGTCTATGGTTAAAACGTTAAATTTAACGTAACAACACAGTTTTATTTCTTGTAAGGACGACCCAATTATTTTTAGATGTAGATTGTTTCAGTCAGTTATTTAAATATTTATTAGCATTAGCACTGACAGACAGACAAAGGCCTACCGCATCTCAGCAAAACCCCATAGACATTACATTACACCAGAAATGGTCGATCCAACTGTCCCTCTGACTCGAACTAACCAGCTCCCATTATGCACAGAGCAAATTAACATTAAAAGTGACATAAAAATGAATAATAACACTTATGTAAGAATACATGTTTTTAAAGGTATTTTTTAGCAATTTAATACATACAAGATAGATTAATTTAAAATTCCTAGCAGAGCAATAGCATCTCCTTGGATACAGGCAGGTGGCAGACCCATAGACTGTATAAGACAGTGGAGATGATCGTGGACTTCAGGAAAGTCACAGCCCCCCTGCCTCCGCTCACCCTGACGGACTCCCCCATCACCACTGTGGACTCTTTCTGCTTCCTGGGCACCTGCATCACCCAGGATCTCAAGTGGGAGCCGACCATCAGCTCCCTCATCAAGAAAGCCCATCACAGGATGTTCTACCTGCGGCAGCTGAGGAAACACAAGCTGCCGGTCCAGATGATGGTGCAATTTTACACGGCCATCATTGAGTCCATCCTCACCTCCTCCATCACTGTGTGGTTCGCTGGGGCCACTGCCAGGGACAGACAGAGACTGCAGCACATTGTGCCTCTGCTGAGAAGGTGATTGGCTGCTCCTTCCATCTCTACAGGAACTGTACGTCTCCAGGACTCGGGGGCGAGCGGGTTGTATAGCAGCTCACACTTCTTACCCTGGACATGGACTATTTGAGCCACTTCCCTCTGGCAGGAGGCTACGGTCCATTGGGACCAGAACCTCTCGTCATAAGAACAGTTTCTTCCCCTCTGCTGTTTGTCTCATGAACACTTTATAATATCTGCACTAAACTGGACACTTTATAACACCAGTCACTTTAATAAGCCACTTTGCACTGTTGTTCCAATGCTGCTGTTGTATATATTTTCTACCTATAAGTATTTTATTTAATATTTTTAGCATCTTTTTTTAACTTTGTGCATGCCCATTCAGTGTGTTTTATGTTGCACTTTATCACCGAAGTAAGTTCCTAGTTTGTGAACTGTGTTCACAAACGATGGCAATAAAAGTCTTCTGGTTCTGATTCTGATGAAGTGGACCAAGAGTGTGGCGTCAGGAATAACGTTCGGCTCAAATGAAGCTCAGCTAGGCTAGCAGCAGCGAGGCTAGCAGTTATAGCGGTGAATTTGGAGCGGAGCTGCATATTAGGAATTCCGACCGCGAGTATGATAGCAACCAAAGAGCCAATCCGGGGCGAGGCTGTTGAAGGTAACGTCCCTTTTCTTAGCTACACTGCCAATCAAAGCCGTTGCTAATGCTACCGGGAGTGAGTTTGGGGAAAAAAGGCGCCTGATTTGTGTTTGTTCACATCTTGATTTACGGATCATATAGAGCGGGTTAATACAAACATTTTAAGACCAAAATGACGAGGGGTGTCAAACTCAAATTCACAGAGGGCCAGATTAAGTTGCAGATCAAACTAAATATTTATCACATAACGTCTACATGTTTTTTAGAAGGGGTGGGTTAAATTTGAGTGAAGCGACAGGTAGCAGATGCTAATGAGTGTCAACAGAAGTGGTGGGGGCCGGTGCCAACACATTTGCAAAGCATTCTGGGATTTGTAGTATTACACATGCATGCGCTATACTGGTATGTTGGCCTTACATACTGCACCTGTAGCTCAAACAGACGCTCGCCATAGTTCACTTCAGGTTTTCTCACTTACGCTGTATCTCACTGTGTAGGTCCTATTTTGAAACAGAGCCAACTTCACACCTGCCATGTTGACTTCAAGTGCCTATAGGTTTAATTCCACCACTAGACGAGTTAACAACACACATTTTACACTCTGCTCTTGCTGTGTTTCTTTCATACTTCCATTTCGGTACTTTTCCTCCTTGTTCTAACAGAAATTGCTGTCCACGGAGCACTTTTCGCTCACGTAACGACTCTGTGACCACTTTCAGAGCACTTTTGCCTGCTCCGTCTCCATGGCAACGGGTTACTAATGACAGCACGTTGATTCACATTGTTTGGGGTTTTTTCGTCATCCTGGCTCTCGAAGTAAAAATGAAATAAACTGTGAAGAATCAGTCATCGGTATATGGGACAGATGAGATGGAACAAGGCCGCTGCCTACGTCGGTGTAGTGGAGGCTGGCGTGGGTGCTACGGGCGACATGTGGGTGCTGCGATGGGTGCTGGTAAGGAGGACCACACGTCAGAGGGTGTCATAGACAGAGAGGAGAATGGGAGTATTGTCCAACAGGCTGGTGGATCGCTAAAAGGTGTAGCACGCACAGCTCAAGTCAGTCACGAAACCTTCTGTGAAGAATTATGTACAACTGATCATAATTAAGCTTAAAGGTCCTATATTACACAGAATTAACTATTGTGAGCTTTAAGTCGTGTTATAATGTTTCCTCCTCAAAAACATATCTGGAGTTGTGTATTGTTTCAGTCACGCATGTTTTTATTATTATTATTATTATTATTATTATTATTATTATTATTATTATTATTATTAATAATAATAATAATAATAATAATAATAATAATAATAATAATAATAATAATAATAATAATAATAATAATAATAATAATATTATTAAAGTTTTTAATAGGTAAAGTAAAAAAACAACAACAAATAAATAAATAAATAATAATAATAATAATAGTGATGATGATGAGCATAAGGCAAAAATACACTAGTCCTTGAGATTATATAGTGACCCACAAGTGAGTCAAGAATTGACAATGTTTAGCAGACAATGTTGCTCCCTTGATGTCCGTGCAAACTGGTTAGACTTGTCCACAAATTGTACTAATAAGATTAAGAGCAACCCAAGAAATTTGTTAAGTAGCAAAGAGTATTTATATGAAGTATTTGGGGAAACTATTACTGAAGAGATGCAAGATCATTTCATATCAACACATTACTTCAAACTAAATATTACTTAAGTAGGAGTAAAGATACAGTTGTTCAAAGAGTAAAATATAACTGCGTACTACACATTTGTGCTTATAGACTTCCTCACAGTGGGAAGAGTAACCAAAACTGTATACTCCTGTTCTGTTACTTCAAACTTTAGATGTGCTCATAGAAGTTTGTTTTTCAGGGGTTGTGGTCGTTGATAGATGTTTGGTCACAGGTCGGACTGTTTACATGCCAGAGGAGCCATTTGAGAAGCCATAGGTGCAGGGCTGGTGAGGTTTCTATTTATTCAACATAAGTGACATAATAATTGTGATAGGCCTGCTCTAGACTCAATGTGGGTTATGGGTCAGGTGTCTCTATTTTTAACCAATTTGACACCTGTTAATGATAAAGAAGAGAATATATTGTATAGTGACCCACACATGAGTTGACAATTGACAATGTTTAGCGCTCTTTTCACAATGTAAAACCATAACAACAAACCTAAAATTAGATCAAAATTAAAACAGCAAGTAGTGATAAAGGCCCTCGCCACCTCTTGTGACCGCGGGCTAAATGCCCCAATGAAGATCCTGCGTTTCCTTCCCGCTTACATTGCTCCTCCCCCCGTCTCAGTAATACTAGGGAATAGGGATGTCCATACCAAATTTCAAATGTTTTTGACAAAGTAATTTTTTTTGGGTCCCATTAAAAATTTCAAGGGGGCACTGGGGAGTAATAGAATATCTCAGTTATGTAACTTTTATATTATTCCATTCAGATGATCATTGTGACCAAAATGTATATTAATACCAGGCAATAAGACATTGTGTGCTTGAGATATGCTCAATGCTCAAAAAATGCCATTTTTGTTTACATGTTGGCCACACCCACATTTTATGATTTAGCAAAATCTAAGAGAATAGCCTACAATCCCACATGGGTCTAGTTCATTGTGACCACTTTGTAAGTTTCTTGAAAATCCACGGCGTAAAAAATACAAATGTGAGAGTTAAAATAAAATTTTAAAAAAGGTTTCCGCCCACAATGGCCGACTTCCTGTAGGGTTTAGGGTGGGGTCATAATATTTTTTTTACTTGTCTTGCTTGACATGTGCTATGTTTGTACCAAATTTGTCTATGATGAAAAAGATCTCTCATTGCCGAAATGTATTTTGATTTTTGAGGTGGCGCTATTGAGTCATTTTGAAACATACATTTTTTTTTTTGCACATGAAAATACAAAATTTTTTGCCAATCTTGAATTTTAGGCCATAGTTCGATTAGTGTAGAGCATCTATTTAGTCTACAACAAAGTTCAGTACTCTGAACCCCATGTTCAGGGGGTCAAAAGTGGCTTCAATCCAAAATAATAAATAATAATAAGAAGAATTAAAACTGCAAGCAGTGATAAAGGCCCTCGCCACCCTTTGCAACCACGGGATACATGCCAGTGCAAATATGCTGCCTTTTTTTCCCGCTTACATCGCCCCTCCCCCCAAAATCAGTGTCTAAGTAATACTTCTCCATTCTTTCCAATCAGAGAATTTCTGACATTGTCACGCCTGCACGGTTGAAAATAGAGGCATCTCTTCTTTAACATTTTTGTTCAGCATGATGAATATGTGTACCAAATTTCAAAGGTCGATGACAAACTAAATTTTTTCATTCCAGATAACCAAAACCCATATATTTCTATGAGAAATGTCGGACGTTGCCATGGCAATACCTTTATAATAATAATAATTCTTCTCCACCCATTATTTTTCTCCCAAACCATAACAGCTACAGTAATGTGACTTTCTCACATTGTGCCCCATCACAAATAAGGCCCTGTGATTTTTTTTCACAAGTCCAAGTCAAATCGATTGTCTTCTATGAATTTTTGAAAATAAAATTTGAAGAGGGCGCTAGAGAGCCATTTTGTGAGAGAGTGCCTTAATTTGCATATCAGTGCGTTCAACTCACAAATGAGCATAAACGCTGTATTAGCTTTTTCCTGACAAAAAATGTGTGAAAGAGAAATTTTTTTTTTAAATATTCCAAAATTTGCGATTTTGTTGAAAATTCACCATGGCCAATACAGCCTTACTTCCTGTACATTTTTGGGTGGGGCCATAATATCATTTTTGTCAAGTCCTGACATGTTCTATTTTTTGATGTGAGTTTCAGATTTTTACTTTGACTTTTTTCCGAGTCAGGCTTCCATTGGCCCCATGAATATCAAAGTTTGAGGTGGCGCTACTGAGTCGTCTTTTGTTATTTTTTTTTCTGGGTCTTTTGTGACAATTAGAGCTCGTCTAGTTCTGTCATGATCCCTGTTCTGCTCTCCCTGCACCCTCGTCTCCCTCGTCTCCCTCCTCCCTCACCTGTCTGTCTCCGGAGCTGGGCGGACTCGTGACTCCTCCCACGCGCACCTGCTTCCCATTAGCGCAATCAGCGCCACCTGCGGCGGATAAGAGGGGTCTGGACGAGTCACTCGGCGCCGGAACGTCCGCGTACTCACGTGAATATGCTCTTGGCTTTACACCGCTTTGGATTTCTGTCTGCTCTGGCTTATCGGAACCTTGTCCCTTTTTTCCTCCAGGAATCCGCCGGGAACCAGCTCCGGACCTCCCCTGCTCGTGCACCTCGACCCTGGTAGGATCCTGTCTCGCTCTGCTCCCCGTACACCTCGGTCCCTCCACGTCCACGACTTCGCACCCACGCTCCCCAGCTTCCATGGTTTTTGGACTCTTGCCTTGTTTTATGATCACAAACTATTCTACGGACTATTACCTTTGTGCTCACGATTATTGTGAATAAAGACATTGTTAAACCTTTACGAGTCTGCAACTTTGGTCCCTACGTCACGCTGGTTACGACAAGTTCTAATTTTTGACACAACTCACTGGCATGTCAGGGCGTGTTTAGTATTTGATTTTTGCCATTTTCCAGGTTTCGGACGAGTCCCTCACCGAGACGATGTCCCAGGCTCGGGCCTTATAATAATAATAAAATCACTATACAAAGTAACTACATAAATAAGACAAGAGACATATAATAAAATGTATCAAATTAAAATAAATTTAAAAAAATTAAGGAGGGAGGGGGGTGGAGTTCAGGTAACATACTCTATACTTGCATATTCACTTGTTTATCAAAGTACTCCAGAAACACATCCCATGTCAAGTGAAAAATGACCACTTTCCCTCTAAGTTTTTATAGTAGGACATGTTTCATTGTGTCATAAAGTAGATTCATGCAAATTTGAGTTCTTCTAGCCAATAATGTTACAAATCTGACTAATGCAACAAGTGTGAGCTCAGGATCAGGATCAAACTGTAACTGAAAAACATCTGACACCATATGAAATATTTTTGCCCATTAGGGGGATATTTTTGGACAACTCCAAACAAAAGGTATGAACAAGTGAGGCTCGGTCCCACTCAGGGGAACATTTTGGAGAGACGCACCTTTGACAGATGTAGTCTATGTAAAATTTGTTTCATTCACGCATGTTTGAGTAACACTTTATTATTAGTCTGTTTAAATATCCAAAGCCCAAAATGCTCTGTTCCACCTTGTGATGTCATGAAGTGGTAGTTTTCAGATTAACAGCTACTTTTTATCTTTAGTTCAGTAGAGATTAGCAATTCCAGAGCTGAAATGATCCAAATGATTCTAGTGAAGATGTGTGGCGTTAAAAACACAGTGGAGCATTTCCTGTATTACCTCATGACATCACAAGGTGGAACAGAGTGTTTTCTGTTTAAGGGACAAAATCAGCCTAAATATGTGTGTCAAACATTTGTGAATGAAACCAAACACAACTCTTGGAAACAACATCATAACATAGCTCAGAAAATAGAGTAATATGAGCCATTTAAGAACAGTCAGATAGATTTGTCTTTATGGCATAAAATTGAACAACCTTATAGTAATGTAAACAAAAAAAAAGACATTCAGTGTGGCGCACCCTGGATAATTGTCAGTTATTTAAAGTACATAGGACTTTTCAAATTAATTTCACTGTTTGATTGGATGTGGGCAGCAGTTGTGAGATATAGATAAAGTCACCTAGCAACCACACACTATATAAAAAGGACCAAGCTCCCCTAATCTAATTAATTATTATTGTATTATTATATAACATCTTTAATTATGTTTACATTTACATCTGTGTTATAATGTTATTTCATCATCATAAACAGACCTGGAGTTGTGTTTTGTTTTATTCGCACATGTTTAACACACAAACCCTGTATATTTAGGCTGAGTTATTCTCTCAAACTGAAAACACTCTCTTCCACCTTGTGATGTCATCATGTGGTAATACAGGAAGTTCTTCACTGTGTTTTTAAACTCCCAAAGTAAAATGGGACTAATATAAATATGAAGATAGGCTGGGGTGGAAATGCAGTCACAAGCACTGGGATTTGAAAATGGATCTTACTACAGTATCAGAAGTAAAAGTACTCCACAAAACAACGTAACTTGGGTAAAACTAAAAATACTACTATTTCCATCATGATAACTGCAAATACTAGAGCGACTACTTTTCTTAGATTGGCTCTTTTGGCAACTACTGTCTAACATTAAATACTTGCTACAAACACACTTTACTTTTCACATGACACATTACTACTACTACTACTACAACTACTACTACTACAGTCATCTACAACCATTCTTCTTGATTTTGAGCCAAATTGTTAAAGTTCTATGACTACTTGTACACATATACCTTTACTCTTTTGTTTTATTTGAAAACCAGTACCATTGGCATACCCAAAAATACTACGAAGTCCATTTTGGCCGTATTACCACACAGCTTTGAAGCAATAAAAGTAGTCAGTATATAGTCTTAATGTATTTGCATTGTTGAGTACTTTTTAGAAAATGTGTTTAATATGAAAGTGCTCCACTGTGTTTTTAAACTCCACACACCTTCACTAGAATCATTTGGATGATTTCAGCGCTGGAATTGCCAATCTTCTACTAAACTAAAGGTAAAATGTAGCTGTTAACTTGAAAACTACCACTTCATGACATCACAAGGTGGAACAGAGCATGTTAAGCTATGGAGATGTACAGTCTAATAATAAAGTGTTAACTGTGAATGGAACAAAACACAGGTCTGTTTTTGATGAGGTAACAACATTATGACATGGTTTATAGTATATTTCAGAGTGTATTTTGTGTATATTTTTTAGATTTTGTGCTTGGTTAAAAATACTAACTTGATCATGTCTGTTGTTATACCAAAACATAATAAAAAAACACACAATTATTTTCTGAACTGGAGAGTCCTGCATTTATAATAACAGGTAAACAGTTATTTGTGACTAAAATGATCCTTTTAGCGTGTATTCTTAACAGACCTATTCATTTCTGTTTTGCAAAATAGACTTTCAAAAGGTCACTATTTACAAAACAACACATTTTAAAAGCTGCACTTGTAGAGAAATCTTTTTTTTTTCTTCATTAAATCTGCCAAAAATGTGCTTGGTTCAGAGGTGACCAGACGAGAATGGAGAAAAAAATTAAATAAAATACACATTTACACAATTTAAATGGCCCAAATTATGCCTAAAATGTCATAGATTTCATAGTACTACTGTATATTTTAAACTGAATCACAGGTGAATCATAAAGTTGAAAAGTCATAGTTGAAGTAGCGTACTAGAGGTAGTAAATGATCACCGAGCATTGTAGTGGTAGTAGTAGAAATATATATATATTTTTTTAAGCATGCAAGTTTCCAGAATTAGTAGAAGTACATTTTTACTTTAAGATGTAGTTAATTAACATTGTAATCTGTGTGTGGTATCAGTAAAAGTTGCGTAGTAGTAGGAATAATAGTAGGAGGTCGAGGAGTGTTAGAAGGATGAGTAGTAGTAGTAGCAGTAGTAGTAGTAGCAGTAGTAGTAGTAGTAGGAGGAGGAGGAGTGTTAGGGGGATGAATAGGAGGATTAGCAGTAGTTGTTGTAGTAGTAGTATCAGTAGTAGTATTAGTTGTAGTAGTGGCAGCAGTAGTAGCAGTAATAGTAGTAGCAGTAGTAGCAGTATTAGTAGGAATAGTAGGAGTAGGAGGAGGAAGAGGAGTGTTAGGAGGATGAATAGGAGGCATGAGTAGCAGTAGTAGTAGTAGGAGGAGGAGTAGCAGTTGTAGTAGTACAAGGAGTAGCAGTAGTAGGATGAATAGGAGAATGAGAAGTAGTAGTAGTAGTAGTAGTAGTAGTAGTAGTCGCCGTAGTAGTAGTAAACAAAATGTCCAAGATGTACAAACAATAGCAAATCTATAACAATAGTACTCCATATTTGTGTCTAGTATTTGTGCCCTCTGCTGTCAGGGCTGTGTGTGTGTGTGGGCTGTGTGTGCTTGTGTGTGTGTGTTTGTGTGTGTGGGCTGTGTGTGTTTGTATGTGTGTGTGTGCGTGCAGGGACCGCAGCTTTCCTAATGTATAAAGCACTGAATGAATTAGATTTAGTAAATTGCTCCAGACTTATTTGCATAAAATTTCATGGATCTTGTCTGATTTCCTCCTCGGGCGCAGCTCCGTGTCCCGGCATCACCTTGTCGCCGCGGTGACAGCAAACTGGCTCTGTCTAACCAGCCAGTCAGGCTTTAGACTTATTATTTGGCAACTTTCTGAGACAAAGTAAAATGGGACTAATATTAATATGAAGATAGACTGGGGCGGAAACGCTGTCACAAGTACTGGGATTTGAAAACGGCTCGGTAAAAGTACTCCACAACAACATAACTTGGGTAAAACAAAAAATACTTTTATTTCTATCATGATAACTGTCAATACTAGTACTACTACTTTTCTTAGATTGACGCTTGTACATTTAGCATACTGCATAGTACAACTGTAACATCAAATACAAACACACTTTTCACATGACATAAACTACCATGTTACTACTCCTACTACAACTACTACTACGGATCTTACTACAGTATATCAGAAGTAAAACTACTCCGCAAAACAAAATAACTTGAGTTAAACTAAAAATACTACTATTTCTGTCATGATAACTGCAAGTACTAGTACTTCTACTTTTCTTAGACTCTTTTGTACATTTGGCAACTATAACATTAAATACTTACTACAAATGCAATTTCACATGACATAAAACTACCATGTTACTACTACCAGGACTACTACAACTACTACTACTGTCGTTTACAACCATTCTTCTTGATTTCGAGTCAAAATTGATACAGTTCTACTACTACTTACACATATATACCTTTACTATTTTGTTTTATTTTAATACCACTACCATTAAGATACCCAACAATACCGTATCGTATTACCACACAAATTTGAAGTAATAAAAGTAGTAAGTATGTAGTATTAAAGTATTTACATTGTTGAGAAAATGTGTTAAATAATATGGACTATAAAACTAGACATATAAGACATTAGTACTGTCATTCTACTGTCATGCAGCGCTGTTTAACATATATTGCTAATTTGTCGTGATATCCCTTAGTCCCAGCCCATGCCTTTAAAAGAGTCTATTGTCATTTTGAGTCAATATTTTCCAAATAGGAAAGTTTTTTATCTCTCGTCTCCTCTCCTGTGTCCCTCTCTCTCTCAGGCACACCGGTCTTTACGGGCCATCCATATAAAGTTAAAGAGCTGCATCGCGGCGACTGTGTGCAGCAGAGACACAGAGGGATGATGGGATACCGCGGGGGTTCTGGTGTTTTCTCAGACTACAATATGGCCGTGTTATTTTTGACACGATTGGTTTTTGAAGCTTTGGATGTTTTTTCAGTGTTGCTATGCTGTAATTCTGTTGGACAAAATGTGCTAACATGCTAACAAGCAAAAACTCAAGGTTATTTAAGACTTAGGATCTGATTTACTTATCCATCCATTCCATATTCTTCTGCTTTATCCAGGGCTAGGTCATGGAGGCTGCAGTCTAAGCAGAGACTCTCAGACGTCCCTCACCCCAGACACTTCATCCAGCTCCTCTGAGGGGATCCTGAGGCGTTCCCAGGCCAGCCGAGAGATATAGTCCCTACAGCATGTCCTGGTTTCAGGAAACATCCGGAACAGATGATGCCTGAGCCACCTCAGCTGGTTCCTCGCGACACGGAGTAGCAGCGGCCATCTTGTCCTTTTGGTCATTACCCAAAGTTCAAGAAATCATCTAAACCAGGACTAAACCAGGTCTAAACCAGGTCTAAACCTGGTCTAAACCAGGTCTAAACCAGGTCTAAACCAGGTCTAAACCAGGTCTAAACTAGGACCATAGGTGAGGGCAGGAACATAGAGTGACCTGTAAATCGAGAGCTTTGCCTTTCAACGCTCCTTCTTCACCACAACGGTCTAATACAGCGACCACCTCATTGCAGATGCTGCACCGATCAAACTGTCAATTTCACGCTCCATCCTTCCCTCACTCAAGAACAAGACCCCAAGATAGTTGAACTTCTCCACCCACCTGGACAGAACTGTGGCCTCAGATTTCGAGAAGCTGAATCTCATCCCAGATGCTTCACACAGCTGCATTTGCCACAGAGCATGTTGCAAGTCCTTGTTTGAATAGTCTGCCCTGTTCTCTTATTGTGTAGTGATTGCAAACCTAGCAATATGGAAATTACACATTAGATTCCAACATTTTCATGTGTTTGTGGCCATACATCTTGTCAATACCCGAATTTAAAGCTAAGCAAGGCCCGGTCTGGTTAGTGTCCCTAGAGGAAACTGTTGTTGTGTATCTTCAGACAGATATAAGGCAGTGTTCACCAGCAATCTGTCCAGAACTGAAGAAGTGGCTTGGACGAGCAGCGAAATGTCTTCACTCCTACAACTTTTCGTCCAGTTGACAGATTTAACTTTGGCTTTTACTTAGGCAGAACACTTCACCAACATTTCCTTGTGTGAATATAGTGTGTGTTTAAGCATCGGTGGAGGTCGACGAGGAGAGGCTGATGGCGCAGGTTGGCGGCCTCACTCCCCTCCATCTACCCCAGGGCAACTACAGCTAAAAAAAAGTTGCCTACCAAGTGGAATGAATAACGCACTGTAAAGCGCTGTGGGTGTCTGGAAAAGCTCTTGTTAAGGGACATGTTGTGATCTTATGAATTGCATAACCCATTTGAAATAGAGGTACTTTTTTTCTCTAAACTTTGTGATAAACTCGATTTCTTTTGACTGAAATAAAACAAAAGCAAATACATCTAAAGTTCCTAAAACTCACCTTGAAACTATAAAACTAGTTTCTCTCCCCAAGCCAAAGCAATAGCCTCATTCACAGTGTTTTGCTCTGCTGTCGCCCACTACTTTTTCCTGGTGTTTTCGACTTCAGGGCTGTGTACATTTTTCATCTTATTCTGTACCAAACCACTACTGCGCTGCATGTAGTAACTGCAAACTGCAAGTATACCTGTACATCAAGCTGCCGTCTAGCTCTCCCCTTGTCATCCCTGTAGCCTTTTCGTTTTTTACTTTTTACTCTTTTTTTTTTTTTCCGGAGCAGAAGTTGGGTGACATTTTTGATAAAGAAGTGAATCATTGTCAAAAAATAAGTGAGGACAGAATAGCTTCCGGTGCGCATGCATAAGAAACGAATGACGCATCGATTCAGCCAAAAGCTACTCTTCATAATGGCATGGACCCAGACGTCATAGCATCATCCTCCCACATTAAGTCACATTTACAATTTTGGAACAGTTTGAGCGCTACTGTCTTCAACAGTCAGCTTATTTATTGTCTAAAAAAAATGCGAAAAACTAGTTAATTTTAAACAGTTTGCAGTGGTTCAAAGTTATGCTTTGCTTACCTTATGCATTCAGACCTATTCACAGTGATGAGTTTATAAGCACCTTTCACACCTTTCAGAGGCCAGAGAGGAAATGAAAAAACTAGCATGCTAACAGTACACTTCCTGATTCTCAGACGGATCCGATCTGGGACTTGACCCATTGCCACTAAGGTAGATGCGTTTAATGCCATAATGCAGAATATTCTTGGCAAAGGATCGAAGTGGGTGACAGACCCTCCACCAAGTCAATTTGCTAACAACAACTAGCATGCTAACAGTGCACTTCCTGATGCTCCAGCAGACCATGTCTATAACTTGACCCGTTGGCGTCACATACTGGTAAATGCTAAAGTATATACGTTTAATGCCACACTGCAGAAAATTCTTGGCAAAAGATCACAGCAGGTGAAGGAACCTCCTCCAAGTTCATTTGCTAAATACAACTAGCATGCTAACAATGCTCTTCCTGATTCTCCGACAGATCTGATCTGCAACTTGGTCCGTTGGCATCACGTGCTTGTCTACACTAAGTTACATAGGTATGTTTAATGCCACACTGTAGAACATTCTTGGAAAAGGATTGAAGCAGATGACGGAGACTCCAACAAGTCTATTTGCCAACAACTAGCATGCTAACACTGCACTTCCTGATTCTCTGACGGATCTGATCTGCAACTTGGCCTGTTGGTGTCACATGCTTGTCTACGCTAGGGTTTAATGCCACACTGCAGAACATTCTTGGTAAAGGATCGAAGCAGGTGACGGAGCCTCCACCAAACCAATTTGCTAACAACAACTAGCATGCTAACAGTGCATTTCCTGATTCTCTGACCGATTTGATCTTCAACTTGGTCTGCTGGTGTCACGTGTTTGTTTACGCTAAGCTAGTACGTATGTTTAATGTCACACTGCGGAACATTCTTGGCAAAGGATCGAAGCAGGTGATGAAATCTCCACTAAAGTTAATTCGGTGCACTTCCTGATTCTCTGACAGTTAAAATAGCTTTATAATTAGATGCAGGCAGCACACAGCAGACTTATTTATATTTTAGAGCTGCTTATACAAAATATTTGTTCTGGGCTAAGACAAAGAATTGGGTTCAGGCCCTTTAAATGAGGCTAAAGACCCCTATGCATTTTAAAGGCATTTTGTTGGATGAGAACCATGTGGAAGCAACTGCCAGGGATGCTATTTTTGTCTAATCAGCTGCTTAGTTGGATGTGAACTGTGCGTGTTGTTTGTTTTGGTGCAGTATCAGAGTGAGAGCGGACTTCAGCTGAGTTTGACAAGAACCATCAAGAAACAACTTGACTTTGTGTGACAAGTGAATAATGAGAGATATCCAAAATAAAACTCCAAGCTGTGTAATTTTCTGGAACATTTCAAAGTATGTCATCATTAGGCATTTGTACTGTGAGCGGTGTCACCTCTCCACTGATATGATCTGTAAATTTTGCTGGTTTCATGTGGATGTCGGGCAGTTCGTTTGGGAGGTGTGCGTTCACTCGACCTGCGTGTGTTCATGTGGTTTTGGTCAAATGCTGGGAACGCGTCTGCATCTGTTTGTGACTCAGACAGATACCAAAACTATTGGGATAGACTGAGTTACCCCAATCTTAATGTTCACTTCAACAAAATATCTTGCCATTAATATTATTTGGCAAGAACTTACATTTGACTTCCATCTCCTCTGACGTAACAACTCAGGTCGTTGGTGCTGTTTCCAAAATTCCCATTTCTCCAACTTGAGCAAACGACTTAGTGCAGTGTTCATGTGCAACTTCCGCTCCAAAAATCTTATTTACAGTTTATCTGACACCACATGAAAGCAGCATTTGCCTGTTAATAGACCTGTCAGGATAACACATTTTAAAGTTTGATATATCACTGAAGTAAATATAAACGATAAACGATAATATGGAAACTAAATTATGTCACTGACACAAAAGCCTAAGAGCAGATTTAAACCACAAAAACTATTCTAAATGTACAATATTGTTAAAATTCAAGAGCTGGAATAAATAAACAGCAGAATGCAACACTTTAGTGCTTAGTTTGCATCTGTAATGAGACATGGAAGTTAGTAATTCAAACTTTTATAGCGTAATCTGATCATATAGCCAAAACATAACCAAAGTAGTGCAAAGAAAATGTACACACAATAAATATGAATATTTAATTTGCACCAAAATAAATGTATTGGGTTTTGATTATTATTATGATTATTATTATTATACATTTGTATGTATTTATTTATTCATTTTTTTAATTTAATTTTATTATTTTATTATTATCTTGATTAAAAAATAAAACAAAATCATGCATCGGTGCACAAATAATTATATATATATATATATATATATATATATATATATATATATATATATATATATATATATATATATATATATATATATATATATATATATATATATATATATATATATATATATATATATATAATTACATATACATTGTGGTTTTTTGTGTTCTTTTTGGAGAACATTGATGATACTTTTGCTACCATCACACAAGGTCAAATACCCCAGCGCATACTCACCAAAAATATCCCAGTACTGCAAATAAAAAGTACACACAATAAATAATGACCCCAAAAATATACTAAATATATCGTGGCAGAACTAACTCTTACTGTCACCTGCTTATCTACAGAAAGACGTGTCAAACAAATTCATGTAGAACATCTTTAAACATCTTTCAAATCACAAATAGTTGCAATTTGTGTCTTGAACTGACAATTATTTCCTTCTTTATAAAACTGAAATAAATGAGTCTTGCTCGTATTGTCTCTTGTTGTCTTTAAACCTTATGTTTCCGACATCCATTAACTTACAAAGTCACCGAAATGTCAAACCGTTCGCACCTCGGAGGATTCATTCGTATCTCATTAATAAGACACTTGTGCCGGCGTCTTGCGTTACGAGCGAATGAGACTAATTCTAAAAACGCTGAACCAATTACTTATTTTCAATACAGTAATCCCAGCAGCGCAGCGCTCTCCACCCACGGGACGGGACACAGGGCCTATACGCGCAAAGTGACTGGAAATCGATGGTGTGTTTGTTGTAAACGCGCCCCACCTGCCTCCGCCATCTTTGTGCACTGTGCTTATTAAGGCTTTATGGCGTTTACACAAAGGGGAACACACAGACAGGTGATTAGAAGTACTGTAAAAGAGACTACGTGTAAATACTGTGTCATTTTCTGTGCTTTGAAAATGTATTTGTTTATTTAAAGGTGCATGATGTCGCTTTTTCTGTGGTGGGTCCCATCTGTTTGTCTCCATGGAGATGTTTTTGCTGTGATGCGGAAAGGTTGAGCATCCTCCATACACTTTACATCTAGGTCTGTCACAATACTTGTATTACTTTTGTAGTAGTGGGAACTTTTTAAATGATTTTTATCTGCAGTATGATCAAATTTGAGCTGTAGAAGTTTGAATTATGAGCTATAATTACACTAATGACTGACTAACTAATGACTGAAGTGTTGCTTGTAATAGTAGTAGTAACAGCAGTAGTAGTGGTAGCAGCAGTAGTAGCCATAGTAGTAGTATCAGTAGTAGAATCAGATTTTATATTAAAAACAGATATTATAAGTAAATATTTCAAATTTTTGAATGATAGTAGTAGTAGTAGTAGTAGTAGTATCAGTAGTAGTAGTGGTAGTAGTAAGTAAGTAGTATAGTATGAGTACTAGTAGTGGTGGTAGAGGTAGTAGTAGAATCAGATTTTAGATGAGAAACAGCAGAACATACATCATAATTATAGCAGTACATAACATAAAATATTTTCAATATACGTGTGAAATATTAACTGATTGATGGAGTCAGAGGTAGTAGTAGTACATGTAGTATTAGCTTTGTGGTAGTAGAATATGATTTTATATTTATTTTATTTATATTAAAACAATTGTAGTATAGTAACTCACAAATTGTGAGTAGAAGTAGTGGTGATAGTGATAGCAGTAGTAGTAGTAGTAGTAGTAGTAGTAGTACCTATAATATGAAAAAAAAACTACATTATAACCATGTGAAATATTGACTGGACAATGGAGCCAGAGGTAGTAGTAGGAGTAGTAAATGTAGTATTAACTTGTAGTAGTAAAATATGAGTTTATATTTATTTTATTTTTATTAAAATAGGTGTAGTATATTGATGGACAAATTACACAAACTAATGACTTAAGTGTTGCTCTTTGTGTCGTTCTGTTATTCATTTTTATAGCTCAACAATATATAACAATATTGTAGATTTTGAATACTTTTTTTCTGAATACTTCTGTTTTATGGTTTAGTTTCAATATTATCATTTATCATCTGTATTTACTGTAGCAATATATCACACTTCAAAATGTAAATCTAAATGTAAGAATTCATGTTTTTCAGGGAAGTTAATAACATCTCCATGGAAACGACCTGAATAAAGCTCAAATCTTCACTGAGCAGTCTGTGTCTATTGATTTGTCTGTTAAATTTGCATATTTACAGAATATTTCATTTGCACCAAAAGAAATGTATTCTTAATTATATTCAAACAGGCTTTGTAATTTATTTTGTTAATTTCCAAGCTAGTATCTTGGATTTATTTTCTTGATTAAAAATAAAGATAAATTATTGGTGCAAAAAAAAAAAAGAAAGAAAAGAAAAAAAGAAAGAAAAAGTAATGTGATTTTTTTCTCTTTTCTTGAGAACATTGATGATACTTTTGCTACATCACACAAGGTCAAATGCACCGACACATACTCACCATAAACTGTATATATAAATGGACATGGCTAATGCACTCGCCGCTACGTTCCAAATACTAAGTGCTCGTGGACGCGCTTCTGGCTCCATTGACTCTGGCTCCAATTCATTTTACACTGAAATATTGTCGTACCTCTCTCTGTAACTGCTGCTGTCAGATGCGTCATTTTGGTCTTAAAATGTTTGTATTAACCCGCTCTACATGATTCTCATATTTTTATTTCACTATTGTGTCCCTAAATCATGATATGAACATTAACAACAGACAAATCGGGCATGTTCTTTCCCGCGAGGTCGGTCCCACTAACGTTAGCAACAGGTTTGGCCACTATAACTGCTCTAGCCTCGATGAGCTTCTTTGACTGGAGCCGAACGCTGTGGGCAACATCACACTCACTTAGTCCACTTCTATGATACTGACATTCGCTCCACCCTCTCCCCCCTTGGACGACACCATATCTGTGTTCCTACCCCCTTACCTCACCCTTCCCCCTCTCGTCACCCTCCCCCATACCTGCCCCCCCCCCTTCCTCCCATACATGCCCCTACTCCCCCTCGTACCTGCCCCTCCCCCCACTCGTCCTGCCCCTCCCTCCACTCGTTCTCCCGTACTTGCCCCTCCCTCCACTCCTCCCCCCGTACCTGCCTCTTTCTCCCCCCGTACCTCCCTCCCGTCCTCCCCCTCTCCGTGCTGTCCTCTATTCCCTCGGCTGTCCGCTCTCATTCAGGTGGGCCGTCCCGCTGCTGTCCACTTCGTTCACTGTCATCTTCGGGCAGCTCAACCTCACCGGGTCAAAAGACACAACTCTTTCTTCTTCTTTCAAATGTCTCACGTCAACCGGCGAGTCCTCAAAATGGCACCCAAAACAATGCCATGGACTGGATTCGGGGCGAGCGCAGATGTGTTGACAGGTTGAGATGGAGTGAGTGATGGATGAAGGTGGATTCCGGGAAGTTGAAAAGTATAAGACTGAATTTAAAGAAAAACATTTAAACTTTTTTGAAAATGTAAAATCATAAGGGTATTCTTATATTTAGTAGCAGTAGTAGAAATAGTAGTAGCAGCAATAGTAGAAGTCGCAGTAGTAGCAGTAGTAGTAGTAGTAATCAAAATAGTAGTATCAGTAAGAGCAGTAGCAGCAGAAGTAGTAGTAGCAGCAGTATAAGTAGTAACAGTAGTAGTAGTAGTAATAGAAATTGTAGTAGCAGTAGTAGCAATAGTAGAAGTAGCAGTAGTAGTAGTAGTAGCAGCAGTAATAGTAGCAGTAGCAGTAGTAGTAGTAATAGAAATAGTCATAGTAGTAGCAGCAGTCATAGTAGCAGTAGTAGCAGTAGCAGCGGTAGTAGTAGTAGTAGTAGTAGTAGTAGTAATAGCAACAGCAGTAGTAGTAGTAGCAGCAGTAGTAGTATTAGCAGTAGTAGTAGCAGTAGCAGTAATAGTAGAAGTAGTAGTAGTAGTAATAGTAGAAGTAGTAGTAGCAGTAGTAGAAATAGTAGTAGTTGTAGCAGTAGCAGCAGTAGAATCAGACTTTTGTATTAAAAACAGATATTATAAGTAATGGGCATAATAGCAGTAGAGGTGGTAGTAGTAGTAAGATAGTAGTAGTAGTAATAGTAGTAGAAGTACTATAGTATGAGTACTAGTGTTGGTGGTAGAGGTAGAGGTAGTAGTAGAATCAAATTTCATATGAGAAACAGCAGAAGTATCATATGGTAGTGTTGAAATGGTAGTGATGAATAGTTATAGTAGTAGTACATAACATAAAACGTTTTTCATTATAGCCATGTGAAATATTGACTGTTTGACTGATAGTAGTTGAGGTAAATGCAGTTTAAACTTAAAGCTTTGTAATAGTAAAATATGAGTTTATATTTATTATTTTATATATTAAAACAGTTGTAGTATAAGTGATGGACAAATTGTGAGCAGTAGTAGTAGTAGTAGTAGTAGTAGTAGTAGTAGTAGTAGTAGTAGTAGTACCTCTAACATTAAAAATTTTCATCATACCCATGTGAAATATTGACTGTTTGATTAATGTAGTCAGAAGTAGTAGTAGTACGTGTGGCAATAGCTTAGTGATACTTTTATATTATATTATTTGATAGTAAACAGCTGCAGTATAAGTACTGGACAAACTGGTGAATACATCTTCATTGTAGCTATTTGAAACATTACCTTTGAGTAGTAGTTTGTGTAGAAGTATCAGTAATAGTAGCAGCAGTAACAGATCATACAAAATAAGTGCATTCAGCGATGGCAGTAGAATCGTCTCTGAAACGTTGCCAGGTTGGAGCGCTGATTTGATGGATGTTTGTTTCATTTTCCGCTTGTTAAAACGATGAGCAGCTGATGGCCCACTTTGCACATATCAGTCACGCGTGTCTGAACCCAGGTAGGAGCCAAAATGTAAATGACTCTTTCATCTGAAAATAAATATCTCCTCAGATACACAAGCGTTTCACAGACGACCCCTGACCCCTGAACTATGAAAGACGCGCTGGTGAACTTTTCCACGGGTCACCTCTGGATTGGGTTCAGTTAAAGTGCAATTCCTTTATAAAGATCAGAGTTTGGTCGGGTTAATCAAGTGAAAACAAAAATAATTTAAGAGATTGTTCATGTTTACTGCCACTTCGGTGACTTGGTGTGGCGGCATGGGTACTTTGAAGTAATAAACATAAGACGTTTTCTGTGATGGAAGGTAACAAAGTACAAAGTATTTAACTTAAGGTATCGGTACTTCACTTAACTACATTTTACAGTGGTTTACAGCAGATACTTTTTATTTTTACTTCACTACATTTGAGAGCAGTATCTGTACTTTCTACTCCATTATATTTTACAAGACGGAAAAGTAAAAAAGTACTTTTCAAATGATTTAAGGGGTTGTTTTTATCATGTTCATAACTAAAGTTTTCAAGTTCAAGCTTCGACTTTGAGCAAACAAAACTAAATACACAAAATTAATTAGAAAAATTAAGAAACTGACTCATTTTGTTACTGTTGACCAAAATATGTGTCATTTTACCGTATTTTCCAGATCAGGGGTGCGACTTATACTCAGATACGATTTATATGTGAAATATGTTTTTTTTTCTTCATTATTATGCATTTTTTGGCTGGTGCGACTTATACTCCGGAAAATACAGTATATAGTATAGTATATAGTATATCACTACATATACACTTTAACAAATGAACAACACTTGTGTGAAATATTTTAACTTTTTACTCTCAAAGTACATTTTTAAACAAGTACTTAAATTCTTTTATATGAGTCGATTTTTTTCATGTGATACTTTTACTTTGACTTTTTTCCTCTGTATCTACTTTTTCTTAAGTAACAAAATTGAGTACTTCCACTTCCACCATTGGACTTTTTTGGACACTCAAAGACGCTTCACAAATAATCAGAAAACAGTAGAAGAAGACGGTATAAAACATGGAGGGAACGCCAGATTGAACAGGTGCGTTTTTAGCAATGATTTGAAGTGCTGCAGTGAGTCCGAGTTCCTGATGGATTGTGGGAGTTCCAGGGAGCGGGGGCGGGGCGGTGGTGGTGGTGAACGTTCTGTCCTCAAAGGTTTCACGCTTTGTCCCGAAGTGGTTGTTGTCGGCTGATGTGTGGGGGCGGGTGGGACAGTGCTGATGGAGGAGGTCGGTGAGGTACACAGGGGCCAGGTGATGGAGTGACTTATAGGTGATGAGGAGGACCTTGATGCGGTATCGTAAAGCGAGCCAGAGGAGTTGTTTAAGGACAGGGTCATGTGTTTTTTGGAGCGGGTGTGGGTGAGGAGACAGGTGGAAGAGTTTTGGATGTACACTGGTCCCTCATTTATTGCAGGGGTTACGTTCTAAAAATAACCCGCAATAGGCAAAATCCGCAAAGTATCAGCTTTATTTTGTACAATTATTCTATGTGTTTTGCAGCTGTAAAACCCCTCACCACACACTTTCTCACATTTCTCTCTTGTTTAAACACTCTCAAAGTTCAAACCTTCATAGGCGCTTTTGTCGGTGCAGAACGTTTCATCGACATTGTGGGTTTTGTCGGGGAGAAAACAAATTGCAAACATACAGCACTTCAGAGTCACACTGCGATCAATCTGTACTGTACAGGAGACACGGCACGGAGGAGACAATGGTCTACAGTCCAACAGCCAATCAGGATGCAGAACACAATTCACGTTCGTAAAATAGCATGTAAAATTCCCCAAAAAAATCTACGAAACAGCGAGACCGTGAAAGGTAAACCGTGATATAGCGAGGGACCACTGTATTGGAGTTTTTGTGGGTTGAGGGTAGACCACACACAAGCGACAGCAGCTCAATTGGTAGAGTGTTCATCCTCTGATCTGAAGGTTGGCGGTTCGAAATCCGCTCTCAGCATGAACATCGTTGGTTTCCACAGATAAAAGTTGCCGTTGTGTCACTGGGCAAGACACTCTACCCACCTTGCCCACCAGTGTTTGCGTACACTAGGCATGGGACAATATTGAAATTTTCAGGATTATCATAGCCAAAATAATTGCGATTAACGATTATATCACGATATCAAGATAATGATTGTTGCTGACAGTTTGAAAATGTTGTGGATATGAATAATTATAATTTTAATATGAATAGGTTCCATATTTAATCAAATGTTGAAGTATTGTACTTTGTTATAAGTGAAAACAACAGTGATTTAAAAGAGATCATCAGGGAGAAGTGGGGTTTTTTCTGCACATCTTGGTGATATAAGGGCGATTATCTTTGTTGGCGATTATCACGATTATATAAAACGAACGATTATTGTCAACCCTTCTTACCATGATAAACAATATTATTGTTTATCGTCCCACGTGTGAATGAGGATTTTACAAACCTGCACCAATGGCTTATGGGTTTAATAATCAGCTATATATTGAATGAAAACTGGTCAGGTGTAAACATTTGGCATTTTGTAGTTTAGAGCAAACTTTTTGAGAGTTGATGTGGAAATACAGTAACAGATGCTGGTGTGTGGTACAGTGTGTTGATACTGTTTTCGTTGCACACATAGTTAACTGTTCAGATATAGCAGGGCGGGGTGAAAATATAAAAGTCTTAAATTATTTGGAGTGGAGAGTTTCAATGCATTTTAATACAAAACTCATTGGTATCAGCATTGGATCAATATTGCTGTACTTTTAGCCGTAGTTGTACTTGGCATGAGATCAAAAGAAAAATCACTGAAAAGGCTTTTACTCCACACAGTTTTATTAAACAGCTGTCTCAGTTTAATCTTGATTTCACCAGGATGACCTAACATAACAAAATTTGCCAAAATGTCCAAATTTTTGGCCAATTTTATTGTCTAAATTATATATTATTGATGTTATCCCAAATTCTGTGCTTGTCAAGATCCCAGTCTGTCTGTACTTTCTGTGCTGTGTTCCCTCCTCCCTTCTGTGTTTGGAGCTGGGTGGAGATTCTGGCACCACCCACTACACACCAGCAGGGGGCAAAGGGACCAAGGATTCTGCACGATCCTCAGTGTATCCTTCGTGGTACAGTTTCTGCTTGGCTCAGTCTGTTTTTCGTGGTTATGGTCATAGTACTCAGGTGGTGTTTTTTGTTTTTTTCACCAGACCCTGTTTCTTGGACCCACCTTGCTCCTCTGCCTCCGACACAGCTTCCTACGACTGGTTCAAGCACCTCAGCCTCCGACCCAGCTTCCTAATACCCGCTTCTCCAACCAGCATTCACATCCTCTTGTTCGTAATAAGCTCTGTTAAACCTTACTCCAAATCTGTATGTTTGATCCCCCAGACATTGCGACAGTTCTTGGCTAAACACCTAAACTCCTTCCAAAACCACATGTCATATAGAGATGCTAAACTGAAGAAGAGAGTGAAGGGGAGAGGAGGGGCAGGGTCAGGCGGTATAAGGAACAGTGTGATTGTTGCCGCGTCCCAATTCAACGGTTTCACACTTCGTCGGCTGCATTTGAAGGGCACTTACCTAACATGCACCTTCTACGGGAGAAAATGGAGTCAGCAGCAGGCGGCGTAACATAAGCACACAGACAGCAGTTGGTGTAGGCCTGTCCAATTTCAGCACGGCCTTTGCGGTCCACAGAGGCTACATCGAGCAGCACCCTTCATCGACAGGGCCCTTTGTGTGCAGCTGTTGGATTGGGACTTGGCTTGTATCAACCACACTTCAAACTCCGCGACTGCATCCAGGTGTTTGTAGTCAGAAAAACCTGTCTTGCGTGATGTCACTAAGTACTTGAAATTGCAGAGGCCACCGGGGCCAAGACACACTTATTGTTTTATAGGTTTTTGATCATAAAAGCTGCAAATTGACCTAGATTGCACTAAAATGGCCAAAAAGGACTAGGAACCGTAGCCAATACTATTACAACACCATATACACAGTTTAGTAGCGAAAAAAAAGTTGATTTAGTGTTTTGTTCTGCTTTAAGAACCAAAACGTGGACTAGCTCAGCACCAAAGTTGAAAGATGATAAGTAAAGTTGGACAGGGGTAATATGGCAGCACTGGTGACCCCTCACTCCTGTATGTGGGCAGATTCAGCACTTTGGAGCATCCTGGGAGTTTACGGTTGAGTTCAGTGAAGTTTCTCTAAGTGGACAGGTCCAGATGGTCGGGTCACCTTTGACACTGAAATGCCCAGGATTCTGACAGTTGCTTAAGGGATACACACTGTGATATGCCGGGGATGAAAGAGGAAAGATAGTGGTTCTTGTATTGTGTTGACAACATGGGGCTGAAGTGAAGTGCCCGGGTTGATCTTAGAAATGGATAGAAAACAGATATGGCATTTGATGGATGGATTATTTTTTAAGATAAGACTTTTACAATGTGAACTTGGGATAAGAACATTTTATTTAAGCTATAACATTGTACTTGATGAAAAGGTTGCTATAAATTTAATTTCAAATATATTTTTAAATGTATTATTCATGTTATTATTATTTTATTGTATTTATTTATTTGTATTTTATTATTATTTTTATTTTATTTTACTTATTTATTTATTTTTTGTAAGGTCTATAAAAATGACACTTATTTTGAGGTAGGTGAAATGGTAGAACTATCCAGTGGTGGAACATAATGAAGTAAAAGTAGAAAAGTACTGCACTGTACTGTACAGTGGATAGTTTTTACTTTTACTTCATTACATTTAAGAGCACATATCTGTACTTTCTACTCCACTGCTTTTTTTGAACTGGACTGAAAAATAAGTAAGTATAAGTATTTTCTATTATCAAAATCACTACATTTTAAGCTTTAATATATCTCAAGGTCTTGAAGTACATTTTTAAACTAGTACTTTAATACTTTTACTTAAGCAATCTTTTAAATGTGATACTTTTATTTATATTTGAATATTTCTTTTCTGTACTTTTACTTAAGTAACAATTCAAACTTGAGTACTTCTCCCACCACTGGAAATATCTGGTGCAGAAATAATATAGTACAAAGTGTTAGTCTCAGAAGTACGCAGTAAATGTACTTATATGGGTTGATTAATACCATGGTCTCCACACCCATGTTTAAGTTTAAGATGTAGTTGATGAATTCCTCTGCAGATCTTGAGCTAGATTTAGTCTGGACACTTATCTGGAGGATTTTACTTCTTGTTCATGTTCTGGGCGTACGTGAGGGGCCGGAGGAAACTTACCCCATCCCAGCCACTCGTCCCCAGAGTTGTGTTTACTGTGACATCTCTGGCCTGTGACTTGCAACTTAGAGCAATTAAACCGTTCACGCTCACTGCTCTGAGGACTTGTATTGACTTCCTCTCTGATATTCAAGTTGGTAATGAGAGAAGCGGGTTAGATTTTGTTTGATTTATTCTTGTGTAATGGCCTAGTGAGGCTCTGAAGTCGTGTATTTTATCAATTTGAACTTCAGCGTATCTTTAGCATCACTTATGTTGTCTCATTTTAATAACTCCCTCAGTGTTGGACTTTTAGATTTACTCTTTGATAAATTGTCCTGTCATATATTGAGTGAGGACTCATCATAGAAGGCTCTTTTGGGTTATTACAAACTGATTTCCATCCTTCTGTCTCATTGGGCAATCTAAAGTCAGGAGGTCGTTCTTCTTTCTGGTTGGTTAATTCGCTGAGAATATACAGCTTCTCGGGAGGAGACTCAGGACACGCCGGAGGGACTACCATATTTGAGTATAAGTCGCACTTTTATTCATAGTTTGTCCGGGGGTGCGACTTATACTCAGATGTGACTTATATGTGAAATGATTAAAATATATAATTTCACATCTTCGCTATTGTCACACTGGCAACTGCACAAGGACACTCTAGGCTTGTGGACCAGTATGACAGCAATCTACTTCCAGAACAACACTTCATCTACTTACGGAGCAGGGGAGTTGTTCAGAAGTTATACTGAGGATGAAGAATTCAGTGGATTTAGTGATTTGGAGTGAGATTCAGAGTAAAATTGTTAGCTTGCTTTTATGCTTTAGTTCTCTGATTAACTGTTAATATCCTACGTTAACAAATCAGACACGTATTCAGTTCTGTACTTGGTGTGTTTGCTAGTTCTACGGTGTGAACTGTGATGAAAAAGTAAGACCACAGTAAACATCACTGAAAAGAACTCTGTGTGTCTCGTATTTGTGGACAAGCTGCATATGTTACGTTAGCTTAGCAAACATAATAATGATTAACTGTTAATATCTTACATAAACATACCAGACAGTTTGTTGTCTATGTGTTACATTAGCGTGCTGTACTGCTATTCAGCCTGTTGTTCTCTATTTTATTGTTATTATAATAACTTGAGTTTAAAGATAAAATGTCTGTTCTTGGTCTGATAAAATGTCTGTTCTTGGTAATGTGACTTATAGTCCAGTGCGACTTATATATGTTTTTTTTTTTCCTCATTATTACCAATTTTTTCTCTGTTGCGACTTATACTCCAGAGTGACATATAGTTCAGAAAATATGGTATGTCTCTCGGTTGGCCTGGGAAAGCTTTGGGGTCCCACCGGAGGAGCTGGGGGAAGTGTCTGGGGAGGAGGAAGTCTTAAAGTCCCTGTTTAGGCTGCTGCCCCCACGACCTGGCCCCCGTATAAGCAAAAGAAAATGGATAGATGGAGAATAGACAACATTATTATTAGTAGTAAAATCAATATTCATACTACTACTACTACTACCACAGTACTTCTACATACTATCAAGCATTTTCTTACATTTGTTACTTATTGCTGTATTTTGGAGGTTATATTGGTCTACGCATACAGTGTAATGTTTTTAAAATTTTAAAAACACAATTCAATATATTTTTTCTTCCACGGCGGTAACTAGTGCGCCCGCTATGCCAAGTCCCAAACAGCCTGGAGCTATGTCATGCCCATGGTCTCCTACAGGGGCAGAAACAGTTGGATGGTGCGGCGTTGGTTGTCAGATTTGATAAGTTGATACATAAGACAGCTCTGATCAGAGCCGAAGCGCACAGGAGGGGGCAGCAGAGAGCAGATGGGGGAGAAGATACAGGCAGCATGGGAGGAAGAAACTCTCAACACCAGGAAATAGGAGCGGCCATTTTGGATTCTGAGGGCTTGGGACGATCATGCATGGATTAGCTTTGTTTTTTTCCATATTGGACTGGCTAGAAGTTAGTGTGAAGAGTGGGGAGAGACATTCAGCACATTGTCAGAGAGAGCAATCAAACTGAAATAACGTACAGATGATGGTGAATCCTGGCCTGAAAACCCAGGACTACCTTAGCTGGAGGATTTTGTTTGTTGTCCATACTTAGGGTTGATGGGGGAACAAACCAGAGTACCCAAACACAGGTAGAACATGCAAACTCAGTACAGAAATTACAATTCAAATGTATCGAAGTAAAATAATGGACGTATTTTAAAGCAGACGTGTTCAGCCAAATCGACTTTTCAGAGTTTTGGACCATGTTATAGTTGTTTCCTTCTCATTTACCCTCTTGAAGTTGTTTTTGGAGTGATTCGTGCATGTTCGTGCAATCTTTAATCGCTTATTTTCAAGACGCCATATTGCCGTTTTTACCACCACTGGCATACGGCCACGTTCATTCTTCAATCTTATTTTCTTAATCAGTGATACACGTAGGATTCGACAGCATCGCATAGTCATTTTGGTACGACGACAAAAATCCGCTGGTCCATAGGAGGAGCCAACATGTACATGGTTTATAGTGACGTCAGCTCCCATTGGGCACCGCAGTTTTCTAACGCGGCCGTCAGCGGATTGCTTCTTTTATTTAGTCGTTTTAGATCAATATTGTGATTTAAAATGTGCAAATTATAACAATGATCCACCGGTCCTAGATTATAACTATGGAGCAGATACAAGTACACTAGGTTTGCTTTAAACTTAAAATTGCAGAAGTCATAGCAATAGCCAAGACTGTATAGACCATAGCAAACATTATATAATTGTAACCACGGCAACAGCAGCACAGCCTATAATTACTTTAGTAACAGTTATACTTTTTTTGCAAAATAAGTTTTTGTAGCAGCCAAATATAACGTATGTTTGTAATATTCTTGTAACTTTGCAGCTGTCTGTGTTTGTATCTAATATATTGCCTATAATGTCTTGAGATAATGTTCACACACTATTTCATTTCATGTTTTTCTCACATTCACTCCGTCAGCAAAAATCAAATCTGAGGCGTTGGATTGCAGTAGTTCTGGTCAGGGTTATTAGAAAATTCACCCAGCTTTTGGAGCGGTGCCAAAGTACAACACGGAGCACTGCGAGATGGACACAAAACAAATTAGATGAATAAATGATCATGCTGGAGATTCAGCTAGCTTAGCACGTAGCGCCTGCCAAGACCTCTGCCTGGCTTCTGAATTATAGATAGCATGAATGACAGATGAACGCTAGCAGGAGATTAATGCTTGTCAATGCTCCAATGCAGCTAGGAATAAATATTTAAGGTTTCTCATTAGGATCACTGCATGAGTAAAAGTACATCGAAGTATTAGTACTCAAGAAGAAGTATAAAGTATGACAGTGGAACAGAGGGCTGATAAGCTTTGTAGATGTTTTTTGCGCCAATATCTAAGGCCGATTTTGATCATTTTCCCCAAAAATATATGATTTAAATTACTACTAACAGTGTAATCTCATATTGTCGCACAAAAAAAAAGCAGCAATAAAAAAGTATGCAGCAACTGGTGAGCCCAAACTAAATATCAGCTGAGACATGAGGATGATAGCAATACCCAAAAAAGTACAAATATCAGTCTAATGTTTGTATTTGTTTGTCTCCTTGGAGATGTTATTGTTTGAAATGTTTCAGAGTATTGTTTTAATCACCTCTAGCTTACACACATTCAGTTACAGGCAGGGCCGCCTCAGCGTGTAAACAGACTAAGCAGCTGCTTAGGGCCCCGAGGCCACCAGAGGGCCCCCAAGAGTCTATACATTTATATTGAAAATAATATAATATATCAAGTTTTATTGGACACAGGGCTTGTGTGTTTACAGCAGCCTAAATATCCCCCTCAAACGATTACATTTGTTTTATATCTATAGTAGCAAAATATCTGCTTCTGCTGCTACATTTGTTTTTGAGTCGTGCAGAGGTGAGGGCAGCTCTGTGTTTACACCGGTGCAAGGACCCAACATAATGCAAATGTAAGCCCACTGTCGCCAACTGTAAACACATTAAAATCCACCAGAAACTTGTCTAGAATTTAAAAAATCTTGACCCCCCTTATATGTCTGTGTTTTGTTCTTGTGACTATGATAATTGTGACATTCTGGATGTTTTCAGTCTGATGTTGGTCAGATAAACACAAATACATTTGGTCAACGTGATGAGAGCAGAGTCATAATGTTGTCAAATGTGAATCACCAATAGCTGAGTCATAATCCATTTACTGCCGGGGGCCCCAGAAACAAATTCAGCTTAGGGCCCCCTGAAAGCTAGGACCGGCCCTGGTTACAGATGTTATATTGCTAAAAATATGCATTAGATTAGATTATTGGTAAGACTCAACTCGCTCAACCTGTCTGGCTTGTCTCCATAGAGAAGTTTCATTCTTTACTACTGTATTTTCCGAGCAAAACAATAACATCTTTATGGAGACGAGCAGGTGGCGAACCCTCAAACATAAAGTTACACAGTCCACCTTTAAATGTGTCAAGCTATCAGGCGTAAAGGTTGATTGCTGTTGTCTTTTCTCCCTGGAGTACATGAAAGAGGAGTCACCATATGTTTACAATTGTGGTTTATGGGTGAGACCAAAGCACCCAAGGGACCCCCACCCAGACTTAGCGAGAGCATACACAATCGAATCAGACACACTGTTGAAGAATGCAACTTAGGAGCTTCTATTACTACTGCTACCGCTACAATTATTACTACTACTTGCACAGTAATGCAGTAACGAGTGTGTTTCCAGGGAACCCAGGGTGAAAAGTGATTGACTAGTCTCACGTCAGACAGTGGAGGGAGACTGCACTGAGCGCTGCAGGCAATTACTTTGTTTTAGCAGCAGAGGAGGAGGAGGAGGGGGAGACGAAGAGAAAGAGAGAGAGAGGAAGAGTGAAAGAAAGAGAGAGAGGAAAGAAGAGGGACGAGGAGGTGGCTTTACAGTGACACCTGCTGGCTGTTATAAGAAATATATAATTAAAAGCACAGTCTAAAAAAAACATCTGTGGACATTTTAGATAAAAAAGAGGATGCTAGCCAAGATTTAGATGCGATGGACAAGAGCAGAAGATGAGTAGCCTTTGAAAAAAAAAGGAAGGACATAAAGGAAGACTAAAAGGAATATTTATGGATTTAGTTAAACGATAGTGACGTTACGGTGGTGGACATGATCACATTTATTTTTATTTTATTTTATGTGATGTTGCTGTGACGTGTCCGTTCAGCTGATTAAAGCAGGTTTTGGAGCTGTTTTCCTATCAGTGGAGGCAGGATGATGGCGCCATCTGCAGTCCGACCTCTTCAGGAAGGTATCCAAGACGTGTGAGAGTAGAAAGGCCCCCTCGTCCCGGTTTATAGTCCCATGGGCACATTTCTGTATTTTAATTGCCTTCTTAACTCTTTTTACTCTCACACACCTGTTTTGAAGAAGTCAGACTGCAGATGGCGCTGTCGTCCTGCCTCCACCGGTAGGACAACAGCGCCAAAACCTGTTTAAATCAGCTGATCGGACACGTCACAGCAACATCACATGACCACTGTGAGGCGCTAGTGAGCAGTCAAAACTGTCAGGTATGAAAACAAACTAAACCTTGGTGTGAGGAAAGAATCTATTAAAAATAAATTATCAGAAGACCAGATGAACCTCACTGGACTGGACAAGATTACAATTAAACCGTATACCTGCATAATACGGCCGCCCTCGTACATTCAAACCTTTACAAAACTGTGAATCCAGCGTTAAAGGCCCCATTTAAAGGCATTTTTCTATTTTCTGATCTATGTTATAATGTTGTTTCCTCATCACAAACAGACCTGGAGTTGTGTTTTGTTTCATTCACACATGTTTAACACAGAAAACCTGCATATTTAGGTTGATCTTTCAAGCAAAAAAAAACAACCTTATGATGTCATGCGGTGATACAGGAAGTGCTCCACTGTGTTTTTAACCTCCACACACCTTCATTAGAATCATTTGGATGATTTCAGGAATTGACAATCTCTTCTGAACTAAAGGTAAATGTAGCTGTTAACTTGAAAACTATCACTTCATGACATCACAAGGTGGTACAGAGCATTTTGTGCTTTGGAGATCTAGACAGACTAATAATAAAAGATTACTCAAACATGTGTGAATGAAGCAAAACACAACTCCAGGTATGTTTTTTAAGGAGGCAGCATCATTATAACATGACTTAAAGTTCACATGAGTCAATTTAGGTTGTATTACCTCTCAAGAAGATACAATTCCCAATCCACTTGTGCAAATTCACTCATTTTACTTGTTGTATTAGCTCCGCAGTTCTGTCCTAACACTGCTTTAATGACACCCAATGCAAATACGTCTGCGCCTTTCCTATCCCATACCCTGGAGGACTTTCATTGATCGCATTGATTCCTCAGCCCTAACTCGGCAACCTTAAAGCTGCACTCGGAGACTTTGACACATCAGGGTTTGCCTCTGAATAATTGCATCCTACGTCTGACTAATTACGCATTCATTAAAAGGCAGGCATCTGTATAGATTTGCACATCAAACATCACGAGAGGACATGCGAGCGGTTTTGGGTTTTGAGACGTGGTTCACATTTAATATGAAAGGTAGACTCTTAACTGTAAATTGTTTGTTTAATTGGGGAAAAAAGTAGCGTAGGATTATAAGGAATACATTCAAATGAATACTTCAAGCTGATTGTGCCATGGTGGTCATTTGGAGTTGTTTTATTATCCTAAATCTGGTTTTATTTTGCGATTTTTGTTACCTGTTGCATTGATTGGTTGTCTCGCCTCTCCATTGTAGATTTTTGTGCTATATTCTACTTCTGGTCTTAGTTAAAGTTTACATTTAAGAACATTTCAAGTGCAGTCCTGTATTTTTGGGTTCTTCTTCTGCTTAAAACGTGACAGATCAGTCGCATTCATGACATCACAGCATAACAAAATAGTTTAAAATTGAGCTGGAGGACAGGTTGTAATTCTATGGTGGAAATTTGAAGATTTGTTGCCGTCGTTCATGGTGAATATTTCTGTAATTACGGGGCCTATCCACATCAAAGAAAAACTGGCAAGATCTTTTGTGACAACAGGGATATTAGCTTCAGAAAGCAGTGTCATTATTCAACACCAAAGACGTGATTGTTGTCAGCTGGAAGGGCTTTACACCATAAGATTAATATGGCGAGTTTGTGGAGCCGGTCCCAACAGATAATGATAAAGTTCTGTATTTGTGGAGGATAGATTTGGATATTTCTTCCAAAAACCTTGGATCTAGAATACACACTTCTTCAATATTTTACAAAGATGTGAGTCTTGGCCACTGGTGAATCTCCTTGTTTTCAAATGGCCGTGATTGACAGGTACACATATGGTCCGTGCGTATAAGGAATAAAAATTTTAAAATATACATCACTTCAGGCGGGAAAACACTGCGGATTTCTCAAGAATCAATGAGCGAACCACTAAACTGTTAATCTAAGCTGAGATAAATTTGATTTCATTTGCAAATCATAGGTGACCACTGGAAAAAAACGGATCTGATTGGACGATTACGTTTGAGGCGCAACCATAGACTGTATAACGAAGTGGACTAAGCAAGTGCGATGTCACTCATAGCGTTCAGCTCCATTTAAATGAAGCTCATCGAGGCTAGCGGTTATAGGGACACATTTGGAGTCGAGTTCCATATTTGGAATTCTGAGCGTGAGTGTCATAGTGTAATTGTGAGGAAGAGATTGCAGACCAGGTAGAGAATTGAAAGAAGTTGCACATGCATTACATTTCAAGGGAGTTTTTCCAGTATTTATGGCCCGAGAAAGGTACGATCTATAGAAGGCTGGACCTATTGTATAAGGACTTCACTCATTTTACATATCTGTAAAAGGTCATAAATGGATATACCGCTAGCTGTTTACAGTAAGGTAGAATACGTCAATAAAAATATGCGTGCAGTCACTGAAAAGATGGATTACAAGACCTTTTGTCAACCTGAAGATGAAGAGCTGTGCCATGTAACCAAAGTAGAAAGTTCTAGTGTTGACATCTTATAATAAGTATATGTCACATTCTTACTGAGAAACAAGTTTACCTCAATGTTTGTAACGCACAGTATTCAACACCAGATTTAAGAGTAAAACAAATAAAACAAAAATCATGATTTCACATAGCAACCAAAGAGCCAATCCGGAAAGACTGGCCCTTTGGTCATTAGTTTAGCAGGGAGCTGGTGCTTAGCAATGCTGTCAATCAAACCTGTTGCTAACGCTAGTAGGAGAAACCTCAGGGAAAGAAGGAGCCTGAATAGCGAAATAAAAACACCAGGATCATGTCAAGCGAATTAAGACGAACATTTTAACACCAAAATGACGAATCTGACAGCAGCAAATACAGAGAAAGAGGTGAGAATATTTCATCGTAAAGTGAATTGAGAGTCGATGGAGCCGGACGTGCACCAATGCTCGCTTCCTAGCAGATTAGCTATGTCCATTTATATCTACAGTCTATGGACGTAATGGAGGGTGTGGGGACCAGACTGATTTGAATCTGTATTAAAAAAAATCCAGGCAAACAGGCCCCTGCCCTACATCTGAAATTTTTGCAACTTATAGAACTATATTTCTCCGTCTTACACAAAACAACCTTGATAATATTGACCAAAGAAAGAAGTAGGCCAAGTCTAGCTCACACCTTCCAGCCTTGGGTCTGCTTTATTCCTTTGACGCCCTTCAGAAAATTCACATGTAGGTTTTTGTGTTACTGTGCTACACTCCCATCTCCTGTGTCACCTTGTGCTCGCATTGTTCCCAGGAGAAATAAAAAAAGGAAAAATTCTTGACAGTCGCTCGTCATAAAAAGGCCTTTTGTGCTGTGTCTTTCTCTCACTCATAGTTTCCATCGCAGAGACTCATTGGGGAATAGGGCTGAACTGTGGGTCGCCATGGCGATGGAGAGGTTGGACAGGTTAGACTATTCCATGGGTGCTAAAAGTCGGTTAGAATATGTGACAACGTCCAAATGAGAGCTAAAAAAAACGGCATTTTGCACTTTGGGAATGTTAAAGGAATGTAGAATCATCTTTGTAGTGTCATGGGTGTCTGTGGGTTTGAGAAGAACAAAAGAGTAAAAACTAAAAAAGGGAACACTTTTTTGAGCTTTAAGTCATGTTATATTGTCAAATACATTCCTAGAGTTGTACTTTGCTTCATTCATGCTTGTTCCCTTAATCCGTTAATTCCTTAATCTATAATTAGTTCATTCGTCTTTTCTAAACGTTTGCATTCTGCCTGAATTGTTGCGTCACAGGTAAAACTCCAGACTTCTCCTATGCAGATTTTAAGCCTATAAGCCAACTCTGGACTTTGTTCTTTAATAGGAAAAACCATTACTCATAAATATGGTCAACAGTTTTGATTTTTTTTTGCTTGGTTGTTTTTCCTTGATGTTGTTTTTTTGCTTGTTTGTTTATTTTTTTGTTTTGTTTTTTTACAAGTTTGAAGTACATAGCTCGACATAGCGAACCTACCGCTGCATTCCAAATAGAAAATGATCATGGGTGCTCGTCCAGCTCCATCAACTCTGGCTTCAATTCACTTTCTATTGAAAAACTACCGCCCCTCTCTCTGTAACTGCTGCTGTCAGACTCGTCATTTTGGTCTTAAAATTTTTGTATTAATCTGCTCTACATGATCCTGGTGTTGTTATATCACCATTGTGTCCGTAAATCAAGATATGAACATTAAAAAGTGCTCATTCTCTGCTAAACCAGCGGTACAGGTGGGACGTTACCTTCAACTCGCTCACTCCGGATTGGCTCTTTGGTTGCTATGATACTCTCGTTGCTATGATCCCCTGTACCCGCAAGCCTCGATGAGCGTCATTTGACTGGAGCCGAACGCTATGGGTGACGTCACACTCACTTAATCCACTTCTTTATACAGTCTATAGTAGTACTACTGGTATGCTAGCATCTGCAGAGGTAGAAAATACATACATTGTTTGTACTTTACGAGGCAAAATGTTCGTAATATTTTGCCTGTATCAAGATTGTAGTATAATAGTGTAGATTTGATGATAAAAGGTTGACACAGAATGCTTTAAATACACTTAGAATCAACATTTATTTCTCCCAAAAAGTTGAAATGAAAATACATGACGTCTCAGTGTCAAAGAAGCAGCTTGTAGACAACGGCTGCCAAGTGTAACCGCGACAACCTGTCAGCCTAATCTTATCTGAGAAACTGCCTCCCAGCACAAACCCAGGGCCAATTTATTTTCTGCTTTTCAAATTCAGCTGTGCAAAATGTGAACAAGCACGTCTCGTCAACACAGACAAGACACGAGGAAGCTAAAATGGCCGACCGGTTCAATTTTGGACAGTTGGAGAAGAGTGGAACAGAAAATACAAGATTGCCTGAAGAGAGAAATATATTTGATTTGTTGCTTTTTATCATTTTTGAAATATTTTTATGTCGTATCATTTCAATAGTGACGTTTTTATTAAAATAGTACAATTTAAGGGTTTTTAAAGGTGCGCTATGTAACTTTTCTGGTGGGAATCTGCCATCTTGCTTTGCTTAGAATGTTCCACAGTATGGCATTGAACATATCTATTTTGCATCTATTAAATTAGAGGTGTTTTGTTATTAAAAATGTACCTTGAAAAACACTTTTTCTCCACAGAACTGACCTGTACCTCGGCCTGCGGTCATTGTCTCTATAAATAGGTCAATGCCATACTGTGGAAATTAGGCGAAACAATAACATCTCCATGGAAACAAGCAAGCTGACTAGAGATAGACCGATATGCCAGCCTGAAATTTAAGGCAGATTTGAGGCCAACATATTTTGTTTGAGTTGACCAGCTGCTAAGAATACGCATAAATCTTTATTTCAGCTGTTCGATTGCAGTGTGACTCTGAAGTGCTGTATGTTTGCAAGTTTTCTCCCCGACAGAACCCACAATGTCGATGAAACGTTCTGCACCGACAAAGGCGCCTACGAAGGTTTGAACTTTGAGAGTGTTTAAACAAGAGAGAAATGTGAGAAAATGTTAATGTCTGTGTGAGAAAAGTGTATAAAGTGCGTGGTGAGGGGTTTTACAGCCGCAAAACATATAGAATAATCTTAAAAAATAAAGCTGATACTTCACAGATTTCACTTATTACAGGTTATTTTTAGAACGTGACACCCACGATCAACGAGGGACCACTGTACACTGTTCTCCTATCCAGTTTATATTGAAATAGGGGTGTGGATGACTTTGTGGTACATTAAAATGACGTAATTTGGTGAAAATAATAAAAATATACATATCGACCCAAAAATATCGCCAAAGCTTATTGCCCATTGGCTGACACGGATTCTAAACAATAGGTATCGACATCAGCTATGGAAAAAAACATATCGGTCGATCTCTAAAGTCGATCCTCCACCCTCCACCTCTCAATCATGATTTAACAGTCAAGTATTTCTAAATATCGTGGTCCATCTAGCTCCATTTACAGCAGTATTTGCGTCTTGAATTGTCACGTTCCATTCATCCCCCATTCAAGTCTATGAGGGTAAGCGTAGTTACAGTTACTTTAGATACTTTTTTATCCATACATGACCATATTTGACTGCCTTTTTGTACTTCTACTTGAGTGACAGTACTTATACTTTGCTAGTAGCAAGTAGCCTAGTATTGCCGCTGCCACACATTCACTTTTATATTTATAGAAGTACTTGTACGTGTGTATTGCAGTATTCTCACACTTTTTCACCCCTTTGCTTTTGTTTGTTGTGGGTAAGTCTCCATTTATTCTCTGACCTCTAGTTCCCTCACAGCTGGACTTCCGGATTGATCATCTCTCTCTCCGTCTCTTCTCCCCGTTGCCGACAACAACATTATTTACCATATAGCGGTTTGTGTAGCCTCTCGGTCACGTACCAGGGATTTCTGCGGGGCTAGCCACTGAGCGCGGTCTTTTCTCACACTCAAGAGGTAAGCTAGCAGAGGAAAGCCAAGGATGCCATTATAAAACAAGGATAGAAATGAGGGAGGAATGGCTGTGTCTGCTATTGTTGAGAACACACTCTGTCGGCAGCTTGGAACTTTTAATAATAAAAAGAAAAATAATGCTGGAGTTGTTGGAAAAAAGGACTTAATTTTACAATTTACTGTAAAAATAAAAGTTGCCAAGGAAACTAAACCAAGGTGACTTTCTGTTATGTTGAAGACAAGACTTAATGTGAGTGAGAAATTACATATTTCTATAGATTTTGTGTTTATTTATGTGTTTAGATTTTGTAGCCCACGTACACAGTTGGGTTGGGGATGTAGCGTGAAAAGAATATAGACAGACATTGGGCGTTTTTTCATGTACTGTTCATTCCTGCTGTATTTAAAGGAGCGCTGTGCAACTCATGGAGACAGGTTATGGTTAATGCCACACTGGGGAACATTCTAGGCAAAGCTAATTTTGTGATTTAGGCAACGCAAGTTTATTTATTTAGCACAATTGGTACACAAAGGAATTCGAAGTGTTTTACAGAATAAAAAAGATATTAAAATCACACTAATCAAAACATAAATAATCATAAAATTACCATTATAAGAGAAGAGTGCAGAATAAAACCCTTTCTGTCATATGCACAGATAAACAGAACTGTTTTGAGCCTGGATTTAAACATTGTCAAAGTAGAGGCCTGTCTCACATGTTCAGGAAGAATGTTCCAGGTTTTAGCTGCATAAAACTGAAACGCTGATTCTCCATGTTTAGTCCTGGTTTAGTCCTGGTTTAGCCCTGCTTTAGTCCTGCTTTAGTCCTGCTTTAGTCCTGCTTTAGTCCTGCTTTAGTCCTGCTTTAGTCCTGCTTTAGTCCTGCTTTAGTCCTGCTTTAGTCCTGCTTTAGTCCTGCTTTAGTCCTCAGAGTATGAGATGGTTCATGTGGCTCTAACATGTGGGAGATGTTCTTTGGTGCTGGTCCATGGAGAGACTTGTTCATAACTGTTTTATATTGATTGTGTTGGCTGCTACCTTGCTTGGTCTTGCTCTCCTGAAAAAGAGATTCCAAATCTCTATGGGACCTCCTGGTTAAATAAAGGTCAAATAAAAACAACTTATATACTTTTTAAAAAGCAATAAGATTTTCACTGGGACAAGGAGTCAGCAGATCAGCCTAAGACGAAAGTGCAGACCTCTCTGTACAACTAAATATCCATAATTCTGCTAAAAATAGGGCAAAGTTTCACCGGTGTAGCCATGTTTGGGTTTTTTTTCAGAGTTTCACCTTTATCTTCCGTCCATACCATAATGCTGTTCTGTGATTGGTCTGAACCGCTGATTAACCGGGCAGTCACAACAGCGAGCCAGACCTGATGGATTCTCATTGAGTGTGTAAACTCACAAATACCGCGAGGATTCATCTTGCTGGCCAAGTTAGCGACGGACTCCCAACCAGAAAAGTGACAATGTGGACCTTTAAAATGGATTATAGCTTTGAAACTGTTATATAAATAACAGTAATATGTTTCTCAGAGTGAGCAGTGCACAGTACTAGCTGCCAGATGGTGGTTTGAAATTGTTGTAACATTTTGTGGGAGGTTGACTGAAGCTTTTCTTCAAATCGAAGTCAGAGGAGCGTGGACCATGTGGGTGCCCTTCAGCATGGCAATTACCCAGGACACATCTCCTCCAAAGGGCCACCCTCCCCGAACTACTGCCACCTGAAATCTGCAGCGTGTACTCAGACAGGGAACAACATGTGTACCTCCAACGAATGAGATACAAAACCACTAGGGGAATTATTTGTGGGAATAAAAATATAGTTTTGAAATGTACCATTCCCTGAGACAGATTTTGGACTCAACGTGAATTTCACTCTCACTTTAGACTGTTTGGGTTTCAATATACTAGAAAAACATAGTAGTAATAGTAGTAGTAGTATTAGTGACAGCGGTTACTAGTAGTAGTAGTAGTAGTTGTGTATTGTTGTGGCAATAAGTAGCAGTAATGCATACATAAATTAATAGTTGGTATTCACTTGACAATATTTATGTTTATATGACCTCAAAGTACATCTACTACTACTACTACTACATGAGTGTTGTGATTTTTAAATAATAATGGATATATATTTTCATTACTTCATACCAGAGGTGGGGACTTCCAAGTCGTGCCTTGTACTCGAGTCAGATTTGAGTCACTATTTCGATAACGTGAGACTTGATCAAATAGACTAAGACTCGGGACTCGACTTGAACTTGAAGGACAACGACTCGAGACTTGAACCTTGTGACTTGAGATGATCTGATGCTTCTTCTTTCTCAACAGTTGATACTTTCAGTGTTTAATTTGACAGGAAAAAGCTGGACCATGTCCCTCCTCACTTCTCTTTGTGTCAAGAATGGAGCAATAAATGAAATACTGTGATATTGTAGAACAGTTTCAGAGCAGATGAAATAACTTAATAAGCTCTGTCAAATCGTATGACAGTATTTACACTAAGTTCTTGTCAAAGTATTTAAAAAGGAAAAAGTAGCATATATCTACAGTTCTATTAGCCTCCAAATTATCGCAATAAATACTGTATGGTGAGTTTTGGATATTGTTAAATCCCGGTTTGTTACCATGACTTTTAAAAATACTACAATTTAGTGTAAAAAGCATATCAATTGCAAAAATATAAGCTGAATGTAGTACTTTGGTTCAAATACTCAGAGCAGAGGTCTTGGACTCTACTTGTACTTGTGGGCCAATGACTCGGGGCTCGACTTGAGGACTTGAGGCCAAAGACTCGAGACTCACTTGAAACTTGCAAAACAACAACTTGGTCCCACCTCTGCTTCATACCATTTCTTACTATCATTTTTCAAAGTTTAATTAATTGCCTTTTCAGCCAAGAGCAGCACAACAAAAACAACAATTAGCATCTAGCCACTAGCATACAGTTTACATGCTGACATATGATGAAAGGTCACATTTTTATATAGCTTTTCCACCTTCAAGGCACTTCAAGGGACCACGGTTTACATCAAGGAACCACTCACCCATTCACACACACATTCATACACCAGTGTACACAGACACTGGGGGTGACAGGGGGGTTACGTGTCTCACCCAAGGACACAAAAACAGTATTCATTTGTGGGAGCTGGAATCGGACCACCAACTTGTCGGTCAGTGGATTTGACCGCTCAACCAACGATGTTTACGTCGAGAGCGGAATCCGAAGCACCAACCTTCTGATCAGTGGACAAACGCTCTACCAACTGAACCACCATATTACATATTTATGACACGGGTTTTAAAGTAGAAGCGCAGCAGTTTTATACAAGAAGACGTAATTTTCAGAATCTAAAATCACACTGGAATTATTGCCATCTTGCAGTGTTGACTCTCCGCTCTAACTTTCCTCGCCAGCTGAGAACAAAGGGAAGCGTCCAGCTGTGTGTCCATAAAAGATAGAAACATTTTTCAAAACCGAAGACCACGAACGCACAGAAAGATTTGAACATATTACTAATGCATCGCCGTTCATCTGCCATTCCGTTTTACATTGGAAGCTCCTCTTATAGTCGACTGGGAGGAGATGATTAATTTAAGGTTGCCGCAGTGGCTCGTCTTCAGCCCAGGGTGAGGACTCAAGATTTGAACCTAAATTACGACTGTTTCAAAACGTTGCACCATCCGCCACTCATGGAGCAACCTTTGAGTATCGATGTTTGAGGTAGGGGTAAAAAATTTTACGTGGGTTTAAAACATAGAAAACTTGCAGAGATGAAGTCTCAAAGGATAGCATTAAGGAGGAAAGTTGAAGAGAGTGGGTGCAAGTTTGTGTAGAGCTGTTCTGTTTTGTAGAGGCAGCCATTTTGAATAAAGAATGTTTGGATTTCACAATGTTCTAGAGGCTACACTGATACCTCAAACAACTTAAAGTGCCCGTATTGAGCTGTTTTCTCTGTTATAATGCTGTTTCCTCGTCACAAACAGACCTCATTCACACGTTTAACACACAAACCCTGCATATTTAGGCTCAGTTCTCAAACTGAAAACACTCTGTTCCACCTTGTGATGTCATGTGGTGATACAGGAAGTGCTCCACTGTGTTTTTAAACTACATACATGCTAATTTGAATCAGTTGGATAATGACCAGTCCTGGAATCGCCAATCTCTACTGAACTAAAGGTAAAAAAGTTAAATCTGTTAACTTAAAAAAAAGTACTACTTCATGACATCACAAGGTGGAACCGAGCATTTTGAGTTTTGTAGATGTAGACAGACTAATAATAAAGGTGAATGAAATAAAACACAACTCCAGGTATGTTTTTGAGGAGGGAACAGCATTATAACATGGCATGACAACATTCAATTTTGCGTAATATAGGACCTTTAACATGAAAACACATTTATATATGTTAAAGTAAATTGTTTTTGATATAAAATAAACCATCAAAACCTATAATAATGAGTTTGGAAAATAAATGAAAGATGCAGTAGACCTAATGAGATTGCCTTATCTGACAAACTTTAACTTTCAGAACAGACCAAAAAAAGAAAAAGCCAGTCTGAATTGCTGAATTGCTGACAGCTGCGATGATTCTTACTGTTAATCTACAATTTCCTTTTCATGTAATGGGGCTGAACAATTTGTGAAAAAAAAAAAAAAAAAAAAGAAAAATTACTGATAACTGTGGTCATCTTTTTTGCACATTTAAATATGCGGAGTGGTATGAACATTTGAGAGAATACTGAAATAATGAATGTTAAAAATGTTCAGTGGGTAACTTTTCTGCTCTGCCACAGCTGCCCTGGGACAGACTGACAGGAGTAAGGCTGCCAATCTGTGCCATCAATCCCCAGCAGTCACACACACACACACACACACACCACATTCACACTAGCCAATGTGAGTGAAGTGTCTTGCCATAGGACACAATGTCACTTTTTTGCCAGTAGCGCCCCACTGTGTCACCTGATTTCCCTCACAGTTGCCCATCTAAGGCTTTGACAAGTATAACATTAAACTTATGGAGACAAGCAGGTGGCTCAAGTTACAAGTCAGATCTGTGGAGACGCGACCCCGCTCACAGAAAGACCGCATGGTTTTCAAGGTATTTTTCATCAATAAAATGCCTATAACGAAACAATGCTGGATAGATGTCGTAGAGTTAAGGAGGTAATGTACTGTCAGAAAAGTTAGTTAAATTAGCACAAATCAAAACCATATTAATAAGTAACAGTTAGCGAAAATTCAAAGCGTACTGCCAGAAAAGTTAGCTAGATTAGCACACAACAAAACTACATTCATAAGTAACAGTTAGCAGGTTAGCTACAATTCATGGTGCGCTGCCGTGAAGTTAGTTAAATTAGCACGCATCAAAACGACATTTATATGTAACATTTAGCAGGTTAGCGACAATTCAACGTGCACACATTAAATCACATTTATAAGTAACAGTTGGCAAGTTAGTGACAATTCAAAGAGTACTACCGGAAAAGTTAGTTAAATTAGGATGCATCAAAGCCACATTTATACGTAACAGTTAGCAGGTTAGCAACAATTCAAAGCGTACTGCTGGAGAATTTAGTTAGATTAGTACGCATCAAATCCATATTTATAAGTAACAGTTAGCTTGTTAGTGACAATACGCATGCACTGAAACCACATTTATAAGTAATAGTTAGCAGGTGAGCGACAATTCAAAGCTTACTGCCAGAAAAGTTAGTTAAATTAGCATATATCAAAATCACATTTATAACTAACAGTTAGCAGGTTAGCAACAATTTAAAGCGTACTGCCAGAAAATTTACTTAAATTAGTATGGATCAAAACCACATTTATAAGTAACAGTTAGCAGGTTAGTGACAATTCAAAGCGTACGCATTAAAACCATATTCATAAGTAACAGCACGTTAGCAACAATTCAAAGTGTACTGCCAGAAAAGTTAGTTAAATTAGCACGCATCAAAGCCACATTTATAAGTAAAATTTAGCAGGTTAGTGACAATTCAAAGCGCACGCATTAAAACCACATTTATAAGTAACAGCTGGTTAGTGACAATTCAAAGCGCACAATTTAAAACCATATTTATAAGTAACAGTTAGCAGCTTAGCGATAATTCACATGATATTCATTTCATTTCTGACCTCAGCCCTACCACCGACGCATGTACCATTAAGTCCGACTTACAGTTCCCATGTACATAAACATCTCGACACAGCAGCTGTATAACGCCTTTAACCCCTTTGTCCATAAAGTGTAACCCCGAGGTCATATAGATTATACTGTGCAAACGCCGCCTGATGGACGAGCATACACTGTTCAATTAGACACAAAGACTATGGCAGGGCATCATAATGAGAGCAGAGGGCAGGAGTCAAGAGCCTGCCCCGTGTGTGCGCTGTGTCCAGACTATAAATCTAAACACAGGGGGCGCTAGTGTCACGGAGCGGACAGGGCACTTAACCTTTGAATTATAATCATAAAATCTCCCATAGGCCAATGATGTAAAGATAGACTAGGGAGGGACGGAGCGCTACGAATTCCATACTACTTCTATACCTTCTTCTGAACTGAACCTGCTTGTCTCCATGGTTACTGCATTACCGGTTAATGTTGCACAATATGGCATTAAATCTTAAACTGACTGTAGATTCAATTGCAAATGTTTTTTATTGGTCCAAATGCTTCATTCTTACTGTGATCAAATCAGGAACACCTCTCCACAGATCTGACCTTTGACTTACTCTAACGATGTCAACAGCTTGTCGCCATGGAAACGTTTAAAGCCGTACTGTGGAACATAGCAATGCAGTAACATCTCCATGGAGACAAGAAGATGGTAAACAAGTTATATAGCGGTACTCCATTACTAGTTATATCACTATTGCCATGCTAAGTGACAGGGGTGTAGCTGGACAACGGTTGCCTTCAGACCAGCAGGTTGCCAGTTCAATACTCGAGGTGGGTGACTGACTGTTGTGTCCCAGCCATAGACTGTATAAAGAAGTGGACTAAGTGAGTGTGACGTTACCCGCAACGTTCGGCTCCAGTCAAATGAAGCTCGTCCAGGCTAGCGGTTATAGCGGCGAATTTGGAGCTAAGTTGTACAATTGGAATTTCGGTCGCGAGTAACATAGCAACCAAAGAGCCAATCCAGAGCAAGGCTGTTGAAGGTAATGCCCCTTTCGACTTGTACGGACCAGCAGCAGTTACAGATAGGTGGTGAACTGGAACCAAAGTTGATGGAACCGGAAGCACGCCATTACTCACTTCCTATTTGGAACATGTCGCCTAGCAGGTTAGCTACATGCTAGCTGCGTAAGCCCTTAAAACCCTAAAAACCCTCTCCAGTCTAAGATTTATCATAGACGTTAGGGCATCTAGCGTAACTACCAGTCACCATACATCTACTGAACTGCAACTTCTACTACAGCAATCTTGTTTAGCAGTTTTATGACCCAAATTTGAATTCAATGAAGATTTGCGTTCGCTGCTAATAGTTTACACTGTGCTTGAATAAATAAATGAAGAAATAAATAAAAATGTCAGATTAGCGTTTCCATATTTACTGTGGACAAATGGGCTTATTACAGATCTCATTTTCTCGGCTTGTGTTTCAGATATATGCTCTTCCATGTGTGTAACGTACGATATTAATTATCTTTCCTAATTGGCTTAGCGTCTGCGCGGACACGTATCACACAGACATTGTACAGCGCTAGTGTTGCTAAGTAGAGGCATGTACATCCAGTAATGTTTATCTTCTTATAACCTACTTATATTATTAGATTACTTATTCCATTAACGAGGCATCATGGAGTTTTTATGACATCAAGTGGTGAAGTTTGGAGTTGCAGTTTGTCACCCGGTTGTGGGTTAGTTCAGGGCTAAACGCGGTGGCTGGGTGCTCCCTTAGAGACAGGGTGAGGAGCTCTGTCACACGGGAGGAGCTTGGAGTAGAGCCGCTGCTCCTTCACATGGAGAGGAGCAAGCTGAGGCGGCCAAAGCATAACCACAGTGTAACATTAAACTTCATAGAGACAAACAGGTGGCGTAACTAGGTCAGTACAGGTCAGATCTGTGGAAAGATGACCACACTCACTCACTAGACAAACAGACAGATAGATAGATAGATAGATGAGTGATAGAATGCTAGATAGATGATGGATGGATAGATATAGTTGGTAAATCCTCAAGTAAAAGTATTACGTGAAAAAACTGACATCAATAAAAGTATTAGTACCTGTTTAAAATGTATTTAAAGAGTAAAAAGTAAAAGTATTTGCAGATTTTGAGATCTAATAAAGCTTCAAATGTCATGATTTTGATACAGATTTGTGCGGAATTTTGTTCAACAGAGACAATTGAATCGATCTTTTTCACTCTAGCTGTTTTTATTTGTATGTTTTAGTTTTGCTCAAATTTTGAACGTGTAAAAAATAAACCTTCAGACTTTTCAGCAGATCTCAGACAGTTCTAAGAAATACTTTTACTTTTCAGTCCAGCTCAAAAATGTAGTGGAGTAGAAAGTACAGATACCTAAAGTATTTTACTACTTTTACTTTGTTACGTCCCAACAGTGAACAAAATTAAGACTAAGCCAGCACTACAATACTACCCACCCCTGCTTCTGTTGGCCCTATAGATTAACATATAGTAAACAAAAATACACAGATCAATGCAGTATTAAATATTCATATCATATTTCCCGGTGTTAGCTAACAGTTTTATGAGGTCATTCAGTTTATTCCTCAGCCTCAAGATTCGATCCATCAAAGTTGAGCACAGTACAGTGTAACCCAGTATCACGACAGCTTATAAAACATGTCTGCCCTTGTACTATTATTGCAGTAGTTTGTGCAGTAGTGTTCCTCAAATACACTGGAAGTGTCTGGAGCAGAACAAAACAGCCTCTCCTCACCAGCCTTCAGCAGCACTGCCAAACAAACACATAACAATACTTTCAAATATTTATTTATTCTTCAAACGTTTCAAACGCGTGACAAACTTTTTTTCTTGGTGCTCGGTTTACACAGTGGAAAAGTACTCACAACTTTATATAAAAGTACAAGGATTTAATATTAGTACAGTGGAAGTCCAATTGCTGTTCTAATAACTACTTTGCAATCCTACAGGTACTATTACTACTAGCACTACTATTACTACTACTACTACTACTACTACTACTACTACTGCCCTAATACTTCACATGTTACTGCATATAGTGCATACCTAAATTTACAATCCTACTGCTACTACTACAACACAGATACTTCACATGTTACTGCATATACTGTAAATCTAACTACTTTTACAAGCCTACTGCTTCTATTACTACTACTGCCACTACTACTACTACTACTACAATATTAATACCTCACATATTACTGCACATACTGTCTCCCTAACGACTTTACCATCCTACTGCTACTATTACTACAACTGCTGGTACTTGACTGCTACTACTACTACACAGATACTTCACATGTTACTCCATATACTGTATATCTAACCACTTTACAGTCCTATTACTATTATTACTACTACCACAGTTCTATTATTAGATTAACTGTTTATTCCTTTCAAGATTAAACTCCTTTATCATCCTTGGGTCCATATGTTCTTTGTAAATATTTGCTAACTTGTCATTAAAGTATTGCTAAATATCTCCTCGTTGTACCTGACTCTGGGCCCTGACAGTTTTCAGATGTAGCGTTTCTCTTCCTGATGTTCTGGCCGATCACTTATGAATGAGGTTTGTGTTTGGAGAATTGAAAATCATGATTTTTTGATTGGCTCTCTGGCGTCGCTGTGTGTTCCATTGGAGGAGTTTTGTCTCAGATGTTATTTTTTAGTTTTGGTTTTGCAGTACTTTGGGACAGTTGAATATAAAGGCGTTCTATAGGAGGCCCACTATGGACAAAAACAATAGAAAGAGTTGCCACTTTAAACTTTATATTAGTTTTATTGGGAAAAGCCTTGTGTGAACCTACAGCACTAAAGAAAGATTGCAAAAGTATATGTTGATTTGTGTGTTTCTATGTTATTTACTCAAACTTGTTATGTTTACTTGAGTTTTTTTATTTATTTAAAGCTACACAGATACACAAGACTGTACGTCCAAGACATATTAACAAAACTGTGCTGTCTGTCTATATGTGTGTGTGTGTGTGTAGGATGTGTGTGTGTGTGTAGCATGTAGGGGTGTGTGTGTGTAGCATGAGTGTGTGTGTAGTATGTGTGTGTGTAACATGAGCCTGCGTGCGTGTGTGTGTGCATATGTGTGTGGAGCGTGTCTCTGTATGTATGTGTGTAGCATACGTGTCTGTGTGTGTAGCATGCATGTGTGTGTAGTGTCTGTGTCTGAGTGTGTGTGTGTATGGATTGCGTGTGTCTAGTATGTGTGTGGGGGTGTGTGTGTGAGTGCGTCTGTGTGTAACATGTGTTTGTGTAGCGAGTGTGTGTAGCATGTGTTTAGTGTCTGTGCCTGTGCATGTGTATAGCATGTGTTTGTGTAGCATGTTTGTGTATGTGTGTCTCTATGTGCGAGTGTAGCGTGTGTATGTGTAGCATCTGTGTTTGTTCATCTGTGTAGCATGTATGTGAGTGTATGTGCATGTAGTGTGTGAGTGCGTGTGTATGTAGCATATGCTTGTGTAGCGTGTGTGTGTGCGTGTCTGTTTGTGTGTGTGTGTGTGAGTAGCTTAATGTTGAATTTGAAGTGAAAACATAGTGAGAGTGAGAGTCGTGAGCTCAAGTGAAAAACTGAACAAGCAGAGAGATATGAAGATAAAATTTAAAATGATAGCGATAAAATAAAAATGAGTTCTGGTGCAGTGCTGTGTGTGTTGGTGTTGACTGTCACAGATCCACAGTCATTCAAGTGCACTGGGCTAGCTGCCTGGATTGTTACTTTTTCATCATGGCTCACGTAAATGCAGCTTGTGAATGAATCAAACATGAGTTCATAATCGTAACTATACTGGCTTTAACGCTGCAAAAACACAGCACACCAGACCACAACAAGCTGCTATTCACACACTGCAGATAAACTAAATGTATAATGTGCAGTGAATCCACCAAACTAAACCAAAACACCAGATGTAGCGACACAAACCCAATGACTGGCTCCATCTAGATTAGCATGACAAATATAAGACAGACACATCATTCCTTATATTGTAACTACAGTGTTTAGCTTTATTTTTTACAATTATTCTATATGTTTTTTTGCTGTAAAACCCCTCACCACACACTTTATACACTTTTCTCACACAGGCATTAACATTGTCTCACATTTCTCTCTTGTTTAAACACTCTCAAAGTTCAAATCTTCGTAGGTGCCTTTGTCAGTGCAGAACGTTTCATCAACATTGTGGGTTTTGTCGAGGAGAAAACAAATTGCAAACATACAGCACTTCAGAGTCACACATGCAACATTTATGTAAATTTGACTGAACACATTCTGTACTGTACAGGAGACACACTAAATAAATCCTTTCTTTTCTAGATTTAGTGGAGTCTCTGAAGGTGTTTGAGAAGCGTTGAAGGCCAGTCTCTTTCTTGACGATGCAGAATCCGCCTTCATCAACTCCGAAACCATGGAAAATACTGTAAAAACATAACATTGCCACAGTGAAAACATCTCAACCTTGACTATAAACTCCCCTTTTTATTTACTCGTGCTGAGGCGACCACTTGATGGATCGTGCTGTCTTGGAGAATTTGACGAATACTACAAATTTGAACCAACTGATTCGAAAAAACGTGTAAAATTTTCCAGTTTAATCAATACAGGTGCAGCTTGGTTTTCCAGTCGGCTGACCCAACACAAACAGTGCAACCTTTTGAATGGGATAAGCTAGATTTGACCGCTCGCCTGTGTCTTCTCCGGCTTTTAATATCGCCATGTTTGCTAGCGGATTAAATATTCTTTCATAGCAAAAGGCGGTGTATTTTTTGAGCCAGCCTGCGAGTTGAAAACGCAAAGGAAGAAAGATTGCAAAAAAGGAGCGTTGAAGAGATGTATCAAATGCAGAAATTAATTCAGTGGGTTTTACCGGAGCTATCTTTTATATCCTATCTGGACTTATGTGCGGGAGTGCAGGGCGAGTGAACGGAGGAAGAAAAAAAGAGAGAAAAAAGACGGGATGAAGCAGGATCAGATGGAGGTGAGTGTAAGATGAAGTAGGTTGGAGGTGGGGGTAAGGCTTATCTCCGTGATGCATGCCTGAACCTCCGCTGGGCCCCTTCACTCCAGGATAAAAGGAGACACGGGCCAATGCAAGTGCAGGGGTCAGCCATCCAGTTTATCCCCATGGCTTTTATAAAGTCAGTATTCTCAGGCTATGATACCATTGTACTTAAGTTTAAAATTACTATAAATGTATTGAGTCTCATTGTTTTAATTGATTATTTAAAGCTACCACATGTAATTCGACTGGCTGACCCACCCTATCTACAGTATCTATTCTAACGATGTTACTGCAGTCTGATAGTGTCCCAGAGAGCACAGGTGAGCTTGAAAAGAGGTCAGGAGAGGGGCGGGGCCAGGTGAGGAGAGGGGGAGGGGGCAGGAAAGGGGGTGGGGCCAGGAGAGGGAAGGAGGAGGGGCAAACTATTTTCACATGTATCATCAGCCAGTGAAAAAATGTCAAATAAACTTAGAAATTATAGGGATTATTTTCATTTTCATTATTATACTTTTTATATTATTTATGTTATTTACTATTATTATTATTATTATTATTATTATTATTATTATTATTATTATTATTATTATAATTATGATTACATTGCATTATTTCTATATGTTTATTATGTATTTATTTTGTCTTTAATGCATATTTATTATTATTATTATTATTATTATTATTATTATTGATTAATTCTCTTAAGTCTGTATAGGTGAAAAAGGGGGGAAAAAATGTTATCGTATTGTAACCTGTATAGTTAGTTGAGATTGATACATGAATAAAAATTTGATCCCAAAAAAAAAAAAAGAAATATTTGTTTTGATGTTTATTTTTTCTATTTTTCATTTATTGCTAAAAAATACATTGAAAAACATGAAAAGCATTCTCAGAGGAGCCGGGTCACCTCTCCATGGATCTGAGTTAGACATTGATCTGGAAAAAAAAATAATTTTATTGTCATACTGTGGGAACATTCCAGGTAAAGCAATAACACATCGATTGAACAGTGTTTGTAATCAGAAACACTTGGCTGTAATCAGGACAGTCTTGTGTGATGTCACCAAGTACTTGAAAACGTAGAAGCCACTGAAGGTAGCCCACACTTTAGATTTAGGCGTTTTTTGAAGAGAAAGATGTAAATTTACCGAATTTGCACTAAAATGACCTAAAAAATGACAAGGAACAGTAGATAATGGACTTAAAATTTCATATAGACACTTAAGTAGCGAAAAAGTGAAGTCTGCGTGTATACAGCTTTTCAGTACATCAGTAGATTTTTTTAATTTACTTTATTTATGTTGTTTTGTTACGAGAATTGGTGACTCTTCATTTTGCCTTAGTAAAGTGAGAGTGAAGTTGCCATTTAACTAAAAAAAGCAGTTTTTAGGTGGGGGTCAAAGTTTTATATAGCACTTTTCCAATTTCATGTCACTCAAAACGCTTTACATAAAGGAACCACTCACACATTCACACACACATTCATACACCAGTGTACACAGAGACCGGGGTGAGGTGGGTTAAGTGTCTTGCCCAAGGACACAACAACAGCATTCATCTGTGGGAGCTGGAATCGCACCGACAACCTGTGGATCATCAAATAGACACTACAGTATATTATTTCATGGAACAAAAAACCCATTTGTCATATTGAAAATTGTTGCGGTTCCTCTCTATCAAATCCCATCTTTTTGTTTTTGCTGGTTATAAACTTGTGTGTTTCTAATTAAACCTCAGTGTTGCGGAGAATAGATTTTCATCATTATTAATGTGTTGTTATCTTATAGTTGTTATCTCAGCTGGACTTGTTTCATGCCGTATTTACACTCACTTCTCTTGTCTTGTTGGTTAAATATGAAATATACTAATAAATGGTTCTTTATGTTACATTGAACTGAACTATCTCCATGGACTCAAGCTGGTAATGCCACCAGGCCAAGTTACAGGTCATGTCTGTGGAAAGGTGACCCCACTCACAGTAAGAACGCATGTTTTTTAAGGTATTTTTGAGCAATAAAAACACATGTAAATGAATATATGAAGCACAGATACGTTTGTTTAGAATTCCAAGTTATGACGTTCACCAGAAAAGTTACATACTGTACCTTTGAATTAATATTTTTTTTAAAGATATTCTATTTTTATCAATATGAAATAATGTGTGCTTTGTGTGTACGTGCATGCATTTGGGTGTGTTTGTGTGCGTGTACGTTTGTTTGTGCGAGTGTGTGTATGTGTGTTTGGCATGTAGGTGGACTGTATAATTTTTCCGGAGGAGGGTCTGCATGATGTTTTTGCTCTGCCTGAAATGTTCCACAGTATGGCATTATTATATTGTATTCATAGACTGTATAAAGAAGTGGACTACTAAATATGTATGTATGTATGTATGTGTGTGTATGTATGTGTGTATGTATTTATGTATGCATGTATGTATGTATGCATGTTTGTATGTATTTAGGTATGTATGTATGTGTGTATGTATGTATGTATATATGCATTTAGGTATGTATGTATGTGTGTGTGTAGTTAGGTATATATGTATGTATTTAGGTATATATGTATGTATGTATGTATGTATTTGGGTATATATGTATGTATGTATGCATTTTCAAAATGGGTCACTATAAATGAATAAATGTAGTTTTTCAATTCAGCTTTATGTAGATTTAAATACATCTGTTATTCAATTTTTCTTTTATTGTTAAAATAAAATAAAATGATAATAAAATAAATAATAAAAGCATGCATTCTTACAGGAGTGGGGCCATGTTAGCTCGCCTTCCCACAGATCTGGACTGTAACCTGGCTTAGTGCAGCTTGTTTCAGTGGAGAAAAACAAGATTAGATTATAATAGTCACAAATTAACTGACTATTGTAAGTAAAATTCTTCTTGATCTTAGCAGAGGAGGACTCATAATTTGAAGTGTGGAGTGGGTTTTCCTTGCGACCTCTGCGGGTTAATGCGATGGGGGCTGCAGCGGTGACATCACAGCTGGGTCGAAGGGCACAGGTTCAAAAGAACTCAGTGATTCAAACCACTTCTCTCACTTTCTCTGCTTCAAACGCATGAACCAGAGAGGTCAGAAAGAAACTGAATATGCTTTTCAAATCTGCCTTATTTTGGTATTTCTAAATGTTTTACAGTTACAATGGTCCAAATGTGCACAAACTGACCTTTAGCGTATAAGAAGCATGATAAATATTACACACTTCTTTTTTGCTATGGATCCTGGACGTCTGAGGGATTACATAGACCTCTTATTATCGTAATGTAGTAACCATAGACTGTATATGGACATAGCTAAAGTCCTAACCATTGTGTTTCAAATGAGATAAGATAAGATATGCCTTTACTAGTCCCACAGTGGGGAAATTCCAGTATTGCACCACACAGTTCAAGAACAGCAGAAAAATTGTAACATGCAATAAAACAAGATAATAGATAAAAGCTTAAATAATTTAAAAACAGACTTAAAAAATAAACTAAAAATATACTCTAAGAGCATATAAAACACCAACAAAAACTATTATGTACAGTAAGAGTGGCAGTGCAGTGGAGCATATGAACAGAATAAATCTCAGCAGGAAGGAAAGACCTGTGAAACCTCTCCTTCACACTGCGCACTTCCAGCTCCATCAACTCTAGCTCCAATTCACTTTACATTGAAAAACTGCTGCTGTCACGCTCATCATTTTGGTCTTAAAATATACGCTCTACATGATCCAGATAATTTCACTATTGTGTCCGTACATCAAGATATGAACATTAATAACAGACAAATCAGACGCCTTATTTTCCTGAGGTTGCTCCCGCTAGCGTTAGCAACAAGTTTGATTGACAGCGTAGCTAAGCACCTGCTCTCTGCTAAACCAGTAGTGTGGGCAGAAAAGGGCGTTACCTTCAACAACCTTGTTCCGGATTGGCTCTTTGGTTGCTAGGATACTCGCGATAGGAGTTACAAACATGGAACATGGACTCCAAATTCGCCGCTATAACTGCTAGCCTCGACGAGCTTCATTTGACTGGAGCCGAACGCTATGGTCCACTTCTTTATACGGTATGTGGTGATAACAATCTTCATTTTCAATATAACACCATCCCATTTAAAATAAATTATTTTTATATAAACAAATTGAGAACATAACATTTGACGCCATAGGGAATTTGTATAGTAGTAAACGGTCACATTTTTATATAGCGCTTTTCCACATTCAAGGAACTCACATTAATACACCAGCGTACGCAGACACCTGGAACAAGGTGGATTAAGTGTCTTGCCCAAGGACACAACAACAGCATTCATCTGTAGGAGCCGGACTCGCACCGCCAACCTGTGGGTCAGTGGATCTGCTTGCTCAACCAATGATGTTTACGTCGAGAGCAGGATTCGAACCACCAACCTTCCGATCACTGGATAAACGCTCGAACACCAACTGAGCTACTATCGCCATTAAGAGTGCTGTAACAAGAGCGTACTTATTAGAATATTGCAGTATTTATAGACACATATACACCGCTTTTGAAAGGATATGGTTTGCGTATGTTTTTCTCTTGCCAAATTTGTGCATCAAAGTATAAAAAAATAGGTTTTCCAAGATGCTATTTCCGACTACAAATTTCTATCCTTGAGTCTCTCCTCACTTTAAAATCAGCAGGAGAGGATTTATTTTTTACTTGGCAGCTAGATAATTAATTAGCAATGCCTTGAAGTAAACAGCATTAAGGGAGGGTGTTTTCTGCGTTTGGTAGAAAACAGGTGGGCCAAAACATATCTTGGATTTGACTAAAAGGTAGAAGTGTCACTAATGAATGGCTACCTGGCATGTAATAATCCCTTTGATATATAAATACAGGTAGTGTGTATTGGTTTAAAAAGCCTATATTTCTGCGGTAATTGGCAGATAAGGTACGTTTCATAAATAAACATTTTACGGACTAGTTGCAGAAACTTTGTTAAAACGGTGCTTTGAAAATTATAGCAAAATAAACCGTCATAATCGGGGACTGCTTCGCCTGGAATGGTCCACAGTATAGCATTTCTTATCTTATCTCCATGGAGACTAACAGGTATTGCCACTAAACCAAGGTACAGGTCAGATCTGTGGAGAGGCGAGCCCAATAGCAGTAAGAACGAATGTCCAATCCTCCCTTGAGTTATTTTAATTCCTCTGTTTGAAAGCAAGATACATGTAATGCCACACTGTGAAACATTCCAGGCAAAGCAATACTTAATCTACGAAGACAAGATGATGAATCTTAACATACCAGAAAAGTTACAAAGTGTGTCTTTAAAGATCGCATCTACATTTTTCGTTTTTTTTGCTTGCAATTGCCACTTATTTCAGTCATTACACCAGGTCATAACTCTGTCTATTTGAATTCCCAGTATGCTTCAGTGTTGCCGACGAGGACAGCGGTAGATTTGCATCATGGGAAATATTTTCACCTTCAGGTCAGAGGTTGTACTGTGCAGAACATGAGAATAGGCCTGGGAATTTAGACAATTTAAAAAGTTTAGAAGTTACCCAACTGTTTTGTATGGCAAAGTAAATAGAAGGTTAGTGTGTTATCCAAGTTATTCCAAGTGTTTGGGAGCCTCGTTATACAGAAGGACGAAAATGTATACATCCTTTCACCTACAGTTTATTCAAATAGAAAGAAATTGCGTGAACTCACATACAGTACATGTTATGCCATGATCGTATTTATGCTTTTAATATTTTTATAGAAGCCTAAACATGTTTCTTTGTCTTATAATGGACTCAGACTTGAACTTTAGCAGCTTCATCAAATCAATAACATCTGCAGCTTTTTACCATCTAAGAAACATTGCAAAAATCAAAGGTATACTGTCAAAACCAGACTTAGAGAGACTTATCCATGCATTTGTCTCCAGTAGGTTAGACTCCTGTAACGTCCTGCTCACTGGCCTCTCCAAACGAGCCTTAAGACAGAACAGTACATCCAGAACACTGCTGCTCGGGTCCTGACTAGAACCAGGAAGTACTTCACACATGTGTCCTGAGCTCAGGTCTCTGGCTCCTGTGGCTCAGAGAATAGACTTTAAAACAGCTCTGATGTGAACAAGTCTCTCCATGGACCAGCACCAAAGAACATCTCCCACATGTTAGAGTCACATGAACCATCTCACACTCTGAGGACTTCAGTGACCGGCCTCCTGCTGTAGTCCTGATGTTGTCCTGGTTTAGTCCTTCTAAAATCCTGGTTTACTCCTGATTTAGTCCTGGCCTCCTGCTGGTGCCAGAGTCAGGACTAAACATGGAGAGTCAGCGTTTCAGTTTTATGCAACTAAAACGTGAAACAGTCTTCCTAAAGATGTGAGACAGGCCTCTACTTTGACAATGTTTAAATCCAGTCTGTTTATCTGTGCATATGACTGAAAAGTTTTATTCCGCTCTCTTCTCCTTTAATGTTAATCTCATGATGATTATTTATATTTTGATTTGTGTGAGTTTAATGTGTTTCTTATTCTGTAAAGCACTTTGATTTACTTTGTGTACGAATGCCCTATACAAATAAACTTGCATTGCCTTATAATAAGTTAAAGGTGTATTTTGTACTAGGGATGGGACAATAAACAAAAATATGAGTTATTGTGATTAAAAGGGTTGATATAATCGTTTATGGGAAATTTTATATAATCATGATAATCACTCACAAACATAATCACCATTATATCACCTGAATGTGCAGAAAAAACAACTAATCCACAGGGGAGTTGACGAAGGGGACAAAAGGGTCTGTTTTTTGGGGCCCCAGGGTCTTAGAGGCCCAGAATTGGACCATCTTCCTGTTAATTTGTATTAGAGGGGGGCCCATGTGAGGCCTCCAAATTTCAGTTGACGGCCCTGCTCATCCATAATATTCTCTGTTAAAGTTATAATTATTGATCCGTAACAACTTTAATCATTATCGTGATATAATCGTTATCGCAATTATTTTGGCCACGATAATCATCACAAAATTTCAATATCGTCCCATGTCTAATATGTACTGATGTAGGATCTGCCACCTGCTTGTCGACATAAAGATGTAGACAAGAATGTTCCCTATTGTGGCATTAAACTAAGCAATTAACAACACTATGGAGGCTAAGTTACAAGTCAGATTCGTGGAGAGGCGACCCCAACTACAGTAAGAATGCATGTATTTTAATGTTTTTGTTAGTGTTTATACAGTGAGTGTCTTGCTCAATTACACAAATACAGTATTCATCTCTACCAATGATTTTTACATCTAGAGCGGGATTCGAACCGCAAACCTTCGGGTCAGTGGGCGAACACTAAGCTACTTTCGTGCAAAAAAATAAAAATGCAGGACAAATAAGTTTAAGTTTAAATTTAATGTGATACTGTAGGACATTCCAGGCAAAGATGTTGGTTTAATGTCCTACTGTGGAATATTCCAGGCAAATTTACACCAATTTACATGAAGCAGCTGTATGAAAAGTAACAAAAAAAGTTCCATAGTGCACCTTTAATTTGATTTTCCTTCTTCGAAATTGGATACAATCAACTCCACTTATTCCATCCTCGTTTCTCGTCCATATTCGCATTCTACGATAACTGATATTGCTTTTGAGATGGCAAATTTAACCAACGAAACACGTGAGTTATCAAATATAGGCCGATTATAATTGGCATCAAAGCGATAGGGAGAGTGGGGCATTGTGGGATTGTAGATCGCTAACCATATGAAACTAACGCCAAATTGGTGAGCGGGGAAATAAATAGCGCCTAATGCGGCATAAAAAGGCAATTTGCGAGACTTCTGAAGCCCCCTGCTGGGTGGAAACAATTACTGCGGCTTGAGAGTGTAAGAATGAACCAAATCCATGTCTTGTCAAAGGAGATAAACTCAACTACAATGGGAGGACAAAGGGGTGAAATAGGATTAGCTAATACAGTGACATCAAGTTAAGCGGGCTGGACAGTGATTTGTAAAGGGAAGTGTGTACAGTGAAGAGGAGGAGATGGACAGGCTGAGGAGGCTGTTGGTTTTACTGCTGTGGTGGACATGGGGAAAGGAAGGGAAGGGTAGTTGGATTTTAACTTTGGTTGAATGGCATGAGAGGTGATGTGAGCATGTTGCAAAAGTCAATCAAACTTGTTGCTAACACTAGCAGGAGCAACCTCGGGGAAAGAAGGTGCTTTATTTGTCTTTTATTAATGTTCATATCTTGATTTACAGACACAATAGTGAAATAAAAACACCAGGATCATGTAGAGCGGGCTATTACGAACATTTTAAGACCAAAATCATGAGTCTGACAGCAGTAGTTACAGAGAGAGGGAACATGGTTTTTCAATAGAAAGTGAATTGGAGCCAGTCGATGGAGCAGGAAGTGCGCCCATGCTCACTTCCTGTTTGGAATTCGGCAGCTAGCTAGGTTAGCTATGTTCATTTACATATACAGTGATTAAGACTGAAGAATTGCTCAAATTTGAAATGATATAAATGAACCACAAATGTGCACAGACATCACTTTATTTTGGATCAAATGTATTTTTGTTTTTGTCTTTTTTTATTTTATTACAGATATTCAGCTCCTAAAGCCGCAGTCTGTAACTTTTAATCCAAACATTTGATCAAAATAAAGGTGTTTTTTTTTTTTTTCATTTTTGGTTGTGTATTGCACTGAAAAACATGCCCCTAATGTGAGCGGGTTTGCCTCTCCACAAACCTGACTCTTACTTGAACTGGAGGAGGGCTTCTTCCTGGTCGTTTCCATGGAAATACCGTTCATGCAGGTGACATCTCCAGAAAGTGACATACAAGTTGATCAATGCTTTTTGTCATATCTCCAGCAAAATAGTACTATGATCAAAGAAAGTTGTGTGTGGACATTTTGCGTTGCCATGGCGACATTAAAGGTTTGGCTCTGGGTAAAAGTGAGTGCAGATTCCTCTTGGGGATGTTAAATGAGCCTCTTCCTCCTCTGATAGCTCCGGATGCTCAGAGGAGCGTCCTGATGAGCACACACTGACTCCTCATTTAGGGATTCAAACTAGAGGCTAAGGCAGCGCTCTGGAAATGGAAATGCAGCTGTAGGCCTGCAAGGAGTAGTAGTAGTAGTAGGTCTAGTAGCTGTAGTTGTAGTAATTTTAGTAGCTCTAGAGGTAGTAATAATTGCAGCTGTAGGCCTTATTATTGTAGTAGTAGTAGTAGTAGTAGTAGTAGTAGTAGTAGTAGATGGTCTAGTAGTTGTAGTAGGAGGCCTAGCAGTTGCAGTAATTTGTGTTCTTGTAGTGATTTAAGTAGCAGTAGTAGCAGTAATTGAAGTTGTAGGCCTTGTAGTAGTAGTAATAGTTTATATTGTTGTAGGAGTAACTTTAGTAGTAGGAGTAGTGGTAGTAGTAGTAGTAGTAGTAGTAGTAGTAGTAGTAGTAGTAGTAGTAACTGTAGTTTTAGACCTTGTAGTAGTAGTAGTAACTTTAACAGCTTTAGTAATGTTAGTTGTAGGCCTTGTAGTAGTAGTAGTAATAGTTTATATTGTTGTAGTAGTAACTTTAGTAGTAGAAGTAGTAGCAGCAGTAGTAGTAGTAGCAGTATTAGTAGTAATTGTAGTTGTAGACCTTGTAGTAGTAGTAGTAGTAACTTTAGCAGCAGTAGTAGTAATGTTAGTTGTAGGCCTTGTGGTAGTAGGCCTAGTGGTTGTAGTAGTTTGTGTTTTTGTAGTAGTAACTTTAGCAGCACTAGTAATAGTAGTTGTAATTTTAGCAGTAGTAGTAGTAGTAATTGCAGTTGTAGGCTTTGTAATAGTAGTAGTTGGTCTAGTAGTAGTAGTAACTTTAGTAGCAACAGTAGTAATAATAAAGTTGTAGGCCTTATTGTAGTAGTACTAATAGTAGTAGCAGTAGTAGTAGTAGTAGTAATAGTAGTAGCCCTAGTAGGTCTAATAATTAGCATTGTTGTAGGTCTAGTAGTTGCAGTAATAGTAATTGTAGTAGGCCTTACTGTCTCTATCTATCTAGTGCTCCAGTGAAGGGGAGGGGGGGCATCCCGTCCCCACGCGTTGAGCTGACCAGGTGAACCAGTTTTTTTCCAATGCTGGCGATCTTGGGCCAGCTGCTCTGCGTTGGAGGTCACCCGCAGTGACGTCAAGCCATCGGTGCGGGGCTTGCCTCGTGGTCGTTTCCAGCCTGCCGCCTTTGGATCAAACTGTAGGATGGCTCTCGTGGGATGGTCAGCAGGAAGGTGGAGGACATGGCCAAACCAGCGGATGCGGCGTTGCGCAGCCAGGCAGGATGCTCTGGGCTGGCACGTGCAAGCTCAGAGAGGGGCCACCTGATATTTTCGATGGTGCGGAGAGCTCTGCTATCAAAGCCATCTACTTTGGCAGCCAGAGTCTTGTTCAGGGGCCATGTCTCTGAACCATACAGCAGGATGGAGAGTATGGCGGAATTATATATCCGGAGCTTCGTCGTGCATGAGATGGTGGAGTGTCGCCAGAGTGGTTTCCAGAGGGACTGCAGGGCTGATGCTGCCAGGGCTCTTCTGCGGTTGATCTCTGGATTTAGGTCCCCGGTGTCTGTCACTAGGTACACAAAGCACTTCACAGGCTCTACAATGTCATTGCCAAACTGCAGGGGGGGTGGATCCGGCCCATCACCGACATGCATAAATTTGGTCTTAGCCCAGCTCACTTGGAGGCCAAGCTTCCCTGCCTCTTCACTGTATATGCCCAGAGCGTCTCTCAGCTGACTGTAGGATGTGCTGAGCAGAATGGTGTTGTCAGCGCACTCCAGGTCAGTCAGATGGTAGTCGCCAAAGGACACTCCGGGGACCCGCTCACAGACCTTGAGCATCAGGTGGTCAATGATGCAGCTGAAGAGGTCGGGAGCAGCCACGCAGCCCTGACGGACGCCACTGGAGATGGAAAACCAGTCAGAGTCTCTGCCGTTAATGCGGACACAGCTCTGTGCATTGCTATAAAGCAACTTGAGTAGGGCGACAATCTTGGGTGGTGCTCCAAGGGCCTGTAGGATACTCCACAGTGAAGCATGGCAGACGGTGTCGAAGGCAGCCTTCAGATCTATGAACCCAATGTAGAGATGTCGGTCTTTGCGGAATTCATAGGCCTTCTGTATCAGCAGACGAACGGCGGAGATGTGGTCAGTTGTGGAGCGGTTAGGCATGAAGCCAGCCTGCTGGGGACGGTGATTGCTTCTGATGGCTGGGAGAGCACGGGTGAGCAAGATCCTGTTAAAGAGCTTGCCGGGGATGGAGAGGAAGGGTAATGCCTCTGTGGTTGCAGCAGTCTAGCCTGTCACTCTTGCGCTTCCAGAAGGGTAGGATAACCCCTCTGGTCCAGTCGCTGGGAAGTCTCTCTGTCTCCCACACCTGATTGAATATGTGGGTGAGCCACTCAACAACGCCATCACCACCAGATTTTAGCATCTCAGCAGTTATGGAGCAGATGCCGGGGGCCTTCCTGTTGTTGATTTCATTCAGAGCAGCTCTGACTTCTTCTGGGGTGAGAGGGTCTGTGCTGCAAGCGTTGCTTGTGGATACGACATTTGCAGTGGCTGGGATGGTGGAATCAGCCGGAGTGGAGCTGTGCTGCAGGAGAAGGGTGAAGTGCTCTCTCCAGCGTTCGAGGCAGGTTACTTCAATTGTTAAGAGGTGGCCATCAGAATCTTTCACCAGGGCTGTCTTGATGTGTGGACCATTACGGGCTTGGCGCAGCAGACTAAAGACCCGGCACATGTTGTTGTTGTTGGCCACAGACTCTAGGTGTTCAGCTTCTGCCTTCCAAAACCTCTCACGGTCCTCGGCTATAGTCACATTGTGCAGGTGGTTCAGCCGCCGATACTCCAGGAGGTCGCCCCGGAGTCGGGCCTCCCGCCAGCGGTCGATGATGTTAAGTGTCCTCTCCGATATCCAGGGCTTTTTCGGGGAAGGTCGTGAGCATCCGAGGGCATTGTGAGCTGACTGAATGGGTTGTCCAGTCGGTCACTTTGTCCGGGGTCAGGCCATCGAAGGTACGGCGGACAGAGCGGCTGAAGTCTGCAGCAATGTTTGGATCAGTGAGTAGGGAAGGGTCCAGGCGAGGCGGGGTCTTGGTGTGCTGGTTGGCGCGCAGCTTTAGCTTAAGCTGGCCCACCAGCAGGCGGTGGTCGGTATTCCCAAGCTCTGCTCCTCTATAGACACGGCAGTTGGTGACTAACGACTTCCAGCGTCGAGATATAAGGATGTGGTCCAGCGCTTTCCTGGTTCTGCCATCTGGGCTGTACCAAGTCCAGTGATGGATGAGTTTCCAGGGAAACCAGGTATCAGCAGCACAGAGGTTGTTCTGGTGGAAGAGAAGGAGAAGGCGGTTGACATTGTCGTTTGTGATATTGTCAGCAAAAATTGTGCCAAGAGGTGAGCCTGCGGGCCGGTCGCAGCTAGATAGAGTGGCGTTGGCGTCCATGAGAATGATGCTGATGTCGTGCGTTGGGGCTTGGTTGGCAGCCTGTTGGAGTTGGTCAAAAAAGGCATCCTTCGCATCCTCATCAGTGACATCGGTGGGTGTATAGGGAGGGCTTTTGGGATGGCGAGAGCCACGCCATAAAGGCCTGTTCGTCTCTCGGGGCCACTCCAGATGTAGCAGTGGTTGTCTGCTCTTGTTTCGCCACTGCCTTGCCATTGGACTTCGCAGAGTCCTGCAAGCGTGATGTAGCGGCAGAGCTCTCGAGACAGCAGGGTGGCGGCTCCGGGGCGAAGGAGTGTCTGGACATTCCATGTTGCAACACAGGTCCTACGACGAAGGTTGATCCATACTCGTTGGTCAGGGGCGGGGCGTTACTGTTTTGGGCAGTCCGGCTTCTTTCTCTGGTCAGTTTCGTAACAAAAGGATTTCTCCTGGGTGGGTTGTCGGCCCTCCGCAGGATAGTCGGTTGGTGGGGCTGCCACCTTACAGCGTACCAACACGCTGGGGTCTATGCTCGTCTGGAACCTACCCTGGAGACCAGCCCGCCTAGGGTGCTCCCGACGGTATCGCTCTCCAAGGTCCCGGGAACACACAAGCCCCCTCGCCAGATCAAAGGCCAGACCCAAGAGGAGGGCATTATTCTAGTAGTTGTAATAGTAGTAGACCTAGTACTTGTAGTAGTTTATGTTGTTGTAGTAGTAAGCACAGTAGAAGTGCTACAAAAGTCTAAAGCCTAATACTACTACTACTAATCGTCTGACAATAACAGACGAGTCCAGTGAACAACACAGAACATGCAGAGAGAATACTCACCATGTGTTTTCTTCAGCTCTCTCAACAGACATTCAGTTAAAGGGAGGGCATCAGGTACAAAATCCTCCTACTCTCACACCACCCTGCAGATACAAGTGCTGATACATTTTCACGAGGAAGTATATGTTGATCTGTTGAAGTAGTTTGAGCTGGTTCAGTTACTTGGTTGATCTGAGGCCTGTGCTGTGGTGGTTCTTCGAAGTCCTGAGTTTTTCTGACAGAGACAGAGGGATTTTATTGGCTCACACGTTTTATTCCAGTGTAATATGTGTTAGCTTAGCAGCAGCTACAGCAAAGTACTCTGGGTATCGCTCTTTCATGTCTGCAGACTCAGAGGAGGCAGCACATTCAAATCTCAGTACCATTCTCACTCTGGTAGATAAATAAAATAAAGCAAACACAAACATGTGTTTACAAAGTGTCAAACCTTTAAAAAGTCTCACCTCCAAATCAGCAGCGATAATCCACCTGCGTCTGTCATGATATATGTAGTATGTTTAGTAGCAGAAGTAGTCATTGTAGTAGTAGTAGTACTAATTGTACTAGTAGGCCTTGTAGTAGTAGTAGTAGTAGTAATTGCAGTTGTAGACCTTGTAGTAGTAGTAGTTGTAGTTGTAGGCCTAGTAGCAGTAGTATTAATTGTAGTTGTAGGCCTAGTAGTAGTAATAGTAGTAGTTGTAGTTGTAGGCCTAGTAGCAGTAGTAGTAATTGTAGTTGTAGGCCTAGTAGTAGTAGTAGTAATTGTAGTTGTAGACCTTCTTGTAGTAGTAGTAGTAGTTGTTGTTGTAGTTGTAGGCCTAGTAGCAGTAGTAGTAATTGTAGTTGTAGGCCTAGTAGTAGTAGTAGTAATTGTAGTTGTAGACCTTGTAGTAGTAGTAGTAATAGTAGTAGTAATTGTAGTTGTAGTCCTAGTAGGAGTAGTAGTAATTGTAGTTGTAGGTCTTGTAGTAGTAGTAATAGTAATTGTAGTTGTAGGCCTTGTAGTAGTAGTAGTAGTAGTAATTGTAGTTGTAGGCCTTGTAGTAGTTGTAGTAGTAGTAGTTGTAGTTGTAGGCCTTGTAGTAGTAGTAGTAGTATTTGCAAACCAATCCATACAGATCCCTTTGTCCTTGTTCTCTCTGTTTTTTTGATTAATTTAATCAACACAGAACTGTGGAAAACTGAACTTTTAAAAAACACAATCAAAATAACTAAAAAAAGGTTCACTTTCATGATTAGGTAACACAAGATAAATATGTGCATTCAGCCTGATGTCATCACATTTATCAACATGAAAAAGTTCTGTTTCCGCTGTGAAAAAAATAGGGTATCAGGTAAGTTTTAAAGCTTCAACATGATTTTTATTATTGCACACAACCACTTTCCGTATAATTTTTACACAAATGCAGCTACTTTTTTCTTTCAGTGAAGCAGGTGGCACCATCCAGCCTAGAGACAAGCCTGCTCACCTGCTTTTCAAGGTATTTTAGAGCGATAAATAACTCCATAATGAAATAAATGACAAATATCTATATCTATCTATATCTTTGAATGCAATGTCGAGGAACATTCCAGGCAAAACATGTCATCTCCATGGCGGCAAGCAGTTATCTTTACTACCATATTTTCCGGATTACAAGTCGCACTTTTTTCATAGTTTGTCCGGCGATGCGATTTATACTCAGATGAGACTTATATGTGAAATTATATGTGAAATTATTCAAATATAAGATTTCACATCTTCGTTATTGTCACACTGACACTGTCACTCGAGGCTTGTGTACCAGTATGACAGCCATCTACTTCTGGAGCGGCACTTCATCTACTTCTGGAGCAAGGGAGTTGCTCAGAAGTGACACCGAGGATGAAGAATTCAGTGGATTTAGTGATTTGGAGTGAGATCTAGAGTAAACTTATCTTGTTTTTTATGCTTTAGTTCTCTGATTAACTGTTAATATCTTACATTAAACATACCAGACATGTATTCAGTTCTGTCTATGCTTCATGTAGTTGAATAAATATGTGTTATGTAACGGTTGATTATACATGTTACAGTTCAATAGTTTGACCAATACATGGCAGTGCTGTGTTTGTAATACCTGTAAGAAAATGTACTTGACTCAATTTTTTTTTTAATACATTACATATTTAATTTTGCCTTATTTATTTCCCCTTCATTTATAAGACCATAAAGGTGATAATTTTTCATTTAGAAGAGTATTGTAAATGTTTAGTTTATCATAAGTCTAGTTTAAGATTGTGAAAACTACCTCCTGTTTTCCAGTTCAGCCTTTCACGCTAATGTGAAGTCTTACCCGACAGAGCACTATTTAAGAAACAAAAAAAGTAACATATAAAGTTCTTGGCCAAAGTGGTGTGTATATTTTCCATGTGTTCATGTGCAGTTTTGTGTGTATGTAATGTGAGCCAGAGCTTATGTTATATTTGATGTGTTTGCTAGTTTTTTACGGTGTGAACTGTGATGAAGAAGTAAGACCACAGTAAACATCGATGAAAAGAACTGTGTCTCTCATGTTTGTGGACAAGTCACATATGTTGTGTTAGCCTAGCGTATCTGATTAACTGTTAATATCTTACGTAAACATACCCGACACGTATGAAGTTTGTTGTCTATGTGTTACGTTAGCGTCCTGTACTGATATTCAGCCTGTTGTTCTCTATTTTATTGTTATTATTATATTATAAGTTGCCTTTAAAGATAAAATGTCTGTTCTTTCTCTTGGATTTTGTAAAATAAATTTCCCCGAAAATGCGACTTATATATGTTTTTTCTTCATTATTATGCATTTTTTGCTGGTACGACTTATACTCCAGAGCGACGTATAGTCTGGAAAATACGGTATTTTCTTTATAGAACCAGCTTGCGTCCATCTCTGTATTTAAACCATGAGTTGGCCAGTTCTTTTCCAGTGAGCAAACAATACATCTGGATTGGCCTCCTATCTGGTACACTTCTCAAATTCATTACGAAACTAAAAATAATACCATAAAAATACAAAATATAGGACTTTGAAACTGGCTTTTGAATTAGTTATGCAAAAGTTCAGCTCCACTTTCCCTCGTAGTGAATAATAAAGACGGTGGATTGACATGGCTTTTAATTCACTCATATCAAATGCATCTTTCATTCCCTCATAAAACCGAACATGCCTTTGCAATAACGACCCGCCTCTCGTTCAAATGTGAGATTATTGTTATATATCTGAAGTCATGCATTTATTTATGACAGCGCTCTTAAGACACGCTGAGCCTCAGAACGGCTTTTTATCAGCGGCATTGTGGGGGTTTCAGTCAGTGAGAGGTTGCAAATTTTAGATAGGGAATGAGGTGTTTTAACGGGCCCATATTACGCTGTTAATCATAGATAGCTGTTAACTTGAAAACTACCACTTCATGACATCACAAGGTGGAACACAGCATTTTGAGCAAACGTGTGAATGAAACAAAACACAACTCCAGGTCTGTTTTTGAGGAGGTAACAACATTATAACACGACTTAAAGCTCACAAGAGTCAATTCTGTGTAATATAGGAGAGTACAGGGGCAAAGCCTATGCAGTAATAGTTGTACTAATAGCCTAGTCACAATGGTAAAGACTTGGAAGTACTTTTAAATGTGTAGGATAATTTGGTTCGTTTCAATATAGCTTAATTGATAAACTCTTGCCCTAGTGTCTGTGTACACTGGTGTTAGGGGTGTGCAAAAATATCAAAATCTATATATCATATCATTTAATTCAGTGATACGGTATTGATATCATGGGCTGCTGTATCGATATTTTTTTGTATATTTAACCAAAGTATTCTGTCAGAGTCCTATTGTGTGACTTGTTTAGAGGTAAGAAACTCGCTTATGCAGAACATTTGACATTTGATTCACAGTATTTTAGTATATTTTGTGATCCTTCAGAGTCGTTAAACTGCTCATGTCCCTGTGTACGTGTAAATGTGGAGCTCGTATAAGCTGTGGATGAATAATATTGACCAAAGAAACAGTTAGATGTGTTCTTCTAATAAGATGTTGTAAACAAAATCCATTGGGTTATGTTCATTCATGTTCAGTAAACGGAAGAAAAATGCACAAGTAATGTTTATTTGTTGTGAAAATGGGGTTGATTGTTAAGGGTCATGAAAGCCTATATTTTTCACTGAATTGTATTGAATTGACTTGAAATATATCGTATTGTGTTGTATCGAATCAAAAAAGTACTGTATCGAGATATGTATCATATCGTGGCCTATGTATCGAGGTCTGTATCGTATTGGCAAAATCTTAATGATACAAAGACTTAACTGGTGTGTGAATGTGCGTGTGAATGTGTGTATCAATGTGTGTGTGAATGTGTCTATCAATGTGTGTGTGAATGTATGTGTCAATGTGTGTGTGAATGTGTGTGTGTTGGGGTGTGTGGGGGGGTGTGTGTGTGTGTGAGTGGTTCCTTGATGTAAAGCACTTTCTTTGAGCTTCTTGAAGGTCGAAAAATCCTATATAACAACGTGACCATGTGACTAAGTTCAAAAAGCTAAACTTTACTGCAAACAAGTCAGGTTTAGGGTTAAGTTAAGCTAAACCTTTCGTGGCATTTGATATTCTATAGTTCCATTGTGTCTGGTCTGGGAGGCAACAAGGCACAAAGGTCCAAACTTTTGACTGGTAGTGTATGTTTTTTTTTTCTTTATTTTTTACTACTTTCTACATTTTAGATACGCATACAGAAGAAATCAAATATATGAAATAAGCTATATGGAATTATGTAGTAAAAACAAAAGTAAATTAACTCTACTAAATATTTTTCAACAAAGCAAAAGATGGATTTGAATATAAGATAGAAAATATTTGTATAGTTATTTACCTTTTCTTTCCCTTACTAAATAATTCCATATATTTTACTTCATATATTTGATGTCTTCTGTATGTATAGAAAATGTAGAAAGTAGTATAAAAAAAAAATTTAAAAAAAGCATTGAATGAGAGGAAGTGTCCAAACATGACTAGTGCTGTATACAATGGTGGTAGTAGTAGTAGTAGTAGTAGTAGTAGTAGTAGTAGTAGTAGTAGTAGTAGTAGTAGTAGTAGTAGTAGTAACTGTCTTAAGAGTAAAATCCTACTATTCTTTCTTGAAAATCCTACTATGTTTTGGTTAATTTAGCTTTTTTTTTTTTTTTTTTTATTACACCAAATGTGGATTTTACAGATGGTGAAAGCAAATTAATAAGTACAAGTAAAAAAATAGTGGGATGGGGATAAACAAAAAAACGCTTGATCAATTCCTCAAAATAAAAAATATATATATAAATAAATAAACAAATTAAATAATCAAACCATCAAATTCAAACTTTGCCAAATTATTACAGAATTGCAAAAAATATCTGATGCAGTTTTGGTTATTATTTTAGATTTTTGGCTTTGTTTCAATCTACATTTCAACTCAGACTCGTATTTGAACATCTCTCCAGTCTTTTTCTTTAAACTCTGTCAGTGTTCCTCCTCATAAGAAACCAGGTCATCTGAGCAGAATGTGTGATCATGTATTTTAAAAGGGAAGGTTCAATTACAGTGGATTTCGCCTGGAGCCGGGTGCTAACTCCAGTTGCTATGATACATTTTTATCTTCTTCCTCGTCCTTTTATCCGGGCTCATCTTTTGGCTCGCTGCTCTAGTCAGGATTAAGTCTGAGTCTAATAAGAATCCTACGAGCTTCATCGTGTTGTTTACTGATGACAAGATAAGAGCACACAGGCTTTAGAAAGGCTATAGGCACAAACCCGAGCATACGTATGGAACCAAACATAAAAACATGTAGTAGTAGGAGTAGTAGTAGCTGTGGCTAGGGTAGGGTAGTTGTAGTAGTTTTAGTATTTGTAGTTGTAGCTGTAGTTAGGTTAGCGTAGAAGTAGTAGTAGCAGTGTTAGTATTTGTAGTAGTAGTTATACTTGTTAGGGTTGAAGTAGGGTTTTTGTTGTTGTTGATGATGTTGTGTAGTAGTAGTAGTAGTAGTAGTAGTAGTAGCAGTAGTAGATGTGGTTAGGGTAAGGTAGTAATAGTATTTGTAGTTGTTTTTGATTAGTGATAGGATAAATAACTATGCTTAGCTACTCTGCATATCCTCTGCTATAGTTTATGATTGTATTACTATAGTTCATTATTGTACCAGTCTCATGTGAAGACGAGGACTAGATTACAGCTGTGACACAGATATAAGTTCACATATGTACAAGATATTCTTTAATCTATATCTATATTTAATCTACATAGCAAATCAATTAACTAAGTAGGGCAGTGACTTACTGATAGACATGTGCTAACTCGTCACCCTGGTCACGCCAGCAAAATATAGGCAGCAATAGGAGCAAGAGACAACTCCCCCAAGGATGCTCGTCACAGTCTGATAAGACTGTGCAACGTGCCAAGAGCCTGGCCTGTGCACCAACGAAGAGGCGCTCAGTATAAACCATGGTGTCCTCCCACTATAGTGTGTGTATAAAACTCACTGTATAGTTGTAAACATGCAGCCTCTGCCTGGGAATGTTCAGTTGCACAGACTCCGTGTACAAAGAGATGCTGCAGATGCTCTGGAACATGGAGCAGAGCACTACAACATCATGCACTGGTTTAGCTCTTTTCACTTCAGCGACACCTACTGTCTGGAGTTTGAACAGCTCGACGTCAGTCTGTATGACTTCCTGCAGCAGACGGAGAGTCTACTACAGATCTGGCCTGTGTTTTTCCAGATGTCCACAGGTTCTTGAAGGTTCTAGGTTTAATCCATGGAGACCTGAAGCTGAAGAACATCATGTTAGTGGATCATGAGTCCAGTCTTCAGGTGAAGCTCATCGACTTGGGGTTGTTATACACTGCCTGTGGTAGAAATAAATAATTCTAATATCTAAAAAAAAGAATGAAACATATATAGCAGCAGGCTACAACATTTAAATGGGTTTAATAATTTTGTTAGTGAATCAATAAAATGAATCAACTAAGAAAAACAATTAATAAAATTAATGTAATGTAATTAACCAGGGCTAAACCAAAACTGAATACAGTCAAACCTAACACATCTGCTTCCCAGTGTCAAGTAACATTCAGTTACAGCAGACAATAATACATTTTGGGAACATACAAACTAGTCAATAGTAGAAGTAGGACACTAATACCACACACAGATACTGTGCTCATGGCCAAGCCATGAAAATCCAACTCTGTGCTAACTACTGCAACCCCACCAACCTGGGCCGACTCTTCACCTGCCTTGAGGGGAAGATTAAAGATACAGCAGGAGAAGGAAATTCAGCAAAACCATCATTGAAAGGACTTTCTTGTTTTTGGAAAACATGGCAAATTGACACAGATGAACTCAGTCCTCTGCCAACTAATGCACAGTTGAGAGAATTGAAGTCGTTCGACATGGTATCATCGGTGAAGAAGTCCAGTGGAGTGTTTACTCTAACCACATCAAAGACCTTCCCACTGCAACCTCCAGAAAAACATCCACCAAACTCCACAAAGGCTCCTTCCACCCCAGCGCCTACACCACTGTATCACATCCAAGAACCACTGTGGCCACACTAGGATAAGACATTCCTCATACTGTCATACATGGTTCCATGTCATTACTAACACTTCTTGGGCATGTTCTCACCACTGCCTTTATTGTGCTAAGTGTACACATTTTTGTTGATTGGTGCTGTATATCGTGCTTACACAGACTCGTGAAGAACCCGATAGTGAGCTGTAGGATGTCCTGCTGGTATGGTGCCCCTGGTCCCACCAAATGGTTTCGAAGCAGCACTAGAGGACTCTGACAAGAAAAGAGAGTTAGGTTATGATAAGAGTCTTATGTTTGCGCAGGCAAAGGAGGGAGAGGATGAGGATTCTGACTCTCTAACTTCTTCTTTTAACTCAGAGGACGAAGACATGCCCTTCAACAGTTCCAAGCCCAAGGTTTGGCAGGGTTTAGAGAAATGTTGAGGGAAACTGCGTTAGTGTTGGATAAAAGGTTTTGGTGCTGTGGTCTTCGCTTGGTGAGGTAACCTGAAGAGAGACCTGAAGCTGGAGAACATCATGTTAGTGGATCATGAGTCCAGTCTTCAGCTGAAGCTCATCGACTTTGGCTCAGCTCACTCCTCCTCCTACGTGAGCAGAGGAGATGTGGTACAGACACTACAGTACTCTGTAGTGTCTGTACTGGAGGTTCTGCTAGGAACACTCTACGGCGAGGTGATTGACATGTCGTCCTTGGGCTGCGTCGCTGTGGAAATGCTCTAAGGAAAATGCTGTTTTCTGGGATCAACCAGCGAGACATGCTGTGTGAAAGTCAAGATTTGAGTAGACTGTGGCTGTAAAAGTCATGAAAAAACAAAGACACTTAAGGACGCACAAGGAGAGAAACTAACATGAGAGGAAAAGGGCTGTACAGTTGGGTTGTTGTTGCTGTTGTTTGTTGTTGTGTAATAATAGTAGTAGTAGTAGTCGCTATGGTAGGATAGAGTAGTAGTAGGATAGGGTTAGGATAGAGTAGTAGGATAGGGTTAGGATAGAGTAGCAGTAGTAGCTGTAGTATTTGTAGTAGTAGCTGTAGTTGATAAGGTCTAAGTAGGGGTGTTGCTGTTGTTGTCGTGTGTAGTAGTAATATAGTGTTATAGTACTACTACTAGACCTATATATGTAGTTGGAGCAGTTGTACATGTAATATCTGTAGTAGTTTTTGTATTTGTAGTAGAAGTACAGTAGTAGTAGTAGCAGCTGTAGTAGAAGAAGTAGTACCCCATTTTTATTGCGTACCTGGTTTGGTAAATATCTAAAAGTATGAAGAATGAATGGCAAACAGGTGATGTTCAAAATGATGTATCTTATAATATCACATGTTCAGTATTTTATTTCATTTCAAATTGTAGTACAAATACAATGCTACTTTTTCCTGTTACTCTTTCACGTTGTGCCGCGCCTGAGACGACGAGCCGTAGATTCCAGAGCAAAGTGAATAACAGCTCTGGAAGTGGATCAAAAGCCATAATCCTTTATAAACTATCAGTGTTAATTGTAACTTTTCTCTGTCTGTTCTGGCAGTGTGTAGGCCGACACGCAAAAACAAAGGATCTGCAATGGAGACATGATGAGAAGACGTAGAACCTGGCGCCTCCTGCTGTCTAAACATTGACATAACACAGCACATAGACACCCATATAAATGTGAACAGAGCAGGGTAGAGTCTCCCAATGGGCTTTTTCCTATTTATAAATTCTATGCACCAGTCCCCACATCCACAGACTATATCCCGCTTTCTAATAATGCGTTAAATGTCAGCTATTTTGTAGAGTCACAATACTGTTTCAAATGCTGCTCAAATGCACTTTCACGGTTTAAAACGCTATAGAAAGAGTTGTTTTTGCTAATCTGGCTCACTCCGCACTAGCGCTTTCAGTTGAGTTCTATGCGTTATCAATCTGGGATGGCGCGGAAAACACGGAAGTACGGAAATCTGGCAGCGTTGCCATTTTGTTTGTTTGGCTTCCACACGAATCCAAGTGCTGCTCTGTGATTGGTCCGCTCGCCCCATTAACCTCACGGCGCGAGTCTGTCAAGATGGAATGGCTACTCACAAATATAGCAAGAATCCATCTTGTTGAAAGGTTGTATTACTATAATTTACTATCATGTGACCTGTGTGTGCATATATAGAGGCTTGATGGAGAGTGGGAGGGGCTAAGGGGAGCGTGTAAGAGTGCATGTGCTTATGTGTTTGGCTGTATGTTGTTTTTAAAATAGTATTTGAACAGTGTGACTCTAGGTAATATCTGCTTTAGCTCATCTGTGCTCAGTTTATCTATATACATTGAATGCGTAATTTCGGTATTTCCGCCAACCTGCTCAGGGACTACAACTGCAAATTTAATCCACAAATTAAGAATAAGCAAATGAAATATAGAAGTATGAGTACAATTACCATATTTTCCAGACTATAATATCATAGTTTGTCCGGGGGTGTGACTTATACTCAGACACAACTTGAAATTATTCAAATATATAATTTCACATCTTTGTTACTGTCACACTGACAACTGTGTGAGGGCACTCTAGACTTGTGTACCAGTATGGCAGCCATCTACTACTACTACTACTACTATTACTACTACTACCAGAGCGACGCTTCATCTACTTCAGAAGAGTTGTTCAGAAGCGACACAGAGGATGATGAAGAATTCAACGGATTTAGTGATTTGGAGTGAGATCCAGAGTAAACTTGTTGCTTGTTTTTTATGCTTTATTTATCTGATTAACTGTTAATAACTTACGTTAACGAGCCAGACACATATTCAGTTTGTTGTCTATGTGTTACGTGTGCTGTACTGATATTCAGCCTGTTGTTCTCTATTTTATTTGTATTAGTAAAACTTGCCTTTAAAGATAAAATATCAGTTCTTGGTCTCAGATTCTGTAAAATAAATTTCCCCAAAAATGTGACTTATATATGTTTTTTTTGTAATTACATACATTTTTTTTCTGGTGCAACTTATACTCCAGAGCGACGTATAGTCCGGAAAATACAGTACTTAGCATATCCAAAAATAACTCATATAGCCCACATGAAATAGCATTACACATGTGTTTAACTTCAATTCAACCAGATAAACAAAACAGATACTAGCGAGGCCATGTATTAAAGCCCGTGATGGTAAAGCTAACAACAACTAGCATTCTATCGCACACTTCCTGATTGTTGAACATTAACCTCCTAGGATCTGGCGTTCTCATATGTAGTCAACACATTTTGGGTTGTCCAGGCCACAGTGCAAATTTCTAGAAGAAGAATAACAGCATACAAGAACAGCAACAATGCAAATATATTCACTTTAGAAAATTTTTAAGGGTTTAAAATGTTCAGAATTTTTATTTTTTTTTGAAAAGGCATATGTCTTCCTGCTCCTGTCAGCAGCTCTTCACATGAGACACATTGTTCCAAGAGGCATGTTTCTCATTTTGTTTTTACTCAGGACAAATGTTGCTGTGTTCAGGGTCTAAATAAATAATTTTTGCAAATCATTATTCAAATGTTTTATCAAAATGATTAAAATATCCACATATTTTACACTCATCAGGTCCCAATCAGTCCAAATAACAGAGAAATTAATAAAGCCATGCAAGTGCTCAGGTCTTAGGAGGTTAAAATACTTTATTATTAGACGCATATAGAACACAGTGAATATATTGTGACCTCAAGAGCTGCTTCTACATTATATCTGTACTGGGGCAAGACAAATTTGGCTCAAATACATAGGAAAATATCTCTCGTGTGTGTGTATTGTTTGCGGCGATCTACTCTCGCTAAAATTTGACATGGGCCATTTTTCAGAACCAAAATAATTTTATCTCAAAATGTCAACACTGCAAGAAAAGGTGGGCCGGTGTGTCCCAGTATGCAAATAGGCTCCCACATGTTATATAAAGTTCTGCTGTAAAAAAGTGTAGTAAGATTGGTTGAGAAGATATAGTGTATTTTTACCTTATTTATTTAGTCTTTATTTATTTTATTGGATTTTTTTTATTATACTTTATGATTATTGTTATTTTTTTTTTTTTATTTTACTATTACTTTACTTATTTTATTGTACTATTAATAATAATAATAATAATAATAGTTTTATTATTTTTTATTATTTTATTTTTTTGTATATTGAAAATGGAATGGAGATTTTAGGGTCAGGCGCCAGTTCACCTTTGACCCCGGCAGGTGTTTATATAAATTACCATAATTCCTTGCCATTTCATTTTTTCCCTCCGAGATGCAATTTTGTTGATTAAATTTTAGCGGCAAAAATGGATTTGTGGTGGCTTTTGTTCACCTCCAGCTGTCAGTGAACGCCACAGAGGAGAGGGGGGCAGTGTTGCATGATGGGATGTCACCGGGGCATTCTGGTTGTATGGGGATGGGGTTTGATTTGTATTTTATAAAGGTAATGGACTCACTTTGAGCAGGTGACATTGACGCAGACAATGAATTATGAATGTTGTTTGAATACTGAAAAAAATCATATGAAAAAGTCACCCCTAAAGCTATCATTACGAGCAACTTGAAACTTAAAAAGTACTCTGATTACTAATATTTGGTACTACGATAACTACTTCTTAATTAGCCATAATAGGAGTCACACCTAGTAACTACTTCTTTAACGGGCTAGAAGTTAGGGTTTTTTTTATGAAGTAGTTATTCACATACCAGTGTACACAGACACCGAGGTGGGTTAAGTGTCTTGCCCAAGGACACAACGACAGCATTCATCTGTGGGAAATGGAATTGCACCGCCAACCTGTGTGTCAATGGATCTGATCGCTCAACCAATGATGTTTATGTCGATTTGAAACGGCAACCTTTGGATCAGTGGACAAACGCTCTACCAACTGAGCCACTGTTATGATTCATTAAAAAATTATTCCAACTTGGATGTTTTGAATGTAGTTTTTCCCTTATATTGTAAAGGTAACGAGTCTCACTAGCAAATCTTAACAGCAGGAGAGAAATATAACATCTCTTTAAATAAAAATTACTTTAAATAAGTCACTAACTTATGTCATTTTAAAGAACAAACATGAATACCTTGTTGTTATTATCCATTAAACGTTCTCTTGAGGACCTTTGCTTTGGCATTTCATGATTAGAGCTTAAAATAATGGCAAAAAAAAGACCTTCACAGCTTCAGTGCTCCCTATACTTTGATCTGGCTATACATTTACTGGCTAGCAGGTGGTATTATCATGAAAACAACTGAAACTATGTAATGGCTGGATGTATTGATGTAAGCATGCAGTGGTAATGAACACGATTTGATTACGGAAATGCTTCAAATGAGTCTGGACTTTTTTTACTGAAGCTCACTGTGGATAAAGCGAGCTCCCACTCCAGGCATTGTTTTAATAAGGGAACAGTATTCTAAGATGGTTAATAAGTGGTTTGTCACATATTGTAAAGGTAAGGAGCTTCACTATGGTTTGTATCACTATGTTTACAAAAGCCAAGTTTGGTTATGTCTTTTGTTTTATTTTATTTTATTTTTTGCATAATTAATACTGTATTTTACCACTTGAAAAGGTCAAAATGACAAATCAAAGAATGTATTCGAAATGGCCATAATTTTAAACAAGATTGTATTACCATGGGGGAAACAACTCAAACTAGGTAATGAGAAACATGTCTAGGCATATTATTGGAAGTGGTAATGAACACGATTTGAAAGTGGAAATACACTGCCTGGCCAAAAAAAAAGTTGCCACCAAAAAAAAAAGGTCACACACTCTAATATTAGGTTGGACCGCCTTTAGCTTCGATTACGGCATACAGTGTTGCATTCATTTTTCACCAAGATGTTGCATTGATGATGGTAGAGTCTGACGCTGCACAAAGCCTTCTCCAGCACATCCCAAAGATTCTCAATGGGGTTAAGGTCTGGACTCTGTGGTGGACAATCCATGTGTGAAAATGATGTCTCATCCTCCTGAACCACTCAGTCACAATTTGAGCCCGATGAATCCTGGCATTGTCATCTTGGAATATGCCCGTGCCATCAGGGAAGAACAAATCCATTGATGGAATAACCTGGTCATTCAGTATATTCAGGTGTCAGCTGACCTCATTCTTTGAGCACCGACTGTTGCTGAACCTAGACCTGACCGACTGCAGCAACCACAACATATTTGCTTAGTTAAATCTGGTTGGCGACTTTTTTTTGGCCAGGCAGAGTATAATAAATACTGAACTTAAATGACAAATCCAACAATTTATTGGAAACTGCCATGAGCTTAAAGAAATTCTCTGAACAGTCCAAAACAAAACTTGCAAATCAAATTCCAATAACTTTCCGCAGCATTCAAAAATTTTAACTTTAATCCCATCCAAGTGCCATTTTGGGAGCTGTCTTCTCCTGGTTTCCCCTTTGCCAAAACCAGTCTATAGCGATTATGCAACGCCCCTGCTCCCCAGTCTCCTCACGTTAGCCACTAGAAGAGATTGCTAGCTCACTCCAAAGCTTCTGTTTAGTATGTGGGCTGCATCCTGGCCTATCCCCACAACATTAAGATCCCCTCTTGCGTTCAGTGACATGTCAGATAGAGTGGGAAATGAAAGAGGAGAGAGAAAGAGGTAATGAGCAATGATAGTCTCAAAGAAGGCATTTTTGGTGAAAATAAAAATGTGTTTTTCGTAGTGTTGACAAAATCGGTTTTAGCCTCAAGTGACCTCACGTTAATCGTTTTCAGAGGACAAACGTGTATTGCTAGTTAGCTTGGATCATGCTGCAAAAGGTATAAAGAAAATAGACCTATGAGGCTGTGGCAGAGTGGTTAACCTTGATGCTACTGTGCAGTAAGCCAGTTTTACATGCAGTAGTAGAAGTAAAAGTGCTCAACAAAATGGTGAAAGTACATTTTGTTGTTACTGCGACTAGCACTACCTACATTTAATACATATAAATAACTAATATTACTTTTATATTCACAGTTGCCCTAAGGTAGACTCACAGAAGCAAGGCAAGGTCAGAGGAGGGCAAATTTTTAAAAAGACTATCACAGATTCAGTGCTTCTTTTACTTTGATCTGGTGTAGCTCACCATCTACTGGCAACAGGCGGTATTACCATGCGGAAAACAATTAAACTAGGTAATGCGAACATGTCTGGAGATGTTAATGTTAACATGCAGAGGTAATGAACATGATTTGACAGTGAAAATTACATTTCTGTTTTGAGGTTAGCTGCCTGGTTGCTGTTGCTTGCAGTCAAACAGGTTGTGAGTTCAATTCTCTGCTTTTGTTCATTGGCTACTTATTTGCCTTATTCTGCCCTGCCCACTTTTGCCTTTAAATGCTTCTTTGTGGTGTCACTTCTGGTTGATCGCATTCATTTCAATAGAGAATTTGAAAAAGGTTTTGCCTCCAAAATGTGATATAAAGTAGGTTTATTTGTGTAAAATGTTCTATGTTCTGTTTTGAGGCTTTAAAACAGCTCTGTAGTCCATTTAGAACTTATTTGCTGTCAAGATCGGCAGCCCCATGCTAAATAATACAACACGAATGACGACGGCGGCGCCCACGGCATCAGGTGAATACGATGACAAATATGACTAAAAAGTCCAGTTTCCATTTGAAATAGCCTGTGCTTATACTAAAGATAGCTCTGTTTACTGATGGAGCAGATTTCTCTAGATTTCTGGTTGAAATTCGAATGTGTTTTGAATATTTATAGATCAGGGGAATACACATTATGCCTTATGGCTAAAGGAATGCATAATTAAGGGCAGTTTTCGACATGGGGATATATACTGTCAGAACTGTAAACATTATGAGCCAGAGGAGAATTCATAACACTCATATAAGCATATATTTTTCACCTCAGCTAATGTAACATAAATAAAAATAAAGATTTCTGATACAGTTTGACATTTACTTTTTTTTTCTTTTTGTAAATAATTCATAAATATACCTAATAAAACAATTTTAGTCCAATACTACAATACTTCTACTACAGCTTTTACTACTACTTACTTCGTACAAGTTAAAATTATTTATTTCAAAATACATTTTTTTATGCACATATACAGCGGTGACAAGTGGTAATAAGACAACAAGACATAACTTTGTGACATAAGGTTTGTAGATAAAACAGTTATTTATGGTACAATTATATGTGACAAATTTGTGTTTGTGTGTGTGTGTTTATGTGTGATATTTGCGTGGTTTTGGAGGAAGTAAGGTGGAGAAGAAAAATGAGCTATAGAAAAATGTGACCATTTACCATTTAGTAATTTGTAAGTGAGAAAAGAATATATAGAGAATGTATATAGGGAAAAAAACACAAATCCAGAGAAGACAAACAATATAATGCCAGTAAATGAATAGGCAAGGCAAGTTTATTTGTATAGCACAAGGTAATTCAAAATGCTTTAAGAATAAGAAAGACATTAAAATCACAATACAACAAATCAAAACATAAATAATCATCATAAAATTAACATTAAAAGAGGCAGAATAAACTGTAGCTAAACAGATCCATTTTGAGCCTGGATTTAAACATTGTCAAAGTAGAGGCCTGTCTCACACCTTCAGGAAAACTGTTTCAGGTTTTAGCTGCATAAAACTGAAACGCCGATTCCTCATGTTTAGTCCTGACTCTGGGACCAGCAGGAGGCCGGTCCCTGAAGTCCTCAGAGTGTGAGATGGTTCATGTGGCTCTAACATGTGGGAGATGTTCTTTGGTGCTGGTCCATGGAGACACTTGTTCACAAACAGAGCTGCTGTAAAGTCTATTCTCTGAGCCACAGGAGCCAGAGACCTGAGCACAGGACACATGTGTGAAGTACTTCCTGGCTCTAGTCAGGACCTGAGCAGCAGTGTTCTGGATGTACTGCAGCAGAATAAATTAAAATAATAATAATAACCAAAAATGAAATAGGTAACAGAAAGTGGGAAATAAATAATAATAATAATAATAATAATAATAATAATAATAATAATAATAATAATAAGAAGAAGAAGAAGAAGAAGAAGAAGAAGAAGAAGAAGAAGAAGAAGAAGAAGAAGAAGAAGAAGAAGAAAGAAGATTGGTTAATTGTTGTAATCAGTGAAGCCCATTTGTCTTTAATCCAATAGAAATCATTACCACTTGCACTTCTATTAGCCTCAGCAATACTACCTGGCAACAATTATCTGTATTCTTTTCCCCTTTTACAATCTACTGTGTGAAGCTTTGGGTACATTTTACTTACTATGTATTTTACCTCAGATGCCCTTCTTATTTGTCTTATATTTGCTTTAATATCACCCGGCACTTTGATTACAGATGGCAGATTTCATTTTTGCATTAAACCGTGACAAATTTCAAAACTAACGGCAACATGTGTCAATCTTTCTCTTATTTAAATATTCAGTTTCGTCCTATGCACAAGGCCAGTCCACATGGCGTAGGTGTTGAAAGAAGATGACTCAACTAATCTTGAGAGAGGAAGAGAAATATAGCATCTTTTTAAATAGATCGAATGTCCAATTTTCACCAATGTCAACAGCTAACTTTAAAAAACAAATATCAGTGCCTTGTTTATATTGTTATTAGCTTTAAAAAAATGCTCTTTAATACCTCTGCTTTGTCATTTCATGATTAAAAAAAAGACTTTCACAGCTTTACTGCTCGCCATACTATGATCTGATGTAGCATCTCTCCATCTACTGGCAGCAGGTGGTATTACCATGCAGAAAACAACTGAAACTAGGTAATGAGAAACATGTCTAGATGTAATAGGGCCATCGACAGAAATTTTGGGCTCCAGGTCAAGAAACCTCACATGTGCTCTTATCTGATGTAAATTAATATGAAGAGGGTGCAATTCTGGGCCACCTAAGGCCCTGTGGCCCGGGACAACAGAACTCTTTACCCCCCCTGTTGACTCACTTGCACGCAGTTGTAATGAACACGATTTGACAGCAGAAATCCTTCAAATGAGTCTGGAGTTTTTACAGAGGATTACTGAAACCCACTGTGAATAAAGCTAACTACAACTTTCTTTATCCCAGTGGCATTATAGAGGACATGCTAGCAATTCCAGTTTTGCTAAATTGTAATACAGTGGTCCCTCGTTTATTGCGGAGGTTATGTTCTAAAAATAACCCGCAATAGGCAAAATCGGCAAAGTTTCAGCTTTATTTTTTACGACTTACGATTCTATATGTTTTGCAGCTGTAAAACCCCTCACCACACACTTTATACGCTTTTCTCACACAGGCATTAACATTTTCTCACATTTCTCTCTTGTTTAAAGACTCTCAAAGTTCAAACCTTCGTAGGCGCCTTTGTCAGTGCAGAACGTTTCATCGACATTGTGGGTTTTGTCTGGGAGAAAACTCACAAACATACAGCACTTCAGAGTCACACTGCGATCCAACATTTATGTAAATTTGTCTGAACACCTTCTGTACTGTACAGGAGACACGGCACAGAGGAGACTGATGGACAATGGTCTACAGTCCAACAGCCAATCAGGACGCAGAACACAATGCACGATCATACACTGTAAAAAGCATGTAAAATTACACACAAAAAATCTGCGAAACAGCGAGACCGTGAAAGGTGAACCGCGATATAGCGAGGGACCACTGTATTTCATATTTGGCATCACAATCTTGGTTAGACGTTTAAAGTTTTAGGCAAAAATAGAAAGTTACAGAAGATTCACTATGCGCTAGTTTATAAAGGCAAGTTTATAAATAGTTAATAGTTATAAAATAGTTTTCATAATTTATAATTCATAATAATTCATAATTATTCATACGTTTTACGCAAGAAAAGCACATATATGCTTTCACCTGTGGCCATAGCACAAGTCAGATTGCCTCTAATGTTTCAAATACCTGATCTCCCGTCTATTTGAGCCAATTACCAGTCATTTTAGCTGCAGCATTATCTGACGATGAACTTCCATACATTCTCCTCTGGACCTCTTAATGATGCCAGCATAAAAGGTTTGGAAATCAGCATGATTGCACCCGAATGGGGAACAGGTTCTTGCATAACATAGATCTTTTCAGAGAGCTTTCAAAGTGGCTTGATTAGGCTGTGAATGCAGATGCACCTCGCGAGATAATAAGCGTTTGATTATCTATATAGCATCGGAAATGAGGAAACTTGGTCCCATCCCGAGCACAGTGTGAAGCTATTAGGATAATAGGGCAACAGTTAAACCAGGACATTTGTTTATGTGTTGTTTTTCTATTATGCAAAAACTGACAATTTTGCAAATAATAGATAGTTGGGATGTTTACAGCTAAGCCACGCCAGTGAGGTAAGACATTCAAACAACACAAAAAGTGTCAACGATAATTACAATGGATTTTAAGTATAAATGGGTACGTTTTCATGGCAAGACAAAGTCAGTTAACAAGAGAAATCACGATTAAATCTGATTACTGCTGTGTCTGCGTCATGCCTGAGAGAAATCCAGGGGCGGAGCTCAGTCGGTAGAGCATTTGCCCACTGATCCAAACGTCGGCAGTTTGACATGAACATCATTGGTTAAGCAGTCAGATCCATCGACCCACAGGTTGGTGGTGCGATTCCAGCTCCCACAGATGAATTCTGGCATTGTGTCCTTGGGCAAGACACTTAACCCACCTCACCCCCAGTGTCTGTGTATGCTGGTGTATGTATGTGTGTGAATGAGTGTAAAGCTTAAGTTCACTGATGTAAAGTTCTTTGAGTGCCTTGAAGGTGGAAAAGTGCTATATAAAAATGTGACCACTGACCAAATCCGATAACAAGAACATCCATCCATTTTCTTCCTCTTATCTGGGGCCAGGTCGCGGGGGTAGCAGTCAAAGCAGGGACTCTGAGACTTCTCTCACCTCAGACACGTCTTCCAGCTCCTCTGGTGGGACCCCAAGGCATTCCCAGGCCAGCCGAGAGACGTAGTCCATCCAGCGTGTTCTGGGTCTTCCCCTTCTTCCTCGTGAACAAGATCCTGAAATACTTAAAGTCCTCCACTTGACGCAAGGACATGTATTATTATATTACTGGATGTTACTTTTTTATTTGTTTGTAAAGGGACTCAGAAGTTTACCAGCTTAATGTAATCAAAATTAATCGAAGATGATCAAGTTGTTTCTGTAGAGGAAAGCCGAAAATATGTCTTTGAGAGTCGTTTGGTTCGTGCTCGTACAAACATGCACATAATTCCAGCTGCAGTTCCACTTCACGCCAGATGTGGCACACTAGTACAGAATCTCGGTAACTTGCGCAATACTCCTTTAAGTCAATAATTAGCCAAAGGAAATGTAAAAATCCCACATGTGTAATTGCAAATCAGCAAGGTGCTCAGAAGAACTGCTTGGGAGACAATAGTGTGTTCAAAATCCATTCTTAGCTTTTAAACTAGCAATTAAATCAGGAATGGCTCAATTAGCAGCTTATAAAAAACAGAAGAGCGGTATTTGTGATTATCTGAGGACGAATTCAGCACAACAATTTCGCTAGTCTCGTTAGTAAAACAACTTGTTTAGTGTCTTACAAATAGCTTTTCAAACTCTATAAAAAAGGGGGTGGGCCTCGCAAACAAATATTGATTGTGATTGGACAAATTAACGAAATAGACATCGGACAATAAGAAACAATGGTTGGTAGAGCGTTTGTCTACTGATCTGAAGGTTGGCGGTTCGAATCCCGGTCTTGACGTAAACATCATTGGTATAACTGTTGGATTCACTGAGCCACAGGTTGGCGGTGCGATTTCAGCTCCCACAGATGACTGCTGTTCCTGTGTCCTTGGGCAAGACACTTAACCCACCTTGACCCTGGTGTCTGTGTGTGTGAATAGGTGAGCAGTTCCTCGAGGTAAAGACCTTTGAGTGCCTTGAAAGTGGAAAAGTGCTATATAAACATGTGACTGTTTACCATAACTGTGATTGGTTGATGGGCTAAAAATGGGTGGAGTCTTACTAACTGGACACTTAAGATTTCCTAGTATATGGCTGTTTATCGCACAATCTTGTACGCTAAAAATTCTGGATAATCTCTGAGTTGATAGAGTATTCCCAAACTGACTCACAGGCTCGTTGTGCATATTGTTGCTGTTTCCGTGGGCAAGACACGTCACGTCCCTTGCCTCCAGAATCTGCATACAATCGTGTACACGCGTGATAGTGAATGGGTAAGTGGTTCACTCATGTTACGTGCTTCGAGTGCCACATGGAGGTGTCAAAGCGCCATTTTAATCTCGCCATATACCGGATGGTTTAAGTGTATTGCCCAAGGACATAAAGACATAAAGTGAGTATCATAGCAACCAAAGAGCCAATCGTGACCGAGGCCTTTTTCGTCCACACAACACTGTTTTTTTTCAGGGAGCGAGCGCTTAGCAACGCTGTCACTCAAACCTGTTGCTAACGCTAGCGGGAAGAAGTCATATGATTTGTCAGTTATTAATGTTCATATCTTGATTTATGGACATAATATTATAAATAAAAACACCAGGATTACGTAGAGTGGGTTAATACGAACATTTTAAGACCAAAATGATGAGTCTGACAGCAGCGGTTACAGAGAGAGGGGACACAGTTTTTCAATAGAAAGTGAATCGGAGCCAGAGTCGATGGAGATGGAAGCACGCCTATGATCAGTTCTTATTTGGAACGCAACGGCTAAGACGTTAGCTATGTCCATTTATACAGTATATACAGTCTATGTTTTGAATGAAATGGTGCTTCTCAGAGTGGTTTTAAAAGACTGTACTTTTACTTAAGCTCGAGTATTTGACAGTTCTTGTTTTGGTTCCTCATCCCACTGTGAGTAAGTCTACAGTTGACACATTTTATCTTAACAGTATAAAATGATTTGAAGATTTGTGTTTAGTTTTTTGTTTTGTTTTGTGGCCTGTGCATTGAAAATTGGCTACTACAAGACATTAACAATTACTCTTACTTGAGATTTCTTAGACCATTGTACTTCTACTTCAGTAATATTATCTTGAAGTAAAGGTACTCTTAAAATCTCGCCGTCACCTGCCCTCACCTGTCTGTACTTTTGCGCTCTTCCGTGTGTATTGTGTCCAAACAGACGGTCCACTCCCCCGTCCCTCCGTAAACCTTCTCCTCCTGTTTTTCTCCGCTGCCAGTGGAATAAGCGCTCAGTAATTCTGGTCTTCACCTCTACTCTGATAAAGGTTATCTCTGCAATTTAGTGCAGGGATATCACATTATGGAGAGACTTATGAGGCGGAAATCAAATTCAGCTCACAGTCAAGACAGAGAGAGAGAGGAAAGAGAGACAAGGGAGAAGAGAGAGAGAGGAAAGAGAGACAAGAGAGAGGAGAGAGAGAGGAAAGAGAGACAAGGGAGAAGAGAGAGAGAGGAAAGAGAGACAAGAGAGAGTAGAGAGAGGGGGAAAGAGAGAGGAGAGAGAGAGGAAAGAGAGACAAGAGAGAAGAGAGAGAGGAAAGAGAGACAAGAGAGAGAGAGGAAAGAGATACAAGAGAGAAGAGAGAGAGGAAAGAGATACAAAAGAGAAGAGAGAGAGGAAAGAGATACAAGAGAGAAGAGAGAGAGGAAAGAGATACAAGAGAGAAGAGAGAGAGGAAAGAGAGACAAGAGAGAGAGAGGAAAGATAGACAAGAGAGAGGAGAGAGAGAGGAAAGAGAGACAAGAGAGAAGAGAGAGAGAGAGAGAGAGAGAGGAAAGAGAGACAAGAGAGAAGAGAGAGAGAGAGAGGAAAGAGAGACAAGAGAGAAGAGAGAGAGAGAGGAAAGAGAGACAAGAGAGAAGAGAGAGAGACAAGAGAGAAGAGAGAGAGGAAAGAGAGAGGAGAGAGAGGAAAGAGATACAAGAGAGAAGAGAGAGAGGAAAGAGATACAAGAGCGAAGAGAGAGAGGAAAGAGAGAGGAGAGAGAGGAAAGAGATACAAGAGAGAAGAGAGAGAGGAAAGAGATACAAGAGAGAAGAGAGAGAGGAAAGAGAGACAAGAGAGAGAAGAGAGAGAGAGGAAAGAGAGACAAGAGAGAGAAGAAAGAGAGACAAGAGAGATAAGAGAGAGAGGAAAGAGACAAGAGAGAGGAGAGAGAGAGAGGAAAGAGAGACACGAGAGAGAAGAGAGAGAGAGAGGAGAGAGAGAGGAAAGAGAGACACGAGAGAGAAGAGAGAGACAAAAGAGAAGAGAGGGGGGAGAGAGAGGAGAGAGAGAGACAAGAGAGAGAGAGAGGAAAGAGCGACAAGAGGGAGAAGAGAGAAAGAGAGAGGGGGGAAATGGAGAGGAGAGAGAGACAAAAGAGAAGAGAGAGGAAAGAGAGACACGAGAAAGGAGAGAGAGAGAGACAAGAGAGAGAAGAGGGGGGAAGAGAGGAGGAGAGAGAGAAGAGAGAGAGGAAAGAGAGACAAGAGAGAAGAGAGTGAGGAAAGACAGAAGAGAGGAGAGAGACAAGAGAGAGAAGAGAGAGAGTGAGGAAAGCCAGAGAAGAGAGAGAGGTGAGAGAAAGAGGGGAGAGAGGAAAGAGAGAGGTGAGAGTGTGAGAGAGAGAAAGACGAGAGAGAGACACAAGAGAGAGTGTGTGGGAGAAAGAGGAGAGAGGTGAGAGAGAGAGGTGGGAGGAGAGAAAGAAAAGAGAGAGGAAATAGAAGTGAGAGAGGAAAGAGAAAGAAGAGAATGTGACAGAAAGAGGTGAGATAGGAGAGAGAGGAAAGAGGGAAGAGAGAGAATGTGTGAAGGAGAGAGAAGAGAGAGTGAGAGAGAGAGAAAGATAGAAGGGAGAGAGAGAGAGTGTGTGTGTGTGCGTGCGTGTGGAAGAGAGAAGAGAGTGAAAGAGGGGGGTGAGTGTGAGAGAGTGTGTGTGTTCCTTATGTTTTGTTTTTAAGTCTGTCTGTAAATCTTTATTTTCATAACTGCTTTGTATTTTTGTAAAATATATGTTTTTTCCCCATATTGATTTAGATTTCTTTTATTTTTTTATATTTTTGTTGTAATTGTTCTCTTGGGAAGTACAGCCGTGTCAACATAGCAGACTAGTAAAACTTTTAAAAATAGGTGTAACTTTGGCCAGTGTCATAACAGTACAATGCTAATATGTGCAGCGTTGCTAGCTCCTTCACAATCCATTGTTTATTTCACACAGAATACTACCAAAGTCATTTTTATTCTTTTCAATGCTTTCTCTCTCGTGTGAAGTTGCATCCTCCATCTTTACACTTTTGTTTGTGATGAAAAAAACAGGAAGTAACACAAAACAAGCAGACTATATCTCCAGGCGTGTAGATATCACACCTTTAACGGTTTAGCACATGCATTGGTGCTGATTTATAGTCACAGTTTACTTCCTGGAGAGAAACAACATATGCTAGAGTAAATAAAGGATGCCAAAAAGGGTTGCCTTGACGACGGGAGTATATTCACAAAATCCGAATAAACATATCAGCACTTACTTTTACGAATGGAGATTTTATATTGGTTTGTCTAGAATGTTACACTATTTACAGTTTACATATACCATGTTTTACGTCAATCAGGATTACCAAAATTATTTTTATTTGCTAAATGCCAGAATAATGAGAGAAGGGTTTTTTTAGGGAATTTGCCATGACTTTCTTCAAATTCAGATGTTTTATTGCCTTTAAACTGTATGACTTGGGTCAGATGTTGTGGATATCCTTCCACAGACGTCTCACATTCCTCCTGACAGAACTGGTGTAACTGAGCCAAGTTTGGGGCCGTTTTGTTCACACGGGCCTTTTCAGGTCTTCCCATACATTTTCAATAGGATTGAGATCAGAGCTTTGTGATGGCCACTCTAAAATATTGACTTTGTTATCCTTAAGCCACTTTGTAACCAGTTTGATAGTATGCTTCAGGTCATTGTTCATTTGGAAGACTCATTTATGCCCAAGCTTTAACTTTCTGATAGCATCTATTTTGTGAAATGCACCAGTCCCTCCTGCAGCAAAACAACCCCACAACATGATGCTGCCACCCCTGTATTTCACAGTTGAGATGATGTTTTCAGGCTTACAGGCGTCCTCCTTTTTCCTCCAAATGTAATAATGCTCATTATGGCAGTTCCATTTTTGTTTCCAAAAATTGTGTGTGCATTTGCAAACTTCTTTGCTTTTGTTCTTGGCTTGATCTGCACATTTCTTACCAAAGCACGTTCTCTGGGGCACAAAACTTGTCTCCTTCCTGAGTGCTCTGATGGCTGGACATTCCCATGGTGTTTAAACTTGTGTATAATTGTTTGAACAGATGAGCGTGACACTTTCAGGCATCTGGAACTTGCATCAAGGATGAACCAGACTTATGCCAGTCTCTTTCTGATATCTTGGCTGATTTCTTTTGACATTCTCATGATGTTACATAAAGAAGCAGTGTGTTTCAGGTGTGGCTTTAAATACATCCACAGGTATGACTCAACTCAAATGGTGTCAGTAAACCAATCAGAGACATGCCATCATCATGTGGGTTTTACCAGATTGTTTAATTGCATAATAATAGTAACAGTACATGTGTAAGATTAGATTAATTAACTAATCTCTCTCTCATTATTCTGGCATTTAGTAAATAGAAATAATTTTGTTAATCATAATTGACCTAAAACAGGAAAGGTTTAGTCTGATTCCATGTCAGACAGTGAGAGAAAAAAAAACTATGTGTCTTTTTTATAGTGTAAGTAAACTTCTGGTTTCAAGTGTGTCTTGAATTTGTTCAATAATTAAAAAAAACAAAAAAACTTGGAAAGACATGCATCATGTTCCATGAGCCATCTCGCCTTTCTACTGATCTGACTTGTAGCTTGTCCCTGTGGCGTCACCTGCTTGACTGATAAATTTAATGCCATATTGGGGATCATTCCAGGCAAAGCTGTAATGTCCTCTGGGAGATGAGCAGATGGTGGATTCTGACATTTTATGTCGACATAAACATCATTGGTAGAGCGGTCAGATCCACTGATACACTGATTCCAGCTCCCGCAGACAAATGCTGTTGTGTTGTCCTTGGGCAAGACACTTAACCCATGTTACTTGTCTGTGAGGTGTATCAATCATAAACTGTATAAAGAAGTGGACTAAGTGAGTGTCCTTGGAGAAAGAATGCACCTGATTTGTCTGTTATTAATGTTCATAGCTTGAGTTACGGACAAAATAACAAAATAAATAATAAATAAATAATATCAAGATCATGTAGAGCGGGTTAATACAAACATTTTAAGACCAAAATGACAAGGCTTACTCCAGCTGTTACAGGGAGGGGACACAGTTTTTCAATAGAAAGTGAATTGGAGCCAGAATCGATGGAGCTAGAAACGCGCCCGTGATCACTTCCTGTCTGGATCGCGGCGGCTAGCACGTTAGCTATGTCCGTTTATATATACAGTCTATGGTATGAATGTGTGAATGGGTTGGTGGTTCCTTGATGTAAAGCACTTTGAGTTCCTTGAAGGTTTTATCATTTGCTACTACTGTTACTGAATACTTGCAGTACTTTCAGGCAGTATGAAACGTCTACCATATTTTCTTTTCTTTGTGACACATTGAGGACACATAACTGTAGCTTTTCCGGGGACATTGGACAGCACACGGTGAGGTAAAAGCAGCAGAAGGTCTAGGCTAAATCTGTGCTATCGCCTTATGTTGGTAAAGAGAATTAGGCCGTGTCATTTTAGGGAGGAATTAGCACACACCTGGCAACAAAAATGAGAACATGGTTTTGGTCCATGGATTTAGAAAAAAGGTGAAGGGGAGAGGTCAAAAAGATTCTACACAGGAGGTAATCTGAGAGGAGGGGCGCCACGTGCAGTTTAAAATCACTAAGGTAACGTTAAAACACTGCCCATGGTTCAGAGAAATGCAGAGTTTCCATCACATGAACTTTTATTCTACTCAAATTACTATATAAAGAGTATTTTTACTGCTAATGAGTACTACCTTAATTGCTACTACTTCTTTTACTACTGTTCTACAACTCCTGAAGCTATCATGACAACTGCAATCACGAAATGAATACTGACGTAAAAAGTCATAGGAGAAGTAGTAGTTGTTGTTTTAGTAGTTGTAGAAGTAGTAGTAGTAGTGGTGGTAGTAATAGCAGTAGTAGAAGTAGTAGTAGTCATAGTAATAGTAATAGTAGTAGTAGTAGTAGTAGTGGTGGTAGTAGTAGTAGTAGTAGAGGTAGTAGTAGTAATAGTAATAGTAAAAGTAGTAGTAGTAGTGGTAATGGTAGTAGAAGAAGTAGTAGTAGTAGTAGTAGTAGTAGTAGTAGTAGTAGTAGTAGTGGTAGTAATAGTAATAGTAGTAGTAGTAGTAGTAGTAGTGGTAGTAGTAGTAGTAGTAGTAGAGGTAGTAGTAGTAATAGTAATAGTAAAAGTAGTAGTAGTAGTGGTGGCAGTAGTAGTAAAAGTAATAATAGTAGTAGTAGTAACAGTAGTAGTAACAGTAGTAGTAGTAGTAGTAGTAGTAGTAGTAGTAGTAGTAGTAGTAGTAGTAGTAGTAGTAGTAGTACTAGTAGTAGTTACTGGCTGAGTATGTAGCATAACAAATAGAGTTTTGAAAACATACACATTGTACAGTGGTACATTGAGTTGTAGTAGCAGTACTTTTGACTCGCCCTCGTATGTGCTGTGGAAAAGTGAAATTTGGAGGTGGATGCTTGTAAATAAAACAACAACATACAGGGCATTAGCTTACCCACCGGATCCATCCTGCATTGATTGTCCAGTCACCCTTGACCTCTGATCTTTGAACCGTAGCTGCTGTTTCTGCTGTTGGAACCACGGCTCATTAAACTCTATGGCAGCCTGCAGGGGTCAATCCAAGGAGGACATAAATAATCAGACTAAACACATAAAGCAGAATAACAGGAAGGAAAAGGAGAATGCAGGTCAGTCATGTGTTTGGGCAGCCAATAGTAGTAGTAGTATTAGTAGTAGCGGCAACAGCAGAAGTAATTGGTGGTAGTATAAGTAGTAGTTGTACATTCAAATTACTTGGTCACTTACTATAGTAATCATGGGTCTATGTACATTTTGCAATACTAACACCACTACTAATACAGCAACAATAATGGGAAATACTACTATTACTATTATTATTAAAAATATAAATTATCCACCAATACCAGAAATATATTTGTATACAATGTATTACTAGTATTATTACTTACTACAACTGCTGATGCTGCTACTGCTACTACGACTACTACTACTAGTTCTACTACTACCACTACTGGTACCACTACTACTGCTACTGCTACTACTACTATTACTACTTCTACTGCTACAGCTACTATTACTACTGGTACTACTTCTACTACTACCTCAACTACTACTTCTACTACTACTATTACTACTCATCCTACTGTCACTCCTGTTCCTCTACAGAGCTCAAACAATAGCATTCCTCTCCTCCATGTACTTGAGAGTAGTACTACTGTTCCTGTACAGAGCTCATACAGTACTCCTCTCCTCCATGTACTTGATGTACTTGAGATACGCCTGGCTGTCGTACCTCTGACTCTACACCCGCCGTTTGCTCTCGTCTGTTTGACAGTCCAGACACACTCTGCGTCCCAAAGCAGCAGGGGTCGGCCATGTTTCATTTCAATTTCCCCTCCCTTTATGTGCAGGGCAGTCGGACGGCCACCGCGGGGGCGCCACTCACTCCTCGGGTATTCTGCGAGAAGAAAGGAAAAGAAATGGAGTTGTTAAATCGAGGTGATACATTGTAGGTAATGGTATATTTGCTGAGAAGTGAGAGAAGGCATTTATCAGCTATGAAAGAGGAGTGAGTCAAAGGGAGTGGGTTTTGTGGCCTGTGTGGTCTACAAAACTGAAGAGAGACACAATTCAGGTAGATGCAAAAGAGATCAAAATATATGTAATTAAAGCTGCACTGTGGAACTTTTTTTTTGCTATCTGCTTGTATCCTGCTAGCATGATATTGTTTATAGCAGAGTCTGTATAAAGAACCGGACTAAGTGAGCGTGACGTCACCCACAGCGTTTGCCTCCGTCAAATTAAGCTCGTCGATACTAGCTAGCAGTTATAGCGGTTAATCTGGAGCTACGTAGCACAATTGGAATTTCGGTCGCGAGTATCATAGCAACCAAAGAGCCAATCTGGAGCGAGGCTGTTGAAGGTAATGCCACTTTCTGCTCGCACTGCCGATTTTGCACAGAGCAGGCGCTTAGCAACGCTGTCAATCAAACCTGTTGCTAACGCTAGCGGGAGTGATTTCGGGGAAAGAAACCACCCAATTTGTTTCTTATTAATGTTCGTATCTCGATTTACAAACACAATAGCAAAATAAAAACACCAGGATCATGTAAAGTTAACAAGAACAAAGAGGGGCCACAGTTTTTCAATATAAAGTGAATTGGAGCCAGCGTAGTCGAACGCGCGCTCAGGATCAGCTATTTGGAACGTGACAGCTAGCAGGTTAGCTAAGTCCATTTATATATACAGTCTATGGTTTATACCTTACGCTTCTCCACAGATTTGACTTGTAACTTGGCTTGTCGGCGACTCCTGCTTATCTCCATAGTGATAGAAAGGTTTAACACTGTATTGTGGAAAAATCAATGAAAAACAATGACATCTCCATGGCGACAAGCAGGTGGCGGACCCTTGACCATAAAAATTACACATAATGTTTTTTACGAATAAATGAAACAATATATAATTCCTTCCACTACACCCTAAAAAGCCTATATAATACTCTTCTACTCTTAATATAACGTAATACTGCACTATTGATAGATTCATTTCTGGTGGAGGCAGGACGACAGCGCCACCTGCAGTCCGACTTCTTCAGGACAATAGGTGTGTGAGAGTGAAAAGGCCCCCTCGTCCCGGTTTAACACATCATACTTCATTTAAAGGCACATACCATCCATATACTAGAAATTTGTGTTACTATTACAACAACAACTACATATTTTACTATTACTACTTCACCGATCCTTAGTACTACAATGTAAATACTACAGTTTCAACTTATCGCACTATTACAACATCTGTCACTTATTTCGGGATGTCAAAACTTCAATACTTCATATTACTACTGCTACTATTACTACTGTTACTACTGTTACCTCAAACCCAAGTCAAATAGTTAAAAAAACAGTGGTATATGAAGTACTCTGTGGAGTTACTTAAGTAAAAGTACAGATACAGAGGCAGATGTACCCAAGTAAAAGTAAAAGTATCACATGAAAAAATCTACTTAAGTAAATGTATTTAAGTATCAGTTTTTAAAAATGTACTTTAAGAGTAAAAAGTAAAGGTATTTCACACCAATGTTGTTAATTTGTGTATTTATATTTGTTTGCTCAAATGCAAATCTTAAACTCGAAAACTTTAGTCAGGATGTTACTACAAATATGGTAAAAATAACCCCTCAAATCATATAAAAGTACTCTTTACTTTTCTGTCCTGTTCAAAATGCAGTGGAGTATAAAGTACAGATACTGCTCTTAAATATAGAGAAGTAAAAGTAAAACAGTATCCACTTAAGTAAAGTACAGATACCTAAAAATTCTACTCAAGTACAGTACTTTACTACATACTTACCTTCCACCACAGGTTAAACCTCCTCTACCTGTATGTGTCTGTATTGTGTGTCTATATTGTGAGTCTGTATTGTGAGTGTGTGTCTATATTGTGAGTCTGGGTCTGTATTGTGTGTATGTGTCTGTATTGTGTGTCTGTGTCTGTATTGTGTGTCTGTGTCTGTATTGTGTGTCTGTGTCTGTATTGTGTGTCTGTGTCTGTATTGTGAGTCTGTGTCTGTATTGTGTGTCTGTGTCTGTATTGTGTGTCTGTGTCTGTATTGTGAGTCTGTGTCTGTATTGTGTGTCTGTGTCTGTATTGTGAGTCTGTGTCTGTATTGTGTGTCTGTGTCTGTATTGTGAGTCTGTGTCTGTATTGTGTGTCTGTGTCTGTATTGTGAGTCTGTGTCTGTATTGTGTGTCTGTGTCTGTATTGTGAGTCTGTATTGTGTGTCTGTATTGTGTGTCTGTGTCTGTATTGTGTGTCTGTGTCTGTATTATGAGTCTGTGTCTGTATTGTGAGTCTGAGCACGCAGTTTTTTAATGAATAAAATAGTGTTATATTGTTTAAGGACTCAGGACGCGGGGGAGGCCTCCTGACCTGGATCCTGCTCATTCACAAAAACACATCCAGAGTTAATTAAAATGACCTGCTCCTGTAGCGGCGTCGACACAGCTTCACCAGGACCAGAGGTGTGCAGCCTCTAACACAGCCACACTGCCTCATTTCAGACCAAATGAGAGTCACACAGAGACATATGTTTTTTACAAGTAACATTTTGTATTTATGGATTTTGTGGATTTATGTGAAGGGTTTTTAGAAGGTCTGGAGGTTTTGAGCAAATTATATGTGATTTCCTGCATTCTTGTGCCTGTGTAATATCTCATCTAAAATAAACACACACAAAAATAAAAATAAAAATACAAAATACAAAATCAAAAATATAAATAAATAACAGTTGGGTTTTTTTTAATAGTAAAATAAGACAATAAATAAAAATTGTACAAAATAATTATAAATAAATAAAGTGGTAATAAATAAATACATAAATAAATAAAAATAATTTCTATAAAATTAATACTATTTGGTATGCCACAAACACTATCAAATACAAATATAATACATAAAGTATACCCAAAACATTTTTCCTAAACTTTTTTTCTCTCAATTAAAGTCCAAAGAGCACTGGAGGTTTTAAAGAGCCGAATGTGGCTCTTTAGAGAGTGGTTGCGGACCTCTGGCCTAGCCTATAAGAACAGAGCACAGTAGTGATGTTTATTTTTCTTAAGCATGTTTTTTGTATTTTGTTGCGTAATATTTCTTTGTAGAAGTAGTACTTTGACTTGAGTAATCCTGCCTCACCTGCTTGAAGCACATACGTTACACTTTGACTGCAGTGTCCACTTTAGTCCACCAGATGGCGCCAGATCACAGGTGTATGACGCAGTTCTACTGTGTGCAGACAGTAAAACAGCTTTACTTTTATCTTTAAAAGCTTCACCACATGATAAAGACTTGTAAGGGACCTATTTTGAAAAAGAGTTTTTATATATTTTAGAATAGCAAGTTTGAAAATTGCAAATAAATGTCAAAAATAGCCAAATTATAATATGCACAATCTGGTTAAGTTTCCCGAAATGTACAAATAGGTTTGGAGCATTTTTGTGTGTATTTTTGTTACTTATAAAGCAGTCTAATTGTCTGAAGTTTTTGTTGTTGTTTTTTTTTTACCTATTTACTAAGAAACTTTTTTCCCCAATAATTTCTCCTTCTTGAAATATTAGTAGTACCATATGACCAGTTGTGGATCAAGTACTCAGTTGTGTTACTTAAGTTAAAGTACAGATACAAAAGTACAGACTCAAGTAAAAGTAAAAGTATCAGATGAAAAAATATACTTGAGTAAAAGTATTTAAGTACCTGTTTAAACAAGTACTTTAAGAGTAAATGCACAAGTATTTTGCATAAGTGTTACTGGTAAATGTGGTGATATTGATAAAAAAAAAAAAAAAAAAGTTTTACATATTTTGGTCACAGTAACAATTTATGATTTTTTATTTATTTATATATATATTTTTTAATAATTTGTTTTTTGTTTTTTTTTTAAATATATACATTTTGTGCATTTATTTTTGTTTACTCAAAGTCAAAGCTTGAACTTAAAAACTTTACTCAGGATGTTACCACGAACACGGTAAAAATAACCCCTCAAATCATATGAAAAGTACTTTTTACTTTTGAGTCCAGCTCAAAAGCAGAAAATAGACACCTGTTCTTAAATGTAGTGAAGTAAAAGTAAAAGTATCCACTGTAAAATGCACTTAAATAAAGCACAGATATCTAAAAATCCCACTTAAGTCCAGCACTTTACTACTTTTACTGTTACTTTTCACTGCTGCATATGACATGATAGGATAAAGTTTAAAATACCAGTAGCAGCATTAAAACACTTTATAGAAATACTACACCATTTTGTATTAATATTCAACAATAATCCTTTGCAGTACCTCTACTTCAGTATTACTTTGTCCCATAACAGTACATTTGAGTTTTACACACACTTACACACAATAGAAGAGATAGTGCTCTCCCCAGAGGAAGCTTGGTTGTAAAACACTGTTGTAAAAGTAGTTTACGGTGACCTCATTGGCCCCATAAATAACTTCAGGCTTGTGTCATAGAACTGGAAACTGTCGCCTCATGTGAAGACAATTACCCAGGCTGCCATGGTGTTTTACAGAGCTGCTCTCTCTATGTAAACAAAGCATTTTATCAAACAAACTGCGCTTCATTCTTATCGTGCGTTTCATTCATGGGTTTTCGGAGTCGTGGTAACTTTTTCCCATTCAAAATACTCACCCTAGTAATAGTATTTATTGTTAACTGCTACGGCACCTGTTTTAGAAGTGTGCAGTTTTGTTATTGACGTAAAAGTACAGATACAGGTGTAGAAAGGTGTACTTTAAGAGTAAAGAGCAAAAAGTAAAAGTATTTCGTGCAGAAGTTTGAGGTTTTATAGGTTGTAAATGTGGTGATTTAAAACCTTATATAGTGGATGAAATACGCAGTTTTGTTTCTCAAGTTAAAGTACAGATACAGGGGCAAGAACGAAGTACTTAAAAAGTAAATAGTAGAAGTATTTCGTGCAGGTTTTGAGGTTTTATGAGGCTTTAAATGTGGTGATTTAAAGCCTTATATAGTGGAAGAAGTACAGAGTTTTGGTACTTAAGTAAAAGTACAGATACAAAGGCAAGAAAGAAGTACTTAAAGAGTAAAAAGTAAAGTATTTCGTGCAGGTTTTGAGGTTTTATAAGGCTTTAAATCTGGTGATTTAAAGCCTTATAGTGGAAGAAGTATGCAGTGTTGTTACTCAAGTAAAAGTATGGATACAGGGGCAAGATAGAAGTACTTCAAAAGTAAAAAGTAAACGTACTTCGTACAGGTTTTGAGGTTTTATGAGGCTTTAAATTTGGTGATTTTTATAAAGATTTGTGCTGAGTTTTGTGCAACAGAAACAACTGAATGAGCAGGTCTCAAACAGAACTAAAACAAAATACTTTCACTTTTCAGTCTTGTTCAGAAATGTAGTGGAGTAGAAAGTACAGATACTGCTCTGAAATGTAGTAAAAGTAAAAAGTATCCACTTAAATTCACACTTTTACTACTTTAACTGTACTTTACTTGATCCTCTCTCTTCATTTTAGATATCTTCATGATAAACCGGTGTTACTTCATAAAAAAAACATGTTACATAAGGTGTCTGGCATTCCCTTTAACAACAGCAATTTCGATTAAAGCATTTTAGCCTGAATAAAAGCTCTGCTCCTTTAACTGCGCCTCGCCTCTGGATTCCTCCGCGTTATAATTGATCAGGCTGGTGCGCGCGTTGTGAATGGACGCTCTCGTGTAACCAATGGGCTGAATGCTCGTGTGTGCGCGTGTGTGCGTGTGTGCGAGTGTGTGTGCGAGTGTGTGTGAGTGTGTGTGAGTGTGTGTGAGTGCACCGGATGCGAGATATCCGCTGTAACAACAAGCGCTCTGTTCCCCCTGCCGCCCTGACGCCATTTACGCAGCCCAAATCCCGACCTCCCTCTCCGGAAAGAAGAAAAAAAACACACACACGAGCGCACACACACGAGAAAAGTACTTGCAACTTTTGTGCGCAGCGCGGATAAACTTGGAAATCCTTCTACGTGTTCTTTGTCAGCTGCGTTTTCAACTTCTTGGACGCCAATCTCGTGCGTAATCGTTGATGGTAGCTTTGGTTTTCGCCTCGTGCGCTTTCTCCTTCTTCTTCTACTATTACTTCTTCTCACGCAAAGGATTAAACGTTGGAGTCTTTGGATGAAAACGCTGCAGAACTGATTTGCCAAATGGATTCTAACACACGGCTTCCCTGATTGACTTCCAGGAGTCAAAACGTGGTGACCAAAGTGGATTATTTTCACGTGAAAGGGAGGACAACGTGTCGAAAAGTACGGTAAGTGTACGCATTCAGCCCAACACTGAGTCTGTTTGTTGTTTTTTACACTGGATAAACTAGACGTCGCATGCGTAAAAGTGCTTAAAGAAGAAAATCTGTGCAAACTGTGCTTTACTTTTGGGGGTTTAGTCTTGCTTGTGCTCCCCAGTGTTTCCTGGAGGCCTAGGTACCATGATATGTTAAAGAAGTGAGACCAAAAGACAACTTGTACACCTTTTACGCACAACTTCTATGCATCCAAACCTCATTATTAACAGTAATGTACAAGCATGCATTTATTTCTTGGTACATTTACAGTTCAGACTTGTGTTGTGCCTTGGTTGCATGGATTTGGAGTCCCTCTTTGCACATAAAAGCATATGTAGGACCTGAGGTTTTCTGCACACTAAGGAACACCCTAAACCCTCCCTATCTGCTTGGAGACATACCATGCCCCACCTCGCTGTTTAAACGTGCCAAAGAGCTCATAAATCCTGCACATCCACACACAACCTGGTGCTGCACTGTCCCCCAGCCCCTGAATGCATCACCACTTACTCCCAACATGGAGCCCCCTGAAAGCACCACTCTCTCTCTCCACATAGGCCTTTTCTGTTTCACCCTGTCAGTCATCTTCCTTTGTGCCCCAGCTAAAGTGTGTTGGAATGGGGGGCGGCTGTTGCGGGCCATTTGTCATGCGGTGCACAAAGGCCCTTCCTGTATTGTCATTGAAAGGGGGATAGTGGGGATCGCACCCCCAACCCGCCGAGATGCCATTTGAAAGCTAATTAGCCTGAGGAAGCAAAGCCCAGGCCACTGCTGACAGTTCTCTGTAATGTGCCCACTCACTGCCACATATGACAGTCAGATACCTCAGTGTAGTGTAACTGATGATGTGTGTTTAATTAGTCTGAATGACATGTTTGATTTATTACTTGCTCTTAAGTTCACTTCTTGGGCTAAAATTAACCTTTGAACATGAGCAAACACGCTTCCAAGTATTGAAATATTGATTTAAAAGTGTACAAGTCTTGCTTATTTTAAATGTGCAAATAGTGTATCCTGCAAAACAAGAGCCAAACACTGGGGTGTCATTGAAATTCTAATAACCAGTGACTAATTAAGTGAGTACTTTTATCATGAGTCTGAGTGGACCTCATTTGAGTCCGGTGTGTCTGTACTTCCTGCTCCGCTCCTGTGTTGGATGATACTGTGGTCCGTTATGATTTGCATGGATGATTTGCATGTTACCTGTTCACTGTATAAAATGTATAAACTGTGTGTTTGCAGGACTTCAGATGTGTCCCATGCCAGCCACAGAGGCCCTTCACTCCCAACATGGATCCCAGCAGAGTGAGCGAGAGAGATGGGGGAGGAGGCCCCTCTGCAGGCCCCTCTCCAGGGGAGTCGTCTGTGAGCGAGGCGCGTGACCCAGGGAGAGCACCACCTCTCCCCCCTGACACCCGGGACACCTCAGAGCAGGGCTCCAGCAGCAGACAGCAGCCAGTGCTGTCTCTGGACCAGATCAGAGTGACACGCAGCAGTAATGAGTACACCGATGGACCCACCGCACCCGCGCCCCGGCCAGGGGAGAGTGCAGAGGAGAGGCATCATAACCTGCGTAACCTCCAGTCCGCTCACTCCTCCAGCTCAGAGGACCTCCACAGCCCCAGGAGCAGCGGGAGCAGTCCGTCCTCAGGACAGAGGCTGCTGGGACAGTCCGGAGGCTCCGAGATAATCCGTGTGCAGCCCAAACGCCCGGAGCAGAGCCCAGAGGAGCTGAAGCCTCTGACAGAGATCAGGACAGTGCAGGTTGTCCCAGACAGGGGCAACAGCACTCTGCACAAACCCTGGGACAGGTGTGAGGAGTGCGGGCGATGCCGCTGCTCCGAGTGTGTGCGCCCGCGGGTGCTGCCGTCCTGTTGGTTGTGTGGACGCAGGTGTGTGTGCTCTGTCCAGAGCGTGGTGGAGTATGGCACATGTGTGTGCTGTGTCAAAGGCCTGTTCTATCACTGCTCCAGCGATGACGAGGACACGTGCGCAGACAAACCATTCTCGTGCTCTCAGCCTCACTGCTGTGTGCGCTGGAGCGCTGTGTCCCTGCTGGCTCTGCTCTTCCCCTGTCTGCTGTGCTACCTGCCGGCTCGCACCTGTGTCAGCATCTGTCAGAGCTGCTACGACAGGGCCCGCCGCCCCGGCTGCCGCTGCAAAGACTCTCACCTTGGTGCACAGGACATGCCCACGTAGACCTTAAATCTAGAGCTAAGCTAATATGTGTGTTCACCTGAACGCCTCACACAGGGCTGACCCTGCTATGGTGCTTTCACTGACCAGAGCAGCACTGGTGAAATAAGCGCTCCATGTTCTACTGTTTTATCCTGAAACACTTTGTTAACCAAGTGCCACACGTGTGTGTGACGTCCCACACGTTTAATCTATAACAGGGGCCTGTTACTAACCGTACATGCAGAGGCTGTGCACATTAGTCTGACAGAGGTTTTATTTTTGTACATATAATTCATATAATACTTCGACTGTGAACCTTACTGCCACACAGAGGCACCTTGAGAAATCCATGTCTATTTGAATCAAAGTTTATTCTTACGATGTTTTACATTCACTGAATGTATCAATCATTATGTAAGTTACAAACAGCCCTTTGACTTGTAAATTGTACAGCAACCTTTTATGAAATTTTATTTTCTAATTCCAAGATTGCTTAGTGTAAAGTAAAAAGTCTATATTTATTTGAAGGTTTATTATTTTATAATGAAGATATTTATTTTGAGAAAGCCTTGTTTGTGTAGTGGCTGCAGATGGAGACTTAGAGGACCAATATATTAACGTTTGAAATTAAACCCTAAAGTCTGACTGTGCCCCTGTGTGTTGTGCTTTTGTCTCCGCGGTAACCACTTCCTCTCTCATTGTTCACATCTCTGCCTTTTTAATTGAGCCTCAGCACGGCATCTCCTGTAGCCTGTCATCAAGTGTGCAATCTCTCTCTGTCCCGGCAACATTCAAGATGGCTCCAGTGTGTTTACAAAGCACAAACAAGGAAGCTTTACTGTGCAGCGGGCCCTGCAGCCAAAACATCTGGCTCTGCTCAAGTGTGGAGGAATGCCTTGGTGCGCACATCTGTTTGTGAGCAGCCCAAAATGCTTTCCTCTCCCACAGGAACAATTTTGGTTTCATCTATTACTTTGTGTATCATTTAAAACCCACCTACTTCCTGTATTCCTCTTTATGCAACCCACCTATTAGTCTGGTTTTATACTCTGCCGTGTTATTTTTCTATTTCTTCAAAGCGAGCTTGAGAAATTCCTGCGTTTTGAATGTCCCGGAGGCGAAACATAAGCTCTTGACACTTGTTGACAGAATACGGACGTGTTTGCGGCACGGTATGCATTCAACCGCCATGATTGACAAGCAGAGGCCCAACCTGCTCACACTTGTGTTATAACCCGCCCCTCTCCCCCTCGGCCTATACCCCCCCCCCCCTCAGCTTTATATAATTATCTATTTTCACTCTGAAGAAGTCTAGGCAAAGGTGAGTTTTTGTTTTTTTTTGTTTTGGTTTTTTTTTAGTTGGGAACAAATCAAAACAAGAAATATGTTGAAACCCTCTCTATATATTGAGTTGTGTTCTTTTGCGATATTGAATTTGGTACAAAGAACTTCTAAAAACGTGCTTTTTGCTTTTTCCATTGACCTATAAATTGACTCTTAAGCAATTACCTTTTAAAAATGTGGTTCAAATTTTCCAAAAAATATAGTTCATTTTGCATATTTTATTTCAAATTATAGCGATGCACCGATCCTGCTTTAATGCCGATATTTTTTGTCGTATTTCCCGATACTCGATATCAAGCGATACTAGTGCAGAGACTGTGTTTAAATGAAATGGATCATATTTTCAAATGACTTATGGCAAAATTGATCCAGACGTCAGCTCTGTAGAAATCAGTTCAATATGAGATTTTCTGGGCCTACACTGATCACGAATCACATCGTCTTATTACAGAAATTTATAGACCAGAAGCATAGATTGTGTATATAAATGGACATAGCTAACCTGCTAGTCGCCGCATTTCAAATAGGAAGTGAGCATGGACGCGCTTCCAGCTCCAGGAGACAAATCAGGCGCCTTCTTTTCCCAAGGTTGCTCCCGCTAGCCTTAGCAACAGGTTTGATTGACAGCGTTGCTAAGCACCCACCCCCGCCAAACCACTGCTGTGCGCGGGAAAAGCCGTTACCTTCAACAGCCTCGCTCCAGATTGGCTCTCTGGTTGCTTCCTAATAACTGCTAGCATCAATTAGCTTCATTTGACTGGAGCTGGGACGCTGTGGATGACGTCACACTCACTTTGTCCACTTCTTTACACAGTCTATGAACAGAAGGGGATATCGGCTGAATCGATATCACAGAACCGATATGTCCGATCCAGTAGCATATCGGTGCATCTGTATTAAAAAACATTTAAAAAATTCCCTCCATTCCAATACCGCTTTCGCCCATTCAGCAAAAGTCCCTAAGACAATTCCAAAAGCTAATTATTTTTATGATGTTAGAGGATCTGCTAATCGGTGCACATCTGAATCTGAAACAGCTTTTTTTATCAACTACAATTAACAATCGTAATTAGTTCATTATGTCGATCGCCTTAAGCTAAACAACATCTCCAAACTTTCACAGCGTCGTATATTTGCTAACAGCCAAAATCCCGTCCGTCCAAACTTCATTTTCTTGTTTATCTTCGCGCTCGTAGGCTTAGTTCTGCGTCCTTTGTGTCCCGCGTGAATGAATTCGGATAGAGCCTGGCCCATATGCTCTCGTTGGGACAGGGGAAAGGGGGCGGGGGGGGGGGGGGTTGTTAGGAAGAGGCAGCGCGAAGGGTTAAAAGCATCACTTTAAATGACAAAGCCCTAACAGTTTAGCCTTGCATTGAGCCCGGCATGCATTCATCCTGTCGTGAATGGGACGGGGGGCTTATTTTGGCCCTACCTGCGCCTACTTGGTATTCCCATAGACGAGAGGGGAGAGGGGGTGGTGGTGGGGGGGGGTCTGATATTCGGGACAAGAGCCTTCCTTTTGGCCCGGGGAGGAACTATATTTGTGGATGGAGCGCTTGGCAGGAGGAGCGGTGTTAGGTAATCGTACTTGAGCGGACTACAGAATACAAAGTGAACCAGCAGGCCTAGTGAGGTGGCTATGTTTGTATATATTTTATGTCCTATCGAGTTTGAATGAAAAGTACTACAATAAAAGTACTAATTATGTAGTAAAGATGCCGTACCTGATGTTAAAAATATACCAAACTCGACAAACTGGTTCATTTTAAACAGTTTGCAGTGGTCCAAAGTTATTCTTTACTTACCTTAAGTGTTCAGAGATGAGTTTATAAGTATGTTTATATACAACTAGCACGCTAACTATGCACTTCCTGGATATACAGTACCCAGCTGACTTATTTTGACCTCATTTGTACTGGCCACAGACGGTGCTGTGGACAAGTCAAATTTTGCTCAAATACATGGAAAAAATCTGTACTGTCCCTTTAAATGATGTGTACTTCATGCTACTATTCTTGAAATAACTACACTACTACTACTTATACTACTACTTAAAACTAATGCCTATCCGAAGGTTTTGGCGTGATGACAAACTAGCATATAGTTGCCAAACATGTCTTTAGAATGGTCAAAAGTCCTGAAAATGGTGTCCAAACAGGAATCTTAAACCCATGAATACACAATACTGCTACTACTACTTCTATACTGACCATCTTGTCAAATGTTTTTAAAATACTTGCAACTTCACCATATCAACAGTGGAAGTACTTTTTCGAAATGGGATTACTCAGTCTTATTTTTTGTATTTTAACTTTTCTTGTTCCGCACCTGGTTGTCACCATGGTTACCAGGAATATTCCACAATATGACATTAAACATATATATATATCTCCGTGCAGACAGACAGGTGACGCCGCAAGACTGAGTTACAAGTAAGATCTGTGGAAAAACGACCTGTTAGAATCTTTTCTTTTTTTTTTCTTTCAGTAAAAACACATTCAGTGATGGATGAAGTGCATTTTGTTACTTAAGTAAAAGTACTGATACAAGGCAAAAAAATACTAAAGTAAAAGTATCACATGGAAAAAATCTCTTTAAGTAAATGTATTAAAGTACCTGTTTAAAAATGTACTTAAAGACTAAAAAGTAAAAGTACTTTGCGCAGATTTTGAGGTTAAAAAAAAAAAAATGCTTCAAATGTAGTGGTTTTGATAAAGAGTTGTGCAGAATTTTGTTCAGTAGAATTAGTAGTATTTTTTGCTCAAACTACAAACATGTTAAAAATAAATCTTCAGACTTTTCAGCAGGTCTCAAACAATAATAAAAAATACTTTTACTTTTCAGTCCAGTTCAAAAATGTAGTAGTGTAGAAAGTACAGATACTTTCACTTAAATTAAGTAAAGTAAAAGTAAAAAGAATCCATATCTACTGAAGTAAAGTACAGATACTTTCAATTAAATTTAGTAAAGTAAAAGTAAAAAGTATCTGTATCTACTGAAGTAAAGTACAGATACTTTCACTTAAATTTAGTAAAGTAAAAGTAAAAAGTATCCGTAGCTACTGAAGTAAAGTACATATACTTTCACTTAAATTTAGTAAAGTAAAAGTAAAAAGTATCCGTATCTATTGAAGTAAAGTACTGATACTACTTTTACTATACTACTTTAACTTTTACTTCATCACGTTCCACCATTGAACACATGTAACTGAATAAACGCAAGATCGATCAGTTGAGCGCCAGACAGTCCTTTAAAAAAGCTCCACAATGCAGCTTTAAAATTCACACCCCTGCATAAAATTCACACAGTTGTATGTTTTTTGTTCATCGTTGTCAAGTCAGCGTTCCTTTGCGGCCTGTGACTTCCTGTGTGCACCGGACTATCGCTTTTCTTGTAAAACCAAACCACATGTGTCTCCATTACCAACATTACACTGAACACTTTACACCTGTGACACCGGCGCAGTATCATTAGAAAAATCGATTTTTAGCAGCAGCTGGGTTCACATTGGTTCCAAACTTCACCACGGTTTACCGCTAACTGGTTTTCAAAGAAGCCAAATATCTTTTTTTGAATTTTCCGAGGTGGGCGGCTGTAGCGAGTATCGAGGTTAAGGCTCCGTTCGCTCCCCCTCTTCTTCTGCTGTGGTTGAACTTTCCATTGGTGTTAACACTGTCAGAGAGACACTTTCACAGCGAAATCTACACAGGAAGATGCTATAAAAATGTGCAATAAGTCGACCGAGTACATAACAACATTTTGGCTCGTTTGTAGTTTCAGTACTGATTTGAAATGACAATATTTTTATTCTTTTCAGCGCATTGGAAACAATTTATAATAACAACAGCTAATTAGCGTTAATAAAGCAATGAACATATAGTTTCGAAGATTCAGGCTTAACAACTACCACAGACTGTATAAAGAAGTGGACTAAGCGAGTGTGACGTCCCCCTTAGCATGTAACAAGCGATCAATCAAACCTGTTGCTAACGCTATCAGGAGTGACTTCGGAGAAAGAAGGCATTTGATTCGTCTGTTATTAATGTTCATATCTTGATTCACAGACACAATAACGAAATAAAAATATACAGGATCATGTAAAACGGAGAGAGGAGCCACAGTTTTTCAATGTAAAGTGAATTGGAGCCAGAATCGATGGAGATGGATGCTTACTTCCTATTTGGAATGTGGTGGCTAGCAGGTTAGCTATGTCCATTTATAGATGCAGTCTATTATAACTACTCAGTTAATACTTTAACCCTAACTTGTCTGTGTAATCCAACATTTGTCCTTTTGCTAACCCTGCCTCCTAACACTAACCCCTTAATGAAGCAGTTATTAAGTCTGAATTATTGTTAAGAAACTATTAATTAGCTGATTGTTCATCATTAATTTAAGAGTTATGTCCTTTTTATGTAACTCTTTTCCACCTTCAAGTCACTCAAAGGACTTTACATCAAGAAAACACTCACACATTCACACACACATTCATACACCAGTGACTGTAGACACTGGGGGTTAGGTGGGTTGAGTGTCTTGCTCAAAGACACAACGACAGAATTCATCTGTGGGAGATGGAATCAAAAAATGAAGTCTGTTTTTGAAGTGAATGTACACATAGTAAAAGTGTAGTAGTAGTAGAAGAGGTAGTAAGAGCGGTAGTATTTTTAGTACAAAATGTAGTGGTATAGTAAAAGTTCTTGTAGTAGTAGTAGTAGGCTAGTTGTAGTTGTAATAATAGGCTTAGTAGTAGCAGTAGTAATAATGATAATAATACATAAATGGGACACATTTCCAGTTAAAGTCACTTTACAATTTCGTGCATTATTTATTCACTCCATACTAGGTAAGTAGTAGTAGTAGTAGTAGTAATAGTAATAGGAGTAGAAGAGGTAGCAATAGTAGCAGAATATGTAGCAGAAAAGTAGAAATAGTAGCCCTAGTAGTATTAGTAGTAGTAGTAGTGGTAGTATTAGTAGTAGTAATAGTAGTGGTAGTAGTAGTAATAGTAGTATTAGTAATAGTAGTATTAGTAATAGTAGTAATAGTAATAGGCCTGGTATGAGTAGAAGAGGTAGCAATAGTAGCAGTAGCATAATATGTAGCAGAAAGGTACATATAGCAGTAGTAGTAGTAGTAGTAGTTTTACCTTTTACATATTTTTAAGTAGGAGTTTCTTGTATTTATGAAGTGTCAGCCTGCAGCTCTAATAGCATCACTTAAACCCACAATCCAACACAGGAAGCAGTCTATCCTTTACTCTCAAACAGACGCTTTACACAGAGCAGTAGATTTGAGCTGCTGGCGTCGCCGTGGCTACAAGGCTCTCTCCAGCTTAGCTTCCAATTGTTAGCGCTAAGGGCCTAAAGCTCCGATGCATATCCCCAAAGCCAACCCCGGCGGGCGCGTTTTAAAAAGGGGGGAATTAGTGCGGTCTGACGCGTCTCTATACCGGCACTGGCGATTATGTGTGTGTTTTGGGAGTAGACTCTGAATGAAACTGCATTACTTAAAGTTTAGCGCCGCGTATACAATGGGGTAAACGTTATTTCACAAAAGAAACTAGGTCAAGATCATTTGCGGAAAGGGCTGTACTTGATACTTGATTTCTACATTGTGCTATCATGTAACAGTTAGTGGGAGTGTCATGTTGCGCGCAGATATGTTACTTTGTGTCTGTTTTACGTAAAGATTTACTGTATACGGCGGAGTTTAACTGTCACGTTGCAGATGTTTTGACCGTTTTCGTGGTTAATATCTCTGTAATTACCGGTAAAGGTTTAGCATCTCTTTTGTCAGCTCTAATGAATGAAAGTGGAACTGTTTGTTTTCTTTTCTCACAGCAGCTTGAAAAACTTGTGGCTTTGTTCAGACACAAAGATGAGATTGTTGTCGGTTGAAAGGACGTTTAGCTTAATTTGGTAGATGTGTGCACAGGCGCTAACGAGTAATGATAAGGTTCAACACGTGGATTTTCTGCGCTCACACAGAAAAACAGGCCATACCGTCTGAAACTATGATATTTATATGTATTTTTCTTTTCAGATGTAGTCCTGCGCCCTCTCCTGGCTCTTTGCATACGCACATTTCGCAAGGGAAGCGCATATCACAGCAGGTCAATGTCTGTAAGTCGCTGGAGTCGTAGTATCATGAAGTGTATCCTGTCATTAAAAAACAGCAAAATGACAAATGTTCGGCTTCTTACAGATCGAACCTCGAACCTGCTTAAAGTGACTATTCAGCCCATATTCAGTTTTAGCAAAAAAATGTTCTCGTTTTGTACGTAGTAATAGTAGTAGTACTAGTAGTAGGCGTAGTAGTAGAGGAAGTAGTAATAACAGTAGTATTTGTAGTAGAAAAGGTAGCGTATCGTAATAGTTCTTGTAGTAGTAGGCTAGTTGTAGTTGTAGTAATAGGCCTAGTAGTAGCAGAAGTAGTAATTATAATAATATATAAATGTAGCACTTTTCCAGATACTAAAAGTACAATTTTGCGTGTTAATCATTCACTCCATACTAGGCAAGTAGTTGTAGTAGTAGAGGTACGTGACACTGAAGTTGTTCAAACCGAATAATTCCAATGTTTTAATGAAAAAATGTTCTCGTTTTAACTTAATAGTTTCTAGTAATAACAAACACGGCGGTAAAAATGTTTTATCCACGTGTCAGTTCTACTCTTCCGTAATGTTACACTATTTCAGTTGTAGTACTGAAAACCACACCACAGAAGTAGTTGAAATAGTAACTTTGACTTTGAACAAATACATCCTGAACCTTTTCCATTAGAATAATATGTTAAATGAACCCATAATAACTCAATAACTCAAAAAGAATGACATATATACAAGGAAATGTATATAAAATGTAATATTTAATGTCAACATTTATTTTTTTCAATTTGTCTGATGAACATTAATTACTATGAGGGTTTTATTTCAACTTCAGCATGACCTTAGATGAACCCGACTTAACTAAACCAGACTCAAGTCCATTTCAGCTCTTGATTCTCAATGGTCCGAGTGACTTTAGCGTGAACGCATCATTAACCCTCGCTCGTACTGAGGAAACGACCCTATAATGACGCCCGACGGGACACAAGTTGATCATATCTTCCGCAGATTTGTTCCACATGGGCTACCGTAGTTTTAGAAATGTATTTCCCAATGCCTTGTCTGATGACTGGTGTAGTATTAGTAGTAGAAGAAGTAGTTATAGTAGTAGTGGTAGTAGCAGTAGCAGAAGTAATAGTAGTTGTAGTAGTAGTAGTAATTCTTTAGTGCATAAGTATTAAACAGTATGTGCAGAAGTAGAACTAGGATTACTTCAAGTGGTATAAAAAGCAGTAATATTAGTAGAGGTGCTAGCAAAAGAAGAAGCAGTAGCGGCAAAATAATGGTTGCAGTAGTAGCACTAGTACCGTATTTTCTGGACTATAAGTCGTTCCGGAGTATAAGTAAAAAAATGCATAATGATAAAGAAAAAAACCCAGTTGTCAGGTTGTCAGTGACTTGAAGTACATCTACTATCAATGCTGAATATACTACAACTGTTTATGAAGTACCGTATGAAGATGTGAAATTATATAACTAGATGCAACTTATATTCCAGTCGCACCCTCAACTATGAGAAGAAAAAAAAAGTGCAACATATAGTCCAAAAAATACGGTACTTCATAAACAGTTGTAGTATATTCAGCATTGGTAGTAGATGTACTTAAAGTAGTTGGAGCAGTTGTAGTAGTGGTTTATGTAGCAGTAGTTGTGGTAAAGTTGTGGTATAAGCAGTAACTGTAGTAGATGTAGTAGAAATGAAACAGGTAGAACTGGTGTAGTACAAGCAGTTTTTGTTTTTTTGTTTTGTTTACTTTACTTGAAGTAAAGTGGGGAAGAATTCAAAGTATTAATAGCAAAACGAGGTAATTATTCAAAGTGTCATATGTGGCCGCCAGTTATCTCAATCTAGATTTGACTTACAAATTGCACTACACTTGTTCCTTGTACTATATGAATATGCTCATGCTAGCTCAATGCTACTATTCACGGTAAACAAAACAGTGTGCGTGGCTAGCTTGCAAATTTGACTTTAGCATTCTGAAAAATCAAGACTCCACCAATGTACTGCAGTGTTGTTAAGTTATTATGATGTTGTCAATGAAGTCTTGTGTTGCCCTATCGAGTTTGGCGAGTCTTTTTTTATGAATGGTTCTTCTTATGCTAGGCAGCGGGCCAGGGTGAGTCATAGAGGGAAGAGCGGGTGACTAGGGTGCAGTGCGTTCCATATACGGCTACAGAAGGGAGACACAATGTTTTGACAGTATAAACATGTCAGTGCTTTGAAAGGTTAAGGGCAACACCTAGACGGCCTATCTGAGAGCCAGGGCTTTATTTCACTGTGTGCCGCTGCTATGAAAACAAACTATATTTGTTCAAAAAGAATGTAATCTGAAATAGTCATCGGTGCAATTGCTTCATGTTTCTCATAGTTTTGGTTTTCATAATTTGAAAAGAAAAAAATGTGAGATGAATTGTTGTACAGCTAAAACTAATGTCCCGTATTTTTGGTTACTTCTAATCTGACTCCTACGTCTAAATAAAACTATGAAAAGTCTTTTATGTTGGCCTATATACACTTCCTATTATCACTATTACAGTTCTGAGTTTTGAAACCGGCACATTAACCTTTACAGGTGCACTATGAAACTTTGCTCATGGGGGGACATCTGCTTGTGTCCATGGAGACTGCCTGTAATGTTCCACAGTATGGCATCTAGATCTATCTCCATGGAGACAAGCAGGTGATGCCACAGTCAAGTCCATTCACAGTAAGAATGCATGTTTTTAGAAGTATTTTAAAGAATAAAAACACCCATAACATTTATTTATTCGGTAGAGGCAGTGCATTATAATATGTATGTTACAATATAAATATGCCAGATTATAACAATGGTGCTAATGTCCGTCTATTGTTCCCAAGCAGGTATTCAGTGCCATACTTTGGAACATCCCCTCCTTGAACCACCACCTTGAGTGATCCTGGGAGCTATGTTTTCTGGGGCTTCATGCCCCTGGTAGGGTCACCCATGGCAAACAGGTCCGGGGGAAAAAGGCCAGACTAAGAGCATTTCAGAAGCCCCTTGTGATGAGTGAAAGATCAGTTGCATCGCCTGGATTGGCACCTTTTCTCACAAGGCTCGGCCGGGCACAGCCTGAAGGAGCGACGTGGGGCCGTCCTGCCATGGAGCCACCACCCACAGGTAGATTGGTAAGGGGCCAGTGCAGACAGATCTGAGCGGCAATTGAAGGCAGGAGCCTTGACAACCAGACCTCCGGACATGGAGACTGGCTCTGGGGACGTGGAATGTCCCCTTGCTGGGTGTGAAGGAGCCTGAGCATGTTGCAGGAGGTTGAGTTTTAGACTGCTATTACTGATATAGTCGGCCTCACCTCCACACACAGGCCCCAGGACACCCTAGACCGGAGGTCGAAGGTTGACTTTGTTGCCCATCAGCCACGTGTCTTGTATACTTGGGGGAAGAGAGGGGCAGAGCTGTCAACCAAACACCACCTGGTGGTGAGCTGGATCCACTGGCAGTGGAGGAAGTCGGACATGAACTTAGGGTAATGACCAAAAGGACAAGATCGTGGATAGAAGTGGTTGAAATGAATTCCCTTCTGCCGGGTGGCTGGGCACTCCCTTACCTCAATCACATGGAGGAACTTGGAGTAGAGCCACTGCTCCCCCACGTCAGAAGGAGCCAGTTGAGGTGGCTCGGGCATCTGTTCCAGATGCCTATTGGATGCCTCCCTGGTGAGGTGTTCCAGGCATGTCCTCAGGTTGGACCGAGGACACATTGGAGGGACTATGTCTCTCGGCTGGTCTGGTAATGCCTTGGGGTTCCACTCGAGGAGCTGGAGGAAGTGTCTGGGATGGAGGAAGTCCTAGAGTCCCTGCTTAAACTGCTGCTGGATAAGCAGAAAAAAACTGTGGAACATTTCAGTCAAAGCATCAACATTCCCTTGGAGACAAGCAGGAGAAGTTACACAGCACACCTTTAAACGCTGTGATTTTACCCTTAAAATATGTCCAGAACCTGTCAGAGTGCCGGCGATGTGGGCTGTTTTCTATAATTAGCGTAGCAGTAATTTTGAAGCACTTAGCGCCTCAGCCAGTGCTTGTTGTGGCTTTTGTGCTCCTCCAATAACAATTATTAAAGAGTCCAAACCACAGCTGCATGCTCACACACGCAGCACAGGAAGCACCACGGCGATAAAGCTACAACCAGTGCTTTTTCAATCTGCAGGTGAGCTCTGGACACCATCATCTTGGATTATAGACCAGTAGAAGTCGTAGTATTCATATAGTAACAGTATATTTTTGTGTTGCAATTGTGGTTTTGTGGTAGAAGAGAAAATATGGGAAGCCGCATTAGTAGCTGTATAACGGCCTTTGAAATAAAAGTACTTGTCTTTGAAGTAACAGTAGGCTTATTAATAGCAGTAGAGGTATTTTTTTTTTTTTTTTCAGTTTGTAGTAGCAGTCTGTTCTTTATACATAGAGTTTCATATTTTCAAAGTGAAGCACAGTATTTTTCTTGAGTACTACTTCAACTTCTTGATAACACTGACAAGGCAAATGCTAAGTTACACTACAATGTACGCAATGTGTCATCCCTCCGTCTATCTCTCTCTTTCTATCCATCTCTCTCTTTTATTTTCTGCTTTTTTCTCACAGGAAATTGGATCTCCTGAATCTGTCAAGCAGCAGCAGTGAGTCCCCGGCGAGCTCCAGACCTCCAGTTACCATCCCCAGGTGCGACGCGGCACTGACAACCCCAACGACGAGAGCCAATCCTGGGGAAGATCTACACGTTCCCCCCCTCCTTCTTCTCTCTCTCTCTTTCTCCCTTTCACTCTTTCTCTCCAAGCACACTAGTAAATATGCATTCCTGAAGACAGACATTTGTCAGTGGTCGCGGAGATTGCCGGCATACCTGGAATTCCATAAGATTCCCCCAAAAAAATATCGAGTGACAGGAAAAGGAGAGGGGATTCCGATGGTTCGGGCCCGTACAGGTGCAGTGTTTCACAATGTAAAGAATTCACTTGAAAGACATAAAGTTTTGGAAGAAAAGGCGCAAGAAAAGTCAAGATTTCATTTTGGTTTTAATAAATAACCGATGAAACCTGAACTGCGTGGTCTACTGTGGCAGAGTGGTTAGCATATCATACCTTGAGAAGTGAGAGAATTGTGTCATGGGATTTAGGTCTTGTACATACACCATCAGACAAAATTTTTAATACAACATTTCATTCAATGCTTTTTATTATTATTATTTATTTTTACTACTTTCTAAATTTTTTATACATACAGAAAACATCAAATATATAAAGTAAGATATAAGGAATTATGTAGCAAAGAAAAAAAGTTAAATATCTACTACATAATTCCATATATCTTACTTCATATATTTGAGTCTTCTGTATGTATATAAAATGTAGAAAGTAGTAAAAATAGATCAGATTAAGTGCTGATTTAATAACTACAGATGTACTGTACAACGCCTGCTTGTCACCATGGAGACGTTATTGCTCACCTGGAATCTTCCACAATGTTCTTGATAGCGATTAGTAATTATACTAATTACGTTAATAGTTGGAGCCATAGACTGTATATATAAATGGACATAGTTAACCCGCTAGCTGCCGCGTTCCAACAAGGTAGTGAGCACAGGTGCACTTCTGAGTCCATCGACTCTGGCCCAATTTTTCACTTTCTATTGAAAAACTGTCGCTCCTCTCTTTGAAACTGCTGCTGTCAGACTCATCATTCTGGTCTTAAAATGTTCATATTAACCCGCTCTACATCATCCTGGTGTTTTTATTCCACTATTGTGTCCATAAATCAAGATATGAACATGAGGTCGCTCCTGCTAGCATTAGCAACAGGCTTGATTAATTGATTGCTAAGCGCTGACTCCTTGCTAAACCAGCGGGTGGAAAGGGGCATCACCTTCAACAGCCTGATTGGCTCTTTGGTTGTTATGAAACTCGCGGTCGGAATTCCAAATATGCAACTTGACTCCAAATTCGCTGCTATACCTGCTGCTTCGATGAGCTTCATTTGACTGAACGCTATGGGTGACGTCACACTCACTTAGTCCACTTGTTTATGCAGTCTGTGGGTGGAGCCTTGTACCTGTACAGATGCAGTACCTGTACAGATGCAGTACTCTCACACACAGATGCAGTACTCTCCTCTCTGCAGGTGTCCCTCGGATCAGTGTGTAAAATGTTGGTTTGTGTCCTGTGTATGTGTGCACTCCTAAAGCACACATGTGTGAGGGCCCAAACACCCTCAGACTGAACACCACAGAAAAGCAACAGGCAAGTCTGCTCCCAAGTATGTCATTTATGTACTGAGAGGAGAGAGGGAGAGGAGAGGACAGAGGGAGAGAGAGGAGTAAGAGAGGAAGGAGAGAGAGAGAGGAGAGAGAAGAGAGAGAGAGGAGGAAGAGAGAGTGAGGTGGCAAGCCTGCTCCTTAACATGTCATTTTTATACTGAGAGAAGAGAGGGAGAGGGGGCTAGAGGAGGGAGAAGAGAGAGTGGTAGAAAAGAGGGAGGGAGAGGGGAAGAGAGGAGAGGGGGTTAGAGGAGGGAGAAGACAGGGAGGGAGAGAGGAGAGAGGGAGGAGAGAAGGAGAGAGAGGGGAGAAAGGAGGGAGAAGAAAGGGAGGGAGAGAGAGAGGAGAGAGGATAGGACGAAGAGGAGGGAGAAGAGAGGGAGGGATTAAAAGAGGATAGGTGGGAGAGAAGTGAGAAGAGAGGGAGGGAAAGAGGAGTAAGAGAGAGAAGGGAGAGAGAGTGAGGTAGCAAGCCTGCTCCTTAACATGTCATTTTTATACTGAGACAAGAGAGGGAGAGGGGGCTAGAGGAGGGAGAAGAGAGAGTGGTAGAAAAGAGGGAGGGAAAGAGGAAGAGAGGAGAGGGAGGAGAGAGAGTGGTAGAGAAGAGGGAGGAAGAGAGGAGAGGGGGTTAGAGGAGGGAGAAGACAGGGAGGGAGAGAGAGGATAGGAGGGAGAGAAGGGAGAAGAGAGGGAGGGAGAGAGGAGAAGAGTAAGAGAGAGAGGAGGGAGAGAGAGCGAGATGGCAAGCCTGTTCCCTAACATGTCATTTCTTTACTGAAAGGAGAGAGGGGGGGGGGAGGGATAGAGTGGAGGGAGAGAGAGAGGAAAGGAGAGAGAAGATAGGGGTGAGGAAGGGGAAGTGGGGGGGGGGGTAGTGTGAAAGGAGAGAGGGAGAGGAAGGTAGAGAGAGGTAAGGAGAGAGTAGGGTGGCTTGGAGAGGGGGGAGAAAGAGAGAGAGACAGAGGAGAAAAAGTAAAGAGCATAATCAAAAAGACAGAAAGAAGAAAGGAGAGAGGGGGAAATAGGGGCCATAGTGTGAGAGGAGAGAGAGGGAAAGAGTAGTGAGAGAAAGGGGGGTGGAGAGCGAGTTGGTGTGAGAAGAGAGAGAAGATGGAAGAGAGAGAAAGATGGAGAGAGGAATGGCGAGAGAGGGGAGCAGAATAAACAGAAAGAGAAAGAGTGAGGTGAGGAGAGAGTAGGGTGGTGTAGAGAGGAGGAGAAAGAGTGGGAGAGGAGAGAGTAAGAAAAGACAGAAAGATAGAGTAAAAGAGAATAATGAGATAGGACGACGGATGGAGAGAGAGAGGAGAGACTGAAAAGAGAGAGTGGAGGTAAACACATATAGAGAGTGAAGAGGTAGAGAGAGAAAGTGAAGAAAGAAAAAGAGGATTTGTGAGATACAGAGAGAGATAAAGAGAGAGAGAGTGGAGAGGGAGGTATAGAGAGAGGTGTACATGGCCCCGAGCCAAAAGCAACAGAATTCCTTGAGCCTTGGAATGTCTGCTTGATTAATATAGAAGACACAGTGTGGCCTGAGAGCGCACGGGGAGGGGCCACGTACTTCAGCCAATCACATCACTGGACCTACATGTGCCAGTGTTGGGCTGAGACATGGGATTTTTAAATAGTAAATATAGACAGTACATGCAATTTTGTGTAGGCTTTGTACTTATGCTACTACTACTACAACTACTCCAACCATTGCAACTCAATAAAGTAACAAAGTACAACTAGTAAAGTACTGTACTTAAAGGTCCTGCATTACACAAAATTGACTCTTGTGAGGTTTAAGTCGTGTTATAACGCTGTTTCCTCCTCCAAAACACATCTAGAGTTGTGTTTTGTTTCATTCACACATGTTTGAGTAACATTTTATTATTAGTCTGTTACATCTCCGAAGCTCAAAATGCTCTGTTCCACCTTGTGATGTCATGAAGTGGTAGTTTTCAAGCAAACAGTGCCTTTTACCTGTTGTTCAGTAGAGATTGGAAATTCCAGGACGGAAATGATCCAAATGATTCTAGTGAAGGTGTATGGAGTTTAAAAACACAGTGGAGCACTTCCTGTATTACCACATGATGACATCACAAGGTGAAACAGAGTGTTTTCTGTTTGAGAGAAGATCTCAGCCTAAATATGAAGGATTTGTGTGTTAAACATGGACTCCAGGTCTGTTTGTGATGAGGAAACAACATTATATGAGCCCTTTGAGTACATTTTGTAGGTATCTGTACTTTACTTAAGTACATTTTAAAGTGGATACAGTTTACTTTTACTTCACTATGTTTGAGAACAGGTATCTGTAAAAGTATTTCATTATCATTATTATCTGAGTCCTGCTGAAAAGGCTGAGGGTTTATTTTTGACATGTGCATAACGTGAGCAAAAATAAGCAAATAAAAACAGCTTGAAAAAATGGTAAGACTTCTAAATCTGCGTGAAATACTTTTACTTTTTACTCTTTAAGTACACATTTAAACATGTACTTTAATACTTTTATTTGCGTAGATTTTTTCATGTGATACTTTTACTTTTATTTGAGTTTTTTCTTTTTTTGTTCCAGTGTTTGTACTTTTACTTATGCAACAAACCAGAGTACTTCTTCCACCACTGCTCGCTACTTATATTACTACTACTGCTACTGCGACCACTGTAACTCCCTACTACAACAACTACTACCACTGAATACTATTTCCAGTATTCCAGTTAGATTTGTTCAACTGAAGCATACAGAAAGTCAAACCTTACTGCATGTATGTAGTATTAAAGTACACAGTATTTGGTCCAGGAAGTCATTTTTACTTGTTGTATAAAACCATAACAGAACATAAAAGGTTTAATTTGAGTCATAAATTTTGAGAAGGTGTTTTGCTCATGCTGGGAAGGGCATCTGACTTGTATTTTCCATGAGGACACAAACCAAAAGGGAAAAGTACTGAGATTACTGAGAAGTGCTACTTGGAAACAGCAGTACTTTTTCTGTTATTGTAGTACTATAGACTGGACACATTCAGCTGCTCTCAACCAAACTATGTCGCATGTGCGTGGATTTGGAAAGTTTTGTTTGTACAATGAGATGACGTTGATGGGCCCAAATAGCTGGGTGGACACTACTACTGTTGTAATAAGCACAAAAGTAATTGCATGAATCAATTTTTCTATGTATTAAAAGGACTATTTATTTAGCATAATGATAGCCTCCACATGAGCTTGTTTTGAATGCTGTGAGGAGCTAGCGAGGTGTAGGCGCAAATATTTTCTTAGCAGTACTCACATGGACTGTGTAAAGAAGTGGACTAAGTGAGTGTGACGTCAACCGTAGCGTTCAACAGTCAAATGAAGCTCATCGAGGCTAGCAGGTATAGCGGCGAATTTGGAGCGCAAGTGTCATAGCAACCAAAGAGCCAATCCGGAGCCAGGATGTTGAGAGCGAGTTAATACGAACATTTTAAGACCAAAATGACAAGTCTGACAGCAGCAGTTACAGAGAGAGGTGAAACAGTTTTTCAATAGAAAGTGAATTGGAGCCAGAGTCGATGGAGCAGGAAGTGCGCTCATGATCACTTCCTGTTTAGAATGCGGCGGTTAGCATGTTAGCTACAGTATGTCCATTTATATGTACAGTCTATGAGTAAAAAAAAAAAAAAATGTTAAATTGGATATAAGTTTGCATTTGATTTGAGTAATTGCAGTAGAAGATGAAGTAGTTAAAAGTAAGAAGGAGAAAGAGGTGAGAAAGAGGAAGAGATAGAGAGGGGGAGATAGTGTGAGAGGAGAGAGAAAGAGAGAAGGTGGAAGAGAGAGAAAGAGAGAGGGGAAGGAAGGGGGAAAGAGTAGAAGTGAGAGAGGGGGAGAAGAGAGGGAGAAGAGGGCAAGAGCAGACAGAGAAAGGAGAGAGAGAGCGGAGGGGAGGGAGGGAGAGAGAGGAAAAGAGAGAGAAGATAGGGGAAGGGAGAGGGGAGAGAGAGGGGGGGATAGTGTGAAATGAGAAAGAATGAGCGGAAGGCAGAGAGAGACAGAAGACGGAGAGAGGGGGATTGGTGAGAGAAGAGACATGAAGATGGAAGGGAGAGAAAGATGGAGGGAGGGGGAGAGAGAGGAGAGAGCAGAAAGGAAAGAGAGAGGGGAGAAGAGAGGGAGGGAGAGGAGAAGAGCAGACAGAGAGGAGGGAGAGAGGAAGGGACGGAGCGGAGAGGCTTGAGTTTGGAGAGAGGAAAAAAGAAGATAGGGGTGAGAAAGAGGAAGGGGGCGTGAGGGGAGAAAGAGGGAGAGGAAGGCAGAGAAAGAGGGAAGGAGAGAAAAAGGAGAGAGGGGAGTGGAGATCGAGATGGTGTGAGAAGAGAGAGAAGATGGAAGGGAGAGAAAGATGAATGGAGGGAGGGAAGGGGAAGAGAGGGGAGAGTAGAAGGGAGAGAGAGGAAGGGAGAAAGAAGAGCAGATAGAGAGAGGAGGGAGAAAGAGCAAGGTGAGGAGAGAGTAGGGTAACAGAGAGAGGAGAAAGAATGACAGGAGAGAATGAAAAGAGAGAAAAAGAGAATAGTGTGATAGAAATAGTAAGAGAGAGGAGGAGAGAAGTTGTATTCAAATGGATTCTGTAGATAAAATGTACACAAACATTATGTATGAGGAACTTTATTTGGACCACGATTAAATATTTTTGTTTTTCTGTTTGTGTTTTGTGCTTACAACATTGGGTCCATGTTGTGTTGCTTGTAGACAGTTTGTTATTATGAATACAACCCCATATACCTCTATAGTCCATACCGCTATAGCAACAGTGGCTCAGCTGGTAGAGTAAACATCACTGGTCATATCCACTGACCCACAGGTTGACGGTGCTATTCCAGCTCCCACAAATGAATGCAGTTGTTGTTGTGTCCTTGGGCAAGACACTTAACCCACCTCACCCCCAGTGTCTGTGTACACTGGTGTACAGATGTGTGAAGGTGGAAAAGCACAATATAAATATGTGACTGTTTACCATTTACCATGTTCATATGTTTGTTTTATACAAACATTGTCTATTACTAATTGGACATTAGATTTGTTTATTAAGATTTCCAAACCAAACAGCTTTATTAATTTCTGTTGTTATTGTTTCTAAAACCTGGTGTCAATTTTTGCCAGAACCGACAATTGCGTTATCATCTGCACACAAAAACAATTTTAGGCTATTTGATATAATGCAAATATAATTTATATATAAGAAACAATATAGGCCCTAACATAGAGCCTTGTGGGACTCAACACATAATGCCCATAAATGATGACTTATGCTCTCCAGTTTGTACAAATTGTTGTTTTTCACCTACTTACATACAACTCCTCTTACACCACACCTTTCTAGTTTGTTAATTAATATTCTGTGTTCTGTGGCAACACCTTTTTAAATCCATAAATATACCAGCTCTATAGTGCTTTGAATTTATATGATTTGTCATTTCTTTGGTTGATTTTGTATTTTTTATAATCTAAAACCACACTCCAAAAGTCTTTTAGTGAACATGTTCTAAAATCTCTGAAAATTGTGAAAGTACTGATATCAGCCTGTAAACCTCTCAGTCTGATGTATTAAAACACCATGTTAATTCAATAACAGAATAATCATTATTTGCAGCTCTAGTTGACATAAAGGTTCTATTAAGCTTTTATTATTTTACTCTTAAAGTATATGAGCATTTCAAGTACTTTTTTTTCATGTGATGCTTTTACTTAAGGAGGATGTTTTATGATTACTTATGATCACCACTGCCAGTCTGATGTAGCCACAGTTCCTAAATAGTCTGACGTGTTCCACTAATAGACCCCATTTACTATATACTTATGTGCATGTCTCTGCTGAACCACTGCCTGCACCTCGTCCCAAACCTAGTCTGGGTTTTATAAGGACTTCTTTATCCCGGGTCATTTGGGCACAGGTGACCACAGGAAGCAGTTTTCCAGACCTGGTTTGTGAGTACTTATATATGTGAGTACACTTTGGGCTTTGGGCTGCCTGCTTACATTCCCACATACACAGCAGTGTACCAGGGCCCGGCATAGACACTCCCAGGTGAGGTATTCAGACAGCACCGGTGTCACTGTCAAAGAGCAGTGTGTGTGTGTGCAGAGAATAGTTTCATGGTCAAAGTCAGTATGCAGTATGCAGTATGCAGTATGCAGACAGGAATCCAGATAGAGCTGCATAGAGACTCCAGTGTGCATTCAACTGGGTGGAACTGCAAATAGTTATAGGGTCACTTTTACTCTACCCCATATCACCTTTTTCAGTTTTCGTTTTGCCAAAGCCAGCATTTTCTTACCCTTTTACCCTTTTATACATACATTACTTATACAGGGGGACCCACTGAGAGCACTTGTCTGTGTAATCCCTCAGTCGTCCAGGTCTGATCCACAGTAACAAGAGAAATTCAAATCTGTCAGCTCAACAAAACGTTGCAGGACTGAAGGCGTTCCGCTGCTCATCCAAACCGCTTCTTCAGTTCTGGCCACATTACTCACGGACACCTTATATCTGCCTTATATCTGTCCGAAGGGAGGAGCAGAACTGAAGAATGAGCAGCGGAACATCTTCACTCCTACAGCGTTTTGTCCAGTTGATAGATTTGAATTTTTCATTTACAATACACAGAAAAAACAAATAAAATCAATAAGTATGTCCATAAGTCCATATAAAATGTTCAAGGTGCAGGTGTATGTGTAGAAGTTTGTTATCAGATTATTAAATTGCGTTTGTGTTGCTAAACTATCCAATTTTTCTTTAACGTTTGTCAATTATTAAATATATTCAAATGAAAATAACTGACGTGTTTTTGTAACATAATAATAATAATAATGGATTATTATTATTATTATTATTATTAATAATAATAATAATACAATAATAAAATTTACTTTTACTTCACTATATTTGAGAGCCGTAAGCAAAAGCATTTTTTATTATTGTTTGAGACCTGCTGAAAAGTCTGAGGGTTCTTTTACTTTTACTTGAGTATTTTCTTTGCTGTGGCATCTGTACTTTTACTTAAGTGACAAAACTGAGTACTTCTTCCACCACTACTACTACTATTTCTACTACTACTATACTACTACTTCAACAATTACTACTGCTGCATAGTCAACCAGTCTTGCAGTTGTACCACCCAACCAACAACGTATTTGTTTAATATGGTTGAACCAGTTTTCAACGTTACAATTTTTGCATACGTCCCACATGCTTGTAACTGCCAAACACACTTCATCGTCGCTCAGTCTCGTTATGTGTCACTGCATTTCCCTGTGCGCCGTGGAATCGTCTCTATTTATTAGGTCTATTTACATAAACATTACATACTTTGCCTTTGTGCGTTCATTTCAAATAGAGAAGCAGACACAGCTCAATTAACCTGCTCCAAGATTTACAAATAACGATAATAAACAAGATAATAGGCTCAAAAAGACAGTATTTTGTATTTTGTTGTATGTCATTTTGGTAACAGTAGATTATAGATTATATTAGCATCAGTGGAAGGTGACAAAGTACAAGTAGTAAGCAGGTAATTAGGTATCTGTACTTTATTTCAGTACATTTGACAGTGGATATTTTTTACTTTTACTTCACTACATTTAAGAGCAGTATCTGTACTTTCTACTCCACTATATTTTTAAACAGGGCTGAAAAGTAAAAAGTACTTTTCATATGATGTGAGGGGTTATTTTTACCGTGTTCGTGGAAACATGCTGACTAAAGTTTTTGAGGTCAAGCTTTGGCTTTGAGCAAACAAAAATAAATACACACATTTAACACTTTGACAAATCAACAACAAATACTTTTACTTCTTACTCTTGAAGTACATTTTAAATAAGTACTTTAATACTTTTACTTTGTGGATTTTTTCATGTGATCTACTGGTTCATGTGATTCTACTTGGTTAACTTTTTACCTCTGTATCTGAACTTTTACTTAAGTAACCAAGCTGAGTACTTCATCCACCGCTGTATGACCCATGAATATACAAGCAAAGAGCAATTACAGCACTTTTGTGATAACTCTGCTTATAAAACTATATCAAAAATTTCTAGAATACAGCAATCCGATTGTGCACTAAATTGAACAGAAAAAGTTCAGATAATTTCCTCTGTCATCCAAAATAATAATAAAAATACTAATAAAAGGCCATGTTTTCAGTCCGCCACCTGTTTGACCGCCCCCTGCAGGTCCCCCGACGTGAGCCGCAGTTCCTCACAAAATCAAATCAAATAACTGAGTGTTTCCTCGGTAAGTTTTATTTTTGCTCAAGATGTGACTTTTTTGGCACTGGTTCATAGCATTATTATCATTAGCCTCACTCTATATGCTAGTTCTGTTGCACTCGTCATTTTTATCCCTCTGATTTTGCGTTAACATTTATCCCCAAAAGAAACAGAGATGAGAGTTAAAGAAGCTATTTTTGTTAGAAAGACAATCCTTCCATAAACAGGGCCTGAGACATAATCCCTCTCACATCTACAACCTCATCCTCAGACCCAAAGAAAACAAAGGAAACAAAAAAGTAAAAAAACAAAATAGTAGGGTCCTTAAAGGTTGAATAGGGCCATTAAGGGTGAAACTGGAGACAATCAATGTTGTTATTCCCTCCCTTCAGACAAATATAAGGCAGTGACCAGCAGCAATCTGACCAGAACTGACGAAACGGCTTGGATGAGCAGCGAAACGTCTCATATTAAACGGGGATATTGTAGCGGCTTCACTATCCTTGCTACGGGTCTTATTTTTTCTTTTAAAGTAGATTTAGCTTTGGCTTTGGGTGTCTGCGTCCACATCTGCAGAAATCACTCTTATTACCCGTAAAGACTAGTGCAGTTTTACATTTTAAAAACATTTATTAACAGAACTGTATTAAATTCAGTTAAAGTGTACCGTGACTGACACAAAATGGCTGCCGTGCTTGTCGTTCTCTAATCATTAAATCCACCAGGATAATCCAAACAAAAACATGCTGGAAATTAGTTTGTGTAATTTTTTTTTATTATTATATTTTCTTTTTAAAATTGCATCTACACATATTTAATCTCTTATAAGCTCTTGCCGTATGTCTAATTATGTATTTTTGTTTTCAGGAGCATTGCCAGTTGTACCAGCTCCTGCATCAAGGGAAACGGGAAACAGCCCAGTTGAAGTTCTCTTGGGGCTGCCGTTGGAAACTGCAAAAATCCGGTAAGCCTTCTGTCTTTATGTACAAAAAACACAAATGTATCCCAATTTTCTTATATTTTAGATCGTGGGGCTGCTAGATTATGGCAAAAAATACCCAAAAGAAACGCAATCCTGTTTATTTTGATGCTTGGGTTAATACTTTACATCATATTGAAACATTCCCTACTACATTTTTGTATTCTCATAGGTACTTTAGAAATGAAAAAGCCCAAAGCTGATGTGTTCTAGATTAAACCAAACTTTCACAGCCCTTTTTAACAATGTAACGTATTTTTAGTCCATCTGTACTTCTATATTTTGCATTTGATAAACTTAAAATCCGCCCCCCTCTGCATTAGATTAGATTGGCTTGTGTCCTCACACTGTTTACAAAGGCCCACAGCCAACAGTCATAACTTCACCGGCTCTTCTCTGCAACTATAATCTTATTTGTCTTGGCATTTTCCCACAATCCCTCAGTGCAAAAGAGGAAGTAACTTATCATGCATCTGGCTCATTCGGTGCCAAGTTTGGTTCACGTTTCCAACTACCCACTCCGGGCATTTGTGTGGTTTTAGCCGGAGTTCTTGGAAGGAGGCGGCCTTTAGGTTTTGCTATCGACAAAGCGGGCTCTGTTCCTCATTTTGTGCCCCCATCGCCGCTTTTGACAACCGACCGCCCCCACCTCCACCCGCACCACTCCAACGCAACTCTTTAAACTGTCTACCTCCCAGCACACACCTTTTTATTAAGCATGTAACTACATCGAGATCAATTTCATATTTAGAAGTGTTTTAACAAGAGAAAAATGTCAGTTGGATATGCCCCACTTACTTCTGCACTATGTAACTTTTCTGGCGACTTTTTCTTCCTCGTTTCCATGGAGATGTCGTTATTTTGTCTAGAATGTCTGACACTGCGGCGTTCAGTGTTTTCATTATCCATTTGTTCAATTAGGCGTTTAAACGGCTGAAAATACCTCGAAAAACCTGCATTCTTACTGTGAGTGAGATTGCTGGAAATCAATGACTTACCACAAATGCCGTACTGTGGAGCTTTCCGGGAAAAGCAATAACATCGCTAGGGAAACGACCAGGCCATCTACCAGAAATCTTACGTAATGTTTTAAGTTTTAGCTCATGTGACACAGATTTTGAACTGCGATATTTTGCTGAAGTAAATATCGACGATAAACGATAATATTAAAGCAGAATTATCTCAAAGAAACTATTCTAAATGCACAATATTGTAAAAAAAAATTAAAAGTAGCTGCAGTAAATAACATAATGCAACTCTTAAATAGTTAGTTTGTATCTATAGTTCATAAATCAAACTTCTACAGCTTAAATCTCATTGTAGTACGGAAAAATTACCCAAAATGTTCCCACCAATGCAAAGAAAAAGTCCCCACGATAAATATTAACCCCCAAAAATTACTGTTCCAAGTCCACGTGCTTATGTAGGCCTGTCACGATAACAAATTTTGAATCACGATACATTGCTAGAGAAATATTGTCATAAACGATAATATTGAAACTACTGGTGCCACTAATTAGGATTTAAGTGATGCAGGATAATCCCAGTAAACGATTTTTAAATGGACTGTTCCATTAAAAGGCCTGAGCTGCAACAAATGAAGAGCAGAATGTACCAATAATTAGCCATAAAAGACTGATTTAACCCTCCACAGCTCAAATTACAAAAAAATACCTCAAATCTCCACAGTTTTGCCAAGAAAAGGAACTAATGATAAATATTGACGACCAAAATATTCCAGTTTTCATATATGCAACTAGGGATGAGTAGATATTATGATTTATTTAATTTTTATTTATTTATTTATTTATTTATTTATTTACTGATATCCAATATTTTGCTTTAAAATCCACAGCAAGGCCCACAAATTTATATCAAATGGATGACTCATTTTTACTTCTCATTCTGTATAAATAATAATGGTGTTGTATTTATCTGGAATATAAAGTAATTGCAGGTTTGCGTAAACGTACAGCCAGAAAACACTCTTCTGTTTCTATTTTTTTCAGTCGTTTGGCTGTTCAAAAAGTGCACACACAGAGAATGAGGCAGCAAAAAATGTATATAAAAAATAAACAGATATCGGGATCGCCAAGATTTAGTATCAATATCGACTGGCACCGACACTGGCACTGATATATCACCGCTCCCTGTATGCGACATTTTAGGACTTTTCATTCACCTGATCTTCATTTCGCTTTAAATTGTCTATTGCTATAGCAACGGTCTTCATTTCTCATCACTCTGCAACCCATGGATAAATATTTACGAGCGTTGCTACATCCTGCATCCTACATTGGTTGGATTTCCTCCTGTTTAGGATGTAGCGCAGGCAGCGGCAGCTTTTGACACAGAAGAACCGGGGCATCAGGGCCAAAGGGAACATTTTTAAACTTTGAAGGCCAGAGAGGTGAAAGAGGACAAAGGAGAAGAGAGCGAGGAGGAGAACTGGAAGAACAATCTGTCTGTCAAATGTTAAACTACTGTGGTGTTTGTGTGCGCAGAATGTAAAAACGAGGTAGATGGTAGAAATATAATGAAGTTAAACCGCTGTAGATGTCATATTTGAGAAGAAATGTAATATTAATGTCAGTTTTAAATGCGTAGAGCAAATTAATGGGCCTTGGTACGATTGGAAATGAGTTTTAACATGTGTGAATTTACCTGGATTGAAGTTATAAAACCAGGATTACTGCGTTCGGTTCACACTTTGAAAAGCAAATGGTTTTGGTTTGTTTTTTTCTGCAAATGTAACTAAAATTTTGTTGTTTTTTTTCTTCTACGAAATTCTCCAAATTCCTCCAGCAGTGAAATGCTCTACTTCACCAAATCCAATACAACATCACCACGTTTGTACGACTACTACTATTACCATTGCTACTTCTACTACTGTTACCCATGTCATTCTAGAGCACACATGTCAAACTCAAGGCCCGCGGGTCAAATGTGGCCCTCCACATCATTTCATGTGGCCCTCGACAGGGTAAATTAAAAGGTATGATGGTCTTAAATGTCATTTTACCAGGAGATACACAGTTACACAGCCATATTTTTACATCTAGGCAAATGCATAAGCAATATTTGTAACTTGAATAAGTAATAAATACAGAAACAGTTAATTAAAAAGTTAAAAAAGTTGTTTATTTATTTTTATTTTTTAGATTTATTTTTGAGGGCAGCCATGTTGCTGATGTGGCCCTCTGTGAAAATGTGTTTGACCCCCCTGTTCTAGAGTTTCAAAACTTTGGATGTACAGTGGTCCCTCGTTTATCGCGGGGGTCACGTTCTAAAAATAATAATGCATTAAGATTTGTTGCAGGCTTGATAATAATAATAATAATAATAATAATAATAATAAATGTCTTGCGTTAAAACACAAAATACCACATTATGTTTTTGTTATGCTACTGCTTTATTTATGCTTTGAATGAAGTCATGTGATGACAGAGGATTTAGTGGCACAAGAGCCTCCTGAACCACCTCCTCTGTTTCCTCTCCAGCTTCTCCTCCAGGGCACAGCTCATCTCGCTCAGCAGGGTGCACTGTTCCTCGGACCTCTTAAGCACCTGCTCAAGTGCAATACACCGTTTATCCTGCAGGGTGCACTGTTCCTCGGACCTCTTAAGCGCCAGCTCAAGTGCAATACACAGTTTATCCTGCAGGGTGCACTGTTCCTCGGACCTCTTAAAGGCCTGCTCAAGCGCCATGTACTTTTCTTCTTGGATGGTGCGCTGTACGTCTGACGTCTTCACCTCTTGCTGCAGAGCACTGCATGTTTCCTCCACCAGGGTGCGCTGTTCCTCGGACCTCTGAAGCTCCTGCTCAAGTGCAGTACACCGCTTATCCTGCAGGGTGCACTGTTCCAAGAGGCTCCTAAGCGCCTGGTCAAGTGCCATAAACTTTTCTTCCAGCAGGGTGTGGTTTTTCATAGTCCCTCTGAGACGCTCCCTCTCCTGCTCCACCTCCTGCTCCAGTTCATCTATCCTGTGGACCAGTAGGGTGCGCTCTGCCTCTGCTTTTGTCAGCAGTTGTTCCTGCCTGCAGCTGTTGTTCTCCAGCAGGGAGCGCTCTTCTTGAGTTGATCTGAGCTGCTCTTTGAGTGCCTCACAGCTCTTCAAAATGGCTGCCTTTTCTTCCTCTAGTTCACCTCTGCTTCGTTTCTCTTGCTCCACCTCCTGCTCCAGCACGCTGTTCCTCTGGACCAGTAGGGTGCGCTCTGCTTCTGTTCTCCTCAGCATCTGCTCTTGCACACAGCTGGCGTCCTCCAGCAGGGAGCGCTCTTTCTGTGTCTGTCTGAGCTGCTCTCTGAGCTGCTTCAGGTTTTGGTTGGACTTGTCGAGAGCTTCCTTCCTTTTTCGGACCCGTTTCTCAGAGTCCTCTATTTTCAGACAGAGGCCCTGCTTTTCAAGCTCCCACTCGTGTGATTTTTGGCGGGACTGTTCTTTAATTTCCTCAACCAAATTGTGAGCATCTGCGACCTGTTTAGTGAGACCCTCTTTCTCCTCTTTCACTGTGTCCAGTGCAGTTTGGAGATCTCGTATGGCTGAGTCCCTTTGCTCCACTTGCTTGTTGTGAGCACAAATGATCATATTTGTTTCCCTTAGTGTCTGTAACTTGTACTCCTCATGCTGATTGTGGTCTCGTTCACGAAGCCTCTTGAGGTTCTCCAGATCTCTGAGCAGCTGTTCCTCTCTGGCTCTGGCCTCAGCAGCTTTAGAGGCCATTTCGAGCCGTAACATGACTAAAGTCATGCCCCGCTCGTCTTCCTCCTCAGACCTCACATAGGTTTGAGGCCCTAGCTGCTCCCTCTCCAACTCCTCAAGAGTTAGAAAGGTGTGGACCACCGTTTCCGATGGTCCAGAGGTCTGGTCTGGATCGGTGGATGCTGTGCCCAGCTCCTCCTCCAGGTTGAAGTACTGACTGTAGAGGTATTCGTCGTCTTCAGGAGTATAATCAGACCAGTTTTTAGACATATTTGCTGCTCTGAAATCGTTTGTGTGCTCTGAGTGTTTTTGCTGCGTGCTCGTCGGAGTGCTGAGTTGAAATGAGCTTGTTCACGCTTTGTGCTGCCCTCATAAACTTCCAAATAGAATCGTCTTTGTGATGTCACAGTTGCCGGGTGATGTCACTCGTCGTCATGTGATGTCACATTCTGGAATTGCAATAGATAGTTAATATTGAATGTCCATATTACATTGGCTGTGTCTGAATATCCACCCAAACCTCTCAACACGACACAGGCCCTGGACTCTTTAGAGCAGGGGTGTCAACATTTTCACAGAGGGCCACATCAGCAACATGGCTGCCCTCAAAAATAAATCTAAAAAATAAAAATAAATAAACAACTTTTTTAACTTGTTAATTAACTGTTTCTGTATTTATGACTTATTCAAGTTACAAATAGTAAATATGTATTTGCCTAGATGTTAAAATATGGCTGTGTAACTGTATCTCCTGATAAAATTTTAAGACCATCCTGCTTTTAATTTACCCTGTCGAGGGCCATGTAAAATGATGTGGAGGGCCACATTTGACACATGTGCTTTAGAGGAATATATAGTGCCTTCATTCACAAGCAATTCTGACACATATTCTGCATTTCAGTCACCCTCAGAGGTCAGAAGTCAGATTTCGAAATTACATTATCTTTGAGTTCAGCATCGGATGCTTGTTCCAATATATAAAAGCAAAGATTAAATCAAATAAATAATAATAAATAAAAATAATGAATAATAATAAGTAACCTGGACATTATTGCAACATTAACAGTTAACAAAGCAACATTTGAGAGGGAATCTTTGCTTATTTTGACATTAGCGCCGTTAGCAACATTAGCATAACGGCACATTTATAACTGCAGGGGCTCAAACGTTATGCAGGAGCAGGTTCACAGAAGCAGGTGGACAGGAGGGAACATCTAAAGCAGACCCGGGCGTTTTAAGGCGCGGGCCAGTCAAAGCCGGGCCGCGGGCCGTATTTGGCCCGCGGCCCGGCTTTGACTGGCCCGCGAAAGGTTGCTTGGACTTAAGAAATCAAAACCTACTTTCAAAATTTTGCATAACGTGTACACTAAAACAGCTGCGCTTTTACATTGAAACCTGTTTACACTGTGCATGCGTCGTTTACATACAGGTGCTCTGCACGAGTGCATGTCATTAGCAACAAGTCATTGTAATGGTAACTCTTCAAAATGATCGCACATGCCAAAAAAAGAAAGGTGGACGCTGAAGGCCGTGGTTTTAAGAAAATATGGACTACTAAATATTTATTTACTGAAGTCAGGGGTACACCCGTGTGTTTAGTTTGTGGAGAGCAGGTCGCTGTGTTTAAGGAGTACAACGTGAGTCGGCATTACGAGATGAAGCATGCGGACAAATACAGACATTTGACTGAGGCTGCAAGAGCGCGGATATCCGAAGATTTGCTAGCGAAGCTAGGAAAACAACAAGGCTATTTTACCAAGCTACACACAGCCCGGGATGCAGCAACCAAGACCAGCTTTGTGATATCCCACAAAATCGCTAAAAACTGTAAACCATTTTCGGAGGGGGAGTTTGTCAAAGAGTGCTTGGTGGACTCTGCAGCGCTAATATGTCCGGAGAAAAAAGAAGCATTTGAGAAAGTCCCGCTGTCCAGGCGAACGGTGACCAGAAGGGTGGAGGACATCGCGGAGCATCTCCAACTTCAGCTAAAAAGTGGAGTAGGAAGTTTTGACTTTTTCTCCTTAGCTTTGGATGAGAGCTGTGATGTCCGCGACACGGCACAGTTACTCGTGTTTCTCCGGGGAATAACGCAGGATTTCAAGATTACGGAGGAGCTTGCAGGAGTGAGATCAATGAAAGGAACAACCACGGGGAGTGATTTGTTCAACGAGGTAAACGCATGCATGGACAAACTTGAACTGAAATGGGACAGACTGGTAGGAGTCACTACTGATGGTTGTCCAAATCTGACAGGGAAAAATGTTGGACTTTTGAAACGGATGCAAGATAAAATGACTGAACTTGACGCAGAGCATAAATTGGTATTTATTCATTGTATTATTCATCAACATGCCTTGTGCAAGTCAGTGTTAAAACTTAACGATGTTGTTGATGTTGTAACTAAGACAGTTAACTTTATCAGAGCATGAGCATTGAATCACAGGCAGTTTGTTGCACTTTTAGAAGAGCATGATAACGAACATGGTGACATCAGGTACCATACAGCTGTCAGATGGCTCAGCCTGGGCAAAGTGTTAAAAAGATTTTGGGACCTAAAAACAGAGATTCAAGAGTTTTGTGAGATTAAAGGCAAAAATATCCCTGAGCTCTTAGATGTAGACTGGATTGCAGATTTAGCATTTGCTGTTGATGTGACAGCTCTGATGAATGAACTGAACACTAAACTGCAAGGCAAGGGCCTTTTTGTTCATGAAATGCATAACTTGGTCAAGGCTTTCATGAGAAAGTTGCAGTTTCTTTCAAATCAACTAGAGAACAAAATTCTCACTCACATGCAAACCCTGAAAGAAGTCAAACCATCAGCTAGTCACCTGTGCAGGTACTCATCTATGTTAGGAGACCTGTACAGTGAGTTTTCAAGACGATTTGAAGATTTTAAAAACATTGAGGATGAAATGCACCTGATTTCCTCTCCCTTTGCATGCAATGTGGATAATGCACCCATTGATGTTCAGCTGGAGCTCATAGACTTGCAGTCAGATACAGTACTGGAAGAGCACTTTAAGTCAGCATCACTGCTGGAGTTCTATTCATCTCTTAAGGAGGAGAATTTTCCAAACATGAGAAAACATGCTCAGAAGATGTTGGTTCTTTTTGGATCTACCTATACATGTGAACAAACATTCTCAGTAATGAAGTTTACCAAATCCAGGTACAGATCCTCTCTTACTGACGATCATCTGTCAGATGTGCTTCACATCTCCACCTCAAACATTCAACCTGACTTTGATGCACTTGTTAAAGCTCAACAGAGGCTAGATTTCTCTCACTGAACAAGAAAAAAACACTGAAACATGTTTACTTTGATTTTTTTCTGCACTGTTTGGCAGTTGGACAAAAATGTTGTGAGTTATGTTACATTATTATTGGCATACAAAGACATTGTATCTTAATAGAAAGTTAAGAAAGTTAAAAACAGAAAGCATTGTGGTGTTAATGTGACTGAAAAAGAGTTACAAATGTTGCGCACTTACCATTGTTTTGCATAATTTTACTGAATAAATTCATTTTTTTGGAAAACAACCTCACTTTCTCATTATCTAACAATAACATATACTCTTACCAGCTTCTGTAAACAATGCCATTTACTTATTTCAATGTAGAAGTAAAATTAATAACCAAGGTAGATTTCAAACTTTTGGCCCGGCCCTCCACAATATTTTCTGCTTCTCATTTGGCCCCTGGGGAAAAATAATTGCCCACCCCTGATCTAAAGGGAAAATAACACAAGTACGATCCTTATTTTAACTGTCGGATACCAAACTTTACGCAAATGCAGGGCACCGCCATGTTGGATTTTCTGACTAGGACTCTGACGTACCGAGGCCGCTGCGTGCTCCAGTCGTCGTGTACAAGTTGGAACTCGGAAAATCTGACCTCCGAGGACGATTGCAGGGCACCATTCGCTCACTACTATCAGGCCACGCGACTCTAGCATCTGGGAAAATAAAGTCAGCTAAACTAAACACATTTTTCTTTCTGATTTCTGTAATAAATGATGATCAAATTGTCGTAAGTATTCATGGACTAAAAATAATCCTACAACTTTTTGTGGATCTCATGTAAACGGACACTTTTTGTCTAAGATGTAGAAGTTATCAATCTTTGAACAGCTCATGCTAACGTAAGAGGCTAACGCTAGCAACTTAACACCAATTTAAGAGTTTATTTAAGAGCGTTTTATTCATAATCACTGCTTTTATTCAGTCCTTTTGTGTCCAGTTAAAGACTTGTTGCTGTCCGCTATTGTTTTTCCAACTCTCACAGAAAAAAAATCGCAAATACACAGAAAAAAAGTGACGTACTGGCCCTTTAAACGTCATTAAAACACACCATATATCTTGTACCAGGGTTGATGTTTGCTCCATATATATTCAGTATGTCAACATTAATGGCACAGTGTGAGCGCAGTCCGCTTCTGTACGGGGAAAAGTATATTAACATTGATATAAATTTAGCATAGATCATTTAAAATCCTGTGTACTCTGAAGGCAGCATTCATCTCGCATGTTATATTGTAATCTGCAGCACGGTTTGACAACACGAAATCCGCGAAGTATCAGCTTTGTTTTTTACAATTATTCTATATGTTTTTGCTGTAAAACCCCTCACCACACACTTTATACACTTTTCTCACACAGGCATTAACATTTTCTCACATTTCTCTCTTGTTTAAACTCTCTCAAAGTTCAAACCTTCGTAGGCGTCTTTGTCGGTGCAGAACGTTTCATCGACATTGTGGGTTTTGTCGGGGAGAAAACTTGCAAACATACAGCACTTCAGCACGGCACGGAGGAGACTGATGGACAATGGTCTACAGTCCCTTAGCCAATCAGGACGCAGAACACAGTGCACGATCATACGATGTAAAAAGCATGTAAAATTGCACACAAAAAATCTGCAAAACTGCGGAACATGACTAAACCTAAATGGAGCTCTGTAGTTGAAGCCCGCTGCTGTTCCAGAAGTACATTTTTAGCACTTTTTTTCCCATAGACTTTAAAAACAATTCTAATATTTAAGGTAAAAGACATTGTGTAACCTTTGATAACATTTTCAGAAATATATTTTACATTTAAATAGTGTCTTATGCTCATTAATTATCACATATTTGACTGGCATCTATTGAGCTTTTAACCTAATTTTTCTGGACAAGTTTCTAAAAAAAAAAACTGAAAGGGAATTTTGACTTCCGGATCCTGACAGATAACTGTGTAGGATAGGTGAGTGTTCCGATCCGGTCTCTCCGTTGTGCGTGGGTGTATCCGCTGTTGTTGTTCGCTCTGATAGATGTGGTTGTTGTACGGGATGCACAGGGAGCGTAGGTCACAATGTAAAGTTTGAATTAATTCGTCCCTTTTGCGGGTAAATGAATGGGCCTTTGTTACTGCGGACAGACACAGGGAGAGACAATCGCAGCTTTGTTCTCCAAGTTCAACTCTTGAGCCCCGCGTTTTGTTTTGTTCTTTCTTACTCAGTTTAGGCCTCGCTAATGGTAAATGTGCAAGTAGTTAGTGTGTGTAATGGGGTATTTGTAAAACGCTGCATCAGGTAGGGCATCAGGCTTGATTGTAGTTGTGATAATCATGACATTAATAAACTAAATTTCACTGTTACGTTACATTTAATCCATAGACCTGCCATTGCCTGAAAAGTTCCACCATAAAGCATTAACTTATCCGTTTTGAAAAATGCTTTACTGTTAATGTGGTCCCCTCTCCTTTACGCAAACCTGACCTGTAACTTGGTCATGTGGCGTCACCCGTTTTTCTCCAATGGCAAGCGACAAATGTGATAATGTAATAATGCCATACTGTGCAACATTCTGGGTAAAGTATTAACTTATCCACGGAGATGAGCGGGAAAAGTTGCATATTTCTCCTTTTTTTTACTTCAAATTGTTACGTTACATAGAATGAAAACTCGTTACTAGGGGTGTCAGAAGTATCGGAAATCTGATACTAATCGATACTACAGCTAGTATCGAAAAACTAGATACTCATTTGAACGAGAAAGTGGGGAGAGAGGGTTAGAGAAGTGGTAGAGAGAGGAGGGGGAGAGAGAAAAGGAAAGGGAGAGAGAGGAGGGGGTAGAGAAGAGGGAGGGAGTGAGAGAGAAAGAGGGAGGGGGTGAGAGAGGAGCAGGAGAGAAAGAAAGAGAGAGAGGGGTTAGATGAAATGAGAAAAGGTGGGGAGGGAGAGGGTGAGAGAGAGAGGGTTAGAGAAGTGGTAGAGAGAGGAGGAGAGAGAGAAGAGGGAGAGAGAGAGCAAAAGATGGAAAGAGAGAGGAGCGGGAGAGGAAGAAGGAAAGAGAGATTAGATGAAGACAGAGAGGGAGAGAGAGAAAGAAAGAAGAGTGGGTGAGAAAGAAGGAAAGAGAGAGAGAGATAACATGAAGACAGAGAGAGAAAGAGAGAAAAAGAAAGAAAGAGGAGTGGGAGAGAAAGAAGGAAAGAGAGATTAGATGAAGACAGAGAAGGAGAGAGAGAGAAAGATAAAGAAAGAAGAGTGGGAGAGAAAGAAGGAAAGAGAGAGATAACATAAAGAGAGAGAGAGAGAAAGAAAGAGGAGTGGGAGAGAAAGAAGGAAAGAGAGAGATAACATAAAGAGAGAGAGAAAGAGAGGAGTGGGAGAGAAAGAAGGAAAGAGAAATTAGATGAAGACAGAGAAGGAGAGACAGAGAAAGAGAAAGAAAGAAGAGTGGGAGAGAAAGAATGAAAGAGAGAGAGATAACATGAAGGGAGAGAGAAAGAGAAAGAAAGAGGAGTGGGAGAGAATGAAGGAAAGAGAGAGATAACATAAAGAGAGAGAGAAAGAGAGGAGTGGGAGAGAAAGAAGGAAAGAGAGAAATAACATAAAGAGAGAGAGAAAGGGAAAGAAAGAGGAGCGGGAGAGAAAGAAGGAAAGAGAGAGAATAGATGAAGAGAGAGAGGGAGAGAGAGGAGGAGATGGAAAGAAGAGAGAGGGAAGTAAAGCAAGAGAAGGATAAGAAAGAGGGAGAAAGGGGGAAGGAGGGAGATAGAGTGGCAGAAAGAGAGGAGAGAAAGAGAAAATGAAAGAGTAGGGGGAGAGAATAGGGGAGAGACAAAGAGAGGGAACGAGACAAAGCGGGGGGGGGGTTGTTAGAAGAAAGGGAGGAAAAGAGAGAGGAAAGGGAGAGAGAAAGACTGATGTTGAGCTGTATCTTTCACAAGTATAAGACACATGGACCACTATGGAAACTACCTGGATGACTTAATGTTGAAAATGCCAATCTATTGTCATTGTGGTATCAGAATCGGTTTTGAGTATCGAGTCTTTTTAGTTGAGTATCGTGACAACACTACATGCTGCTCGTTGGATGTGGTCACTGGGGAGAATGGAGAGGCAGGTGGCTCTTATCTCGGGCTGCAGCACCAGGACACTCAACGCATTGTTCTCCAGCGCCCCATCACGACTACACAAACACACACACATACACACAACCGCACACACACACAACCATAGACAATCTTCGCTCTGTACCAAACCATCTGCTGCAAAGACAGGAGCGCTCACTCTCTCTGCCTCCTCTGTGCCACAAGTTCAACTCATTCATAAAGAGACGCTCTGCTGGGTCAAACTGTTGGACCCACTAATTGCAACAAGTGAAATGTTATGTTAAGTGATGTATACACACATTTGTCATGTTTTAAGCCAGATGCCCTCCCTCATGCTATTCTGGCTCGGGGTCCCTGGACAAATGTGAAAAATATGTATATAGGGTTATAAATGAGAGCTTAGTGTGTGGTGATGTGGTGGATCAATGAGTACCCGTTTAACACAGTGTGAAGTTGGTTTATCTTTGGTGGAGCAGACAGGAGTCCAGACGGGTTAATGGAGGCTAAAGGTAATATATAGAGAGCATGGAGGATAGTTCACACAAAAGGGGTCTCACTTCCAGAAGGAAGACACATGAGCAGACATTTAAGACATGTACCTTGGTATTCCACAAGCACATGTCCTTGCTGGTATTTGGCCGTAGCCGATTTCGAGGCAACAAGGAAAGTGGCTACGGCCAAATACCTCTAACGAGTGAGGCAAGTCCTAAGAAGTCAGCTCAATGGCAAGAACAAGACCCAGGCAATAAACAGGCCCTGTCAGTAATCAGATACCCAGCAGGAATCATGCACTGGCCAAAGGAGGAGATACAGACATTGGCATTAAGACACAAAAGCTCCTGACCATGTATGAAGGGTTCCATCCCAAACCCAGCACCCTGAGACTGTGCACGAGCTGTAAGGAAGGAGGCCGAGGACTAGTGAGTGTGAGAGCCACAGTCCAGGATGAAACATCCAACATCCATAAGTACATCAAGGACAAGGCCCCAACAGATGACAGGCTCAGTGAATGTCTCAGACAGTGGAGTGCAGAGGAAGAGGAGCTGGAGGAACCATCATGGAACGACAAGCCCCTGCATGGGATGTACCACCGGAACATAACTGAAGTGGCTGATATCAAGAAATCCTACTAATGGCTTGAGAGAGCTGGACTGAATGACAGCACAGAGGCTCATCCTGGCTGCACAGGAGCAGGCCTTGAGCACCAGAGCGATAGAGGCCCAGATCTACCACACCAGACAAGACCCAAGGTGTAGGCTAAGACAATCCAGCAGGGTGTAAGATGCAGCAGGAAAAGCCTACATGGAGCGTGGCGGGCAGAGTGTACAGAAACATCTGTCACTGGAAACCCCAAGATCAAGGTGGGAAACACCTTCAAAGGGAGTGGAGAATGATCGAGCCAGATACAGACTGACAGAATGGTGAACCAACCGGACATTGTGGTGGTGGATAAACAACAGAGCAAAGCCATTGTGGTGGACATCACAGTACCAAGTGATGGGAACATTAGGAAAAAAGAACATGAGGAACTAGAGTTGTGTGGGGTTTTTTTTAAATAAGAGCCTGAAATCCAGACTTTTCAAGGTGCCACGGTGTAGAAATAATAACCACGTGGAGAAAATATTTACTTTTGGAATTGGTTTACCATAAGTTTACTCAACATTAACTCTAATTAGGCCTCTTAGAGTTTGCTTTATTCCTTTAGACTCGATTGTAAACTGTCTATTGTGTCCCAGCAGGTACTCTCTTTAATTACTGACCTCAATACTTGCATACTCATATATTTTGTCACACTGTTAAGTACATTTGCGGCTACTTTATCCAACTGGAACACATAGATACTTGTGTAGTCCCTTGCTTTTTTCGTATACGTTAGAGAAGTGCATTTATATTAACCTACATAAACCTATATTTGTGATCTGGTTTAGGTTTAGTTTAGCCAGAGTCTTATTCAATCCCAGCTGTCTGTTTTGTAATTTGAGCGCGCTATTTATTTTGTTTACAATTGCAAATCAACGCTCGGAGTGCTGGCCAGCCCCTCTACCCCTCTGACATGTTGAAGTGGAAAATCATGCCTGTAAATGAGCACTAGTGGAGTGGGCTCGGTCCCCCCACCCACCCAAAGTAATTGCAGCCTCCGAAAGTTGGTCCGCAATTCATCTTTGAGAAGACTTGTCAAATTATTAATAGGCCCCTAAGTGATTGGTGTGAAAGGAGGGTAGTGTGTAGGGCGTAGGGGAGAGGGGGCGAGGGGGCCAGGGGTAAGGTGAAGGGGTTGTTTACTATGAAAACAAGTAGAAGTCGCTCTGCTGGAGTTCTAGGCATCCACGTGTCACGGCTATCCGCACATGAAGAGCCCCCGAGTCCAAAATGTCATCGGCTACGAGTGACGGAGATCGACTGACGCTAAAGGGACACGTTATGGGGGAGTAATTGGGCTTAAATCTTAAATAATTTGATGATCAAGTTAAACATCACCATGGAAACTGTTAGTGTTGTCACGATAATCATCTTTCAAACTCCTTTTGAGACTAAATAATAGACTCGATGCTCAAAACTGATTCCGATACCATGCATGACGATAATAAAAAACTTTCTTTAGACGATAGAATGTGATTTTCAACGTTAAATTATAGTATTGTCTTGGTCTTATATCTGTGTAATCCATAGACTGTTTATATAAATGGACATAGCTAACCTGCTAGCCACCGCCTTCCAAATACAAAGTGATCATGGGCGCACTTCCAGTTCTATCGTCGTCATTTTGGTCTTAAAATGTTCGTATTAACCCGCTCTACATGATCCTGGTGTTTTTATTTCACTATTGTGTCTGTAAATCAATATATGAACATTAATAACCGACAAATCAGGCGTCTTCTTTCCCCGAGGTCGCTTCCGTTCGCCTTAGCAACAGGTTTGATTGACAGCGTTGCTAAGGGAAGAGGCGTTACCTTCAACAGGAGCCGAACGCTACAGGCGACGTCACACTCACTTAGTCGGCTTCTTTATACAGTCAATGGTGTAATCCCACGGTTGTCCAGTAGGTTCATAGTGGTCCATGGGCGTATACGCGTCTATGTGTCTTATACTTGCTCTGATACAGCTTAATAATTCTAAAGCTACTAGTTTCATCATTGATTAGTATCTGATTTTCAGTACTTTTGACAGTGAAATGGACACGTTATGGACCTCAAATTCTTTCTTCAAATCTTGCATTAAATTATAGAAGTTCCATTAATAAAATCTCCTGTTTTATTCTGCGTAAAACTGCTAACCCTGTAGTTCAGATGTGTATAAACATATTCTGAAATGCGATTCTTGTGTTAGTTCGGTCTTTTTGTCAGTTCTTCCGCGCATGTTTTGAAATGTGATCTTTTAGCACGATTTATCAAAACATAAACTGCAAATCGAGCTGCGAATGCTTATCAGATAAATCAAATATTTTTACCCAGACCGTTTCGCCCCATTGCCTGATCTGGGCGGGGTTACCCTTTAAGACACGCGCGAACATTTAGTCCTCAAACATGATGCGTCATAGAAAGAATTGGCAAGTAAATCTGCCATTATATCTGTCCAACCACAAGATTAGCATAATTATAAAAGACGCTAATTAAATGAATCATTAGAGGCTTGTGGGTTTGGAAACTGTTTAGCCGTCACAATAATAATGGGCAGGTTTTCACACTGCAATCTGTCAAAATGATGGAAAGCTGACGGTTGCCATAGTAATTAGCGATCAAAACAAAATGTATGTTTTTGAGAGGTCGACAGTCTTCAAAATGGCACCCATGAATACCAAAAAAAACATTAGCTTGTATGCATGTAGTCTCTCCAAAGAACTCAGCCTTAATATGCAGGATTTGTGTGTTAAACATGTGCGAATGAAACAAACACACAACTCCAGGAAACGACATTATAACACAGATCAGAAAACGGCGTAACGTGGCCCCTTTAAAACCGGATAATGTCTTTCCGAGCTTTTTGCAGCGCGCGGTGACTGTGGTGGGCAGATTCTATTTCCTGTCTTCTATTTTTACAACAAAAGGGAAAGAAAAAAGTTGAGACAAAAGCAGGAAAAGTGTTACGCAAACCATCCTTCCTTCAAAGATAGTGCTGTATAACAATACTAATGGATAATGCCTCGTGTCAGGAATGCCCTATTTTGTAACGCTGTATTTTAAGAATGGAGACTGTATGTTTATATAACTAGGGCTTAACATGTGAGGTGTCATATATCAAATTATCTAGTCGAGATAGACCGATACATTGGCTCGCCGATATTTGCCCTTTTTAGCTTATTATCTATCGGCCGATATTTGGTTTGGGCTCACCGATTTCTGCATAAAGCTGTATTTGGACACTTTAGTGCGATGCAAATGTCTAAAAATCATTTCTGTTGAGATGATCTTTCCTTATTATAGTTGAATTATGATGAGCAGTAAAAAGTATTGACAATATTTATATTAGTTGTCATTTCAAATCATATATTTTTTTGGGGGAAAATAATCAAAATCGGCCCAAAAATATCTGCAGAGTTTATTGGACATCGTTTGATCTGGACTCTAAATAATCGGTATCGGTATCGGCCATGGGGAAAACTCATATTAGTCGATTTCTATGATCTGTATCAAGATAAAGACGAATTTTGAACATTGGGTGTTTAAAATAATGCTAAAATATTACAAACGTCATATTATCTACTTTGGAATGAATTGTGTACTTGGTTTTACTTTTACTCCATATTTATCCAAGTAGGCCTGTCACGATAACACATTCTGAAGCAGAACTATTTCGATAAACGATAATATTGAAAGTACTTTGTGCCACTGATACAATAACACGCTCCTTGTCCAGATATGGGATAAGGTTTTAACAACTTCAAAGCTTAAAAGTAGACATGGGTATGCACAAACCAAACTACCATAAGTGTCGCAAGTTAAAGCCTTGCCTTGTTACTATGGCAATGTCAAACAGACTTGCAGCACACTGGCTAATGCGCAAAACTGTTCTATTAAGTTGGATACACTGCAGTACATCAAGTGAAATATCTTGCATATTGTTGACCAGTTCACAAATATGTTGCCGTCTGACAGGTCTGGAGCCGGAGGCCGTCTCGAGGAGTCCTCCTTCCTGTTTGCGGATGAGACACTGTTGCAGGAGCGGGTGAATACATGTGGAAGCCAAAACCTCAAAACACAATGTAACAACCCTCAGGAGCAGGCATGAACGAAGACGATGAATAGATCAATGTATAACTACTACATTTGAGTTTCAATCCTGGAGTCATAATAGTAATCAAACTGTATTATTTGGACACCAGGCAATTTACTCCTGATTGTGATTGTGTTTATAAAGTCTGGCTATAATATACATAAGATAATATCCACAGTTTATCAGTAATTCTCCTGCTACAAGTGTGAATATTTTCAAGTTCTATTTTGTGTCCGTTTGTCTCCATCTAGTGGACTAATGGCAGCTGTGCACAAAAGCTGGAAATAGTTTTGACAGCTGATGTAACTGTGTATTATATCACATGGTACTTTTGAATTCTGTCAGTCCCCTTGATGAGGCTGGTGGGGTGGAACGTGTTGGGTCTAGTATCAATAAAGGCGTTTTAAATTTATAAAAGTGCCTTGGGTTTTTGTATTTTTGTCAAGTCACATGTTTATTATTTAAATGATTCAATATGAAATGCTAAGGTGTGTGCACTGTCAAAATAAAATAAAATAAGACCTTTAATATATTTCTATAGAAAATTACACATTAAACTATAATACTGAAATGACAAAAACCTTAAAGCAGCTTAATCCCATTTAAACCCCTTTTTAAAAGTATAATATTGTGTAAAAACATGAGCTGCAATGAATATCTAGCTCAGTGTAACACAGTATAGACAAAGTTTAGCCATAGAAGTTACCCCCTTAAGTTTGAATGTTTTCAGTTACAAAATTATTACAAATTCCCCCTCTAGTGCACAAGTACTGATATTAAATACTGAGCCCCAAAGATGTCGTTCCATCTATCATTTATTTGAACATAGTTTATTTATAACAAGTTGTATTTAGACTTTTTAGACTCCTTAAGGATCAAATGTTTTTAAAAAGTCACTTTTTTCATTACATCCAATATATTGATATTTTTTTCTTATTTTATTCATATATCCAATATAGAAATGTAGACACAGCTGCACTTCTACACGTCCCATCAACACCGACGAGATGACACTAGGCTAGGGCTTACCCCCCACCCCCCCAAAAAAAATCAAATTAGATATTTTTGGCCAGCCCTAAAAAATTTAGAATTTTTATTTATTTTGTGCACGCACTGGACAAATATGATTTTAATCCCAGTCAGAGCAGGGATTTTGGGACAGAAATCTTTCAGAGCTCTTTACATTTTCATTCTCGCCATATCCCATTTTAAAAAATGTAAACTGCCTTCAATTAAATATGTGTTTTTTTTTTGTGTGTGTGTGTATATATATATATATATATATATATATATTTGTACTCTAATTGTAATAGTTTGTACATTGTCAGTTGTTTAATTCTGCATAGCAGGGTTATGGCTCAAAGAAAGTCAGAAGTAAACTTACTTCATAATAATCCTCGATTGTCATTTTTCAAAATCTCAATTATTAAAAGCATGAATTAATGAATGAATCTGATAAATTGCCCTGCCCTCGATGAGACTTAAATACATTACAAACTACGAAACCAACAACAAAGCAAAAACAACACAACATGTACTTTAAGATTTAAATTTTTATTTTGGCAAGACACCATCTTCAATTCCAGTTACATAAACGCCACAACTGTTCCAGAGGATATGTGGGATTATCTGGGACAAAAATAGTTCTGGTGCTTTCTCATTTGAACCTCATTATTTACAGACAGATGCTCTACTTTTGATTCTGAAGTGAACCCACTCACTTACGCCGATAATTCTTGCAGCAAAAATGTATTAATCAGAATACCATATTGCTCGAGTGGCGTCGTAAAATCCAAAACAAAATTAATTTGGCAATAATCACTCTACTTTCAAAGCAACACAAAAAGACACTTCATCAATCGTTTCATTTTAACAAAAAGTGCAAAAGGGACGATAAGAATTCCAGTTGGATGGTTATATTTTTTTCTACCAACCACATCGACTTCACAAATCATTCTGTACATTATATTCAAAGTGCAATTATTGTGAATTGGCATGAGCTGGTACTTACAGAAGGGTGTCCGGTCGGGTGAACTGTCCATTGGCACACCATTCACACAGGACACTACTTTAAAAATGATTACCTAGAATTCCCCCTAATATTGGCTAAACCCGTCACCTTAACCTGTTCGAATCATGCAAAACATGCACAACCAGACGACTTGTTGAATCTGTAGCCTGCATTTTCCCGTTTGGCAAAAGTTTAAACTGTATTACCTCATGTTTTCATCACTTAACTAATTAACTGCAGCTATTTTAAGACTAGGCCTGTCACAACAACTACTATACAACTTATTGTTCCAACTTTCATATAAGGAACGCTATGTTTTTGGGGTCAGTATTTATCAGTGTGTACATTTTCTTTTCAGTACTGGGAAAGACAGGAGGTTGAATTAATAAATTTTATGACTCATTACAGATGCAAACCAAGTACTAAAGTGTTTTATTTTGCTGTTTATTTAATGCAAATCATGATTTTTAACAATATTCTAGCTTTAGAATAGTTTTTGTGGTGTAAATCTGCTTTCGTTTATTGACTATATTCATTTTGCGATATGTCAAGCTTCAAAATACGTCATCGTGCCAGGCCTAAAAATCAAGTTTACCAATATTGCATAAATGCGTTGTAATTTCACAGCACCAAAACCCCATTTCAATGTTTTTTAAAATAAAGAACTAGATAAACTGTTGCTGTCTAAATACTGGTATGCACATATTTGGCGTTGTTGAACTAAACCTAAAAATTCCACTGATGCATAGGTCAAACTCGAGTTATTTTTGATCTGTAGCGATATTGTCACTTCTGTTTATAGCCCTGTCTAAACCAAACACGGTTAAAAAAACACCATCATTCGCTGTGTGTCATATGTTAACTGCATATATTTAAATTCGCAAAGCAACTGCGGACTACTGTAGAAATGAATCGTAATCGCTATGGCCCAAGCGTGAGACGTTAAGGGTTTTGATCATTCGAAACTAAGACACTCACACAGCATCATATACATATTAATAAATGTAATGTAAGATCGATTGGGAAAGTTGAAAACACATCCGGAGATTGGCTCAAGTCAAAGTTAAGTCGTGCCGTGGTTTTTAAATGTTGTTTTCTTCTTGTCTGCTCCTCGCAGGTTATATGAGGGAAATGGAAGAATGGACAGAAACCTGAAAGCAGAAACGAGGTCTATATATAACACCGGGTCTATATATAAACACTACAGCCAAGCCCACAATTCTTCATGTGTCAGAGGTATGAATCAGGGCTGTGCAATATCAAACAGTGTCGATATCGCTACACCACAACTGAGGCAAACAGGAAGTGAGCATGGACGACTCTAGGTTGAAGACTCTACAATTATGCTTGAGTATTTAGTCCAAAAAAAAAAAAAAAAAAAAAAAAATTCTATTATTTGGTCTTAATTCAGACATTATTCACTTATTAGCCAAGTCTGGATTTCCATTGCATTGCTAGTGATTATTGTGTATTGTTTTTTGCACATCCCTCATTAAGATTTGACCAGTTTTGTTCATGGTATTAAATCTTTTACCTGCCATTCCTCTGGTCTTCAGTCCTACACAATTTCTCAGTAGAATCGGTCCAGATTGTGACGTTGCTGTTCTAAAATGTTTCTTCTCATCTTTAAATTTTCTGATGTTTAAAGGTTTTTATGATAGTTTTCCTGCTCTGATATCTACTCCCAACAAGTCAATTTCTTTAGCAGTGTCTCATCGCCTTCCAACAACCTTATAAAGTATATTCCCATTTCAAAGTTTGATTCTAGGATTGGAGCTTTGGAGAGGAACAGGTCTCGTCGTCTTTTATCCTCCATGAATGACATGTCCAAATAACTGCATTTGAGATTTGTCTAACTAAAAAACTTTATTCCTCTACACCACATGTGTCAAACTCAAGGCCCATGGGCTAAATGTGGCCTCCACATAATTTTATATGGCTCTCGACAGGGTAAATTGAAAGGTATGATGGCCTGAAAATGTCATTTCATCAGAAGACACGCAGTTACACAGCCATATTTTCACATCTTTGTGAAAGTGCATATGCAATATTTGTGAATACAGAAACAGTTAATTAATCATTTAAAAAAGTAGTTAGATTTATTTAACATCTGGCCCTTTGACAGCAGCCATTTTGCTGATGTGGCCCTTAGTGAAAATGTGTTTGACACCCCTGATCTAACCAAATGAGTCAATCTAAAATGCAGTTATCTGGAGTGTTTGGAGGAGTAGGTGAAGTCTTCCCTAGAGTCAAAAACTGAAATTGGAACATTGTTTATAGACTGTGACCAGGCGAGCTTGTTAGAATAAATGGCGTTACGAAAAACAAATATTGTTTAAGAAATCTCCTTGTTGGGACGGAACTTTGAGCATTAAAGGTATCCAGCAACGCCACAACTTAGATCTGAATCCAACTGAGAACGTGTGACCAGAGAATGAAGCAAAGTGTTTTCATTATGAAGACTGGTCACTAATTTGACAGCAATGGCAGAAATTGCGGTTTTGTGGTGACTGAGAAAATTGTCTGACTGTCTGGACCATGTTAATAAAATAAAGTTTATTTCACAAATACTCAAACATAATTAGTGCCGTCTTCACTTTGTCAAGGGGGCAAGTTCCAGACAGACCAGCTGGAGGAGGGAAAAAAAAGCTTAATCCTCTCCCAGACAAAGATGAATTCTGCGCTCGGCTGCACCGCATAATTCCCATACTGCGAACATGAGGGGTATTCAAAACGGCACTACTTACTGTTTTAATAGAGGAAGAAGAGGCGTGTTCTGTGGGACGTGGCCAGGTTCTCGCTCATGTTGCGGACTTTCAGATAGTTGACGAAGCCTCTGAAGAACAGCAGCAGACCTGGACGGAAGCAAATTTGATCAGTGATTCCCCGTGAAATAAACTCATTCTGTTACATTAAAATATTACTCCAAAAACAGTCTTTTACATCTGGGATTTCCATTCGAAATGTTACCTATACTGCAAATAGTGTTTAACGTCCACTTTTTTGTTGCAGTGTTTTCAGCCCTTTCATGTGAACAATTTTTCTTCCAAGACCCCAAATTCTCCTTACGAACCTGCAATCTGTTTGAGCTCATACAAATATTTCACTGGATTATGAGTTTAGTGTCTGTGTTGCAACATTTCGTCTTTGAGATTCAATTACTGTTGTGAAATTTGCTTCCACTGCATAGTCTTAGCAAGGACGCCGATTCTGAGGTTATGGCGTCATCGAACTATTACAGAATTTGTCCTTTAAAATGATCAGTTTCCTTGGTGACCTCATCTCAAGAAAGCAGTCTGTTACACTGCTCATTTCATCTCGGTCAGCTCGTCTCCAGGCTGACCGTCTCTGCTTCTACACAAGGAGGTTTAAATAGGAGTTGAGTCAGACTTGAAAGGCTGATACTAATGTCCCGTGTTGAGTATTCATGTTGCAGGGTCCGCGGGGTCACAGGGTCACAAGGACTGATGGTAAATGAACTTCTCCTGCCTCTCTTTATAACTCCAGGACTCATTAGGACACTTATTTTTCCAACACTGTCTTGTATTATCCGCTGTCTGTTGGCGAGCAGAACTGGCTCCATCGCCTCCGCTGGTCCTTGTTGTGAGCGACGTCACACTTTGTCATTGTAAAATCCGGCTCCGCGGCAAGCTTTCGGGACAAACTCGGCGCCAATTGACCCCTCTGTCCTTGCGCTGCGGGTGGACGTGTAAACCGCTGCTCTGGCTTTGTGTAAACGCGATGGTGGAACGCTTTTCTTTGGGCCTAGCGTGAAGTATGGCATTGCTCGCCGGCTCTTGGCAGCGAGGATGACAGAGCTAGAAAGCTGTGTGTCCTGACTGACTCAAACTCAGAGCCGGTCTCGTGAGCAGCTCCTCGTCTCGGTGGTGACAGTGGGAAAGTCTTAAATGTGAAAAAAAAAAAAAAACACTAAACACTATCAAAAGTCTGTATGTGTATGACTCATCTCAGACTGCAGGTCGATGAAGGTTTTTGGGGTCCTGGGACTAAACGGGACTTGGTTAGGAACAAAAGCTTACACACTTTAAATGAACTGTTGATACTACTACTAGACTAACACCAACTATTTGCAGTATAGCTATCATTCGAGAAACTTTTTGTCCCATTACAAGTGACTGACTTGATTCTTAAGACTGAGTTTACGTTTAAACTATTATGACCAAGACACAAGTCACTTCACTATTTAAAACTATTACTTTCCTATAGATTAGCATGTATAAAGTAAATGTATTCTGTAAAAAAGCAGTAGAAGACTCACCCAGCAACAGGAATATCCACCAAAGCCAGTACTGCCCGTTGAAGTACCCATAGAAGTAATCTGAGAACTACACACACACACAAAAAACACTATTAAAAGCTGATCATTGACATATTACTACTGTTCTGGTCCTACAGCACATGTACGTACCCTGACAATAAGAATCCACTTGATGAGGGACAGGCCGAACCCGCAGATGGCTCCATAGCGCCCCGCGATGGTGTTGGTCAGGCAGAACGACAGGCAGAATCCGATCCAGTTGAACAAGAAGGCCACTGCAAAGGAAATCATCATGGGATTATTACAGGGAGAAGTAAATTACATGTATTCAAGGGTATTTTAAAACAATATTTATACTGCAAATAAAACGCTTCTTTATATAGCATAATCAATTTAAACTCTACATTTGTTGCAGCAAAATGATACATGTGGCATTTTTTGTGCTTAAAAACAATGATTTGGACATGAAGATTTGATGAAGAGGACTTTAATTATAATAAATCTAATACAAAATATACACTTTCACTGCTGGGTCAACAACATTTAATGGGGGGAGGGGGTCTACGTGCATTTACTGAGATATTTCATGGCAAAATACAATATAAAAAGAGGAAAAACTTGCCTCCCATCAGGAAATATCACAATCCAGAATTAGACAACCACCAATATTCTTCCTACAAAACCAAAAAAACACTATTCTAAGCTTAATATTGACTTACTGAAGAAGGCCAGCATGAAGATCCCATCATTCCCCACTCTGAGCTGGTCGGCGTCACTGAAGTCATCTCTGGGAGGGAATTCATCATCCTGAAAAGCAAAACAACAAAGTAAGAAAAGGCCAAACAAGATACAACAAGGTCTGAACACGCCCACCTTCCAAACTCAATGGATGAACTGGTAAACATGACCTGCTATGACTTATTTACACTGGGGAAGATTGGAAAAAGGCGATCATTTCTCAAGACCTCATGTAAACAAGAACAACACGTTCCTTAATCACACTGTCATAAACACGGCGATATATTACAATTCAAGACGTCAGCCAAGTAACATCGCTAATATATTAAAAGTAGAGATTACCACATGACATCTCCAGGTGGAACAGGGTGTTTTCTGTTTGAGAGAAGAACTCAGCAGCAAATATGCAGAGTTTGTGTGAATGAAACAAAACACAACTCCAGGTCTGTGTGTGTTGAGGAAGCAGCATTATAACATTGTTTGTATAGTTTGGTTATACTTCGATAAAAACAATTTTTCGATATAAAATGGTTCACTTGAATATATATAATTTTGAGTTCCTTGCACCTTGTTCACATTGAGTTTTTGAAATGCCTGTGGGTCTTACAGTAAGGGGATACAGTGGAGCTAAGCCCGAGCTGGACCTCCTCCAGACCTCCTGAGTCCAACTAAACACACTTCACTTTTTCTCTGGCTTTTTGGAACAATGTGGCTATGAAACATTTGGGGAATTTTCCATTATCAAAAATAATAACTTCCGATAGATTTTTAGATCTGATTTTAACAAAACAAAACCTCTTCAATATGAAAATTCAGTTGTCACATTGGTTCTTGTAACTTTAGAATGTCACGTTCCTTATTCAAATGGAACAGAACAACAAACTGTATAAAAAAAAAGTGGACTAAGTGACGAATTTGAAGCCGAATTTCAACCAGGAATATCATAGCAACCAAAGGCCCAATCTGGAATGAGGCCCGCCTGGACTGCTGTTTTAGCGTGGGGCGGACTCTTCGCAATGCTGTCAATCAAACCTGTTGTTAACGCTAGCGGGAGCGACCTCGGGGAAAGGTGCCGCCTGATTAATCTGTTATTAATTCATATCTTTATTTACGCACACAGTAGCAAAATAAAAATACAGGGTAATGTATAATGTATATACAAAGTGAACTGGAGCCAGAGCCGATGGAGCCAGAAGTGCATCCATGATCACTTCCCATTTGTAACGTGACGGCTAGCACGTTAGCCATGTCCATTTATATATACAGTCCATTTACAGAACGCAGTATTCCTACAGTTATATTATGGTGGTTTAGGAGATAATACTCTCTCAAAAACACAAAGTATATTTATAGAAAGTTTATCAAACCCAAGCCACGATTATATGTGAAAAACCCACAACACATGAGGGAGGCACAAATTCTAAGGGAGAATGCATCGTCTAAACAGTAACCATAAAACAAAACATTCACAATGTTTTGAAATGGACCCATCGATGTGGAACAGAAACTGGGACAAAGTTCAGTGACAGCACGAATAGATTAAGGTGAATCGTTTTATTTCCCCAGTGTTATAAAGAGGAGGAGCAGCCAAAGGATTAGGCACATAAGATTAATATACTGAGTTCACTTCAGACAATGATCAGATATTGCCTTGAAACAAACTCAACCCATTAGACCTGTCACTATTCATCATGTGCACATTTTCTTTGCACTACTTGGAAATTTATTTTACAATATTGTAGATTTAGAATAGTTTTTGTGGTTTTAATTCGCTCTTGGGTTAGTGTGTCAGGGGCATAAATTTACTTCAGCAATATATTTCATTTATGTTATCGTGACAGGCCTACCCATGAGTACAATACAAAAACTAAGCTCATTTTCTATGCCAAGAAGCCTGCTCGATACTCGACACTGGCTATGATACTACAATGATGGTTTTTCTTATGGAATTTGGTCGATAGAATTTCCAAAACAAACGTACTTGTCCCCTGTGGTCCAATACAAGTGAGAAAAACTCCAGTTTTATTCTATTTGAAATGATTTTTTTCATTATCAGTACATCTTCAAATGAGAATCTACTTTTCATATAACTCTTAGTATTGATTAATAGTATGAGGGTATTGATTAACTAGACGAGCCCACCTCTACCCATTGTTTATGTTTAAGAATAGAAAGGTAGTTGTTGCTGTACCCTGGGCAGGACGTCCACAGAGGAGGTTGCCATGGCAGCGGCTTTGGCCTTCTCCGCCTCGTCGTAGGTGGGCAGTGACGTGGCCACGCTGTAGGGCGGGGGCACTGGGAAGTCTCCATGGAAACTCGACCCTGTGGCACAACAAGATCAATCAATTACAGTTACTTAAAGGGCCCATATTACACTATTTTCTGATCTATGTTATAATGTTGTTTCCTCATCACAAACACATCTGGAGTTGTGTTTTATTTCATTCACGCATGTTTCACACACAAACCTTTTCTATTTGGTAACAACATTAAAACATTGCTTAAAGCTCACAAAAGTCAATTTTACGTAATATAGGAACTTTAAAGTAAAGACTGGAGTGGAAGCAGTCAGAATACACTACCTTGTATTCATATCATCCTGTAGATGTTTTATAAGATTGCACTTTATATCGCCTTTGTGCAGCACTTTGGGCAGCTGTGGTTGTTTTTAAATGTGCTTTATAAAAACATTTGACTTGACTAAAGAAATGGATTATGTCAGTTGAAGTTACGACATAAAAGTGATGTTTTATGTGCCCTCTATGGGGGAAAAAACAACAACTTCAAAGCCAGTTTCTTTTATTGTCTACCTACTTTAAACATTTGAGGACGTGCACGTCTTAATAATGTGTAGAAAAAATACTAAATCATTCTGAAACATGCAACCACATTTCAAGGGACAATAGTAAATTTGGTGGATTGTTTGAGAGACCTACCTGGTGTAATTTGCTATTTCGATGTCATCAATGCATATTTCAGTAATTTAGCGATCTCTCCTGGGATCCATGCTCCCACAAAATTACAACAGTTACCAAATAATCTCAAATACAAAATCCAATCCATATAATTAGGCATGGTACAATATTGGAATTTAGTGTCATGATTATCATGGCCAAAATAAGAGTGATTAACGATTGTATCATGATCATGATGGAAGGTGCTGCCAGTTTAAAATGTTATGGATATGAGTAATTATAATTTAGATCTCATTAATAAGATCAATGTTTAAAGAACTGTTATAGTATTGTACTTCATCATCATGGAAAATAACTACAATTAAGCAGATAATATTCTGGATGAGCAGGGCCCTCAACTGATATTTGGGGGCCCGGGGCAAGAAGTCTCACATGGGCCCCCCTCCCCTTTGTCCCCGTCGACTCCCCTGTGCAGTGTAGTTTTTTTTCCCTACACATTCTGGTGGTACAATGGCAATTATCATGATTATATAAAATGTCACACGAATGCTTATTGTCGACCCTTTTCTCATGATAAAAGATATTATTTATTGTCCGATCTCTACACATGAAGCTGAAACCCGCTGAGTATACCTGGTGTTGAGGCGGTTGCCCCCAGGTCGATGGTGGCGTAGGGAGGTGGGGGGGCATCTGCCTGTGCACTGGCCCCTGACTCCTCCCCCGTGGCGCCCTCGAAGCCCGCATTCACATGCTGCTGGTGGTGGTTGTTCTGGTGGGAGGAGGAGGGGGAGGAAGAGGACGGCCCGGGCTGAGGGGGGGCAGAGGTGCTGGGCTGGGCCTCCGAGGAGTCGTCCTCATTGTGCAGCTGAAGAAGGAAAAAAAAAAAGATGTGGGCTAAAAGTGACCGCGCTCTTCATTTTACACATCAGGAAACGAGAGTTACTTTAAGGGCATTTTGTCTTCACTCTTTCAGAAACTTAATTCAAAACGTATAAAGAATAAGTCTGTGTCTAATGGTGGCATATTTTTGACTGGATTAGTGTCACATTACTATTTTGAAACTGAGGAATAGACTCGATACCTGATATTGATTCCGATACTATAATGATAATAAAAAACATTCTTTCCTTAAACAATACAATGTGATTACTATCCAATATTCGATACTTTTAACAGCTTTTATTCAAATATAGTGAAAGGTAGTAACTTCTATTTTAGTACATCTCAAAGTACATTCTTATTTCCTCCATGTATTGTCTTAATATTTGGAGTTTGAAATAAAGTACTTTTCAGATATTTGGCAATTATTGGAAAATTTATGAAAAATTGTGTTGGTAAAACTAGTTAACAGTTTTAGCAGCAGTATTGGTCCGTATCACCCAAGTAAACAATATAAAGTTTATTCAAGCAACACCTTTCACCACCACATATTTTGCAACAAATAAATATTTTGTAATGCAGTAGTAAGTGTGTTTAACCATGCATTTTGTGGCCAGCTCTTCCCTTGCAGAGGACGGGCTCAGTGTAGAGGCAAACTGCTGACGCTGCACTGTTTACTGTAATCATTAGCCTGCTGCTTTCACTCACTTCCTGTTTAGTTGCTCAGAATTGTGAACACGACCAAATTTGGTTATGAACCTTTGAGCTTTGCAACGGGGCAACGTTATTTTTCCCTTTAACAGTCAAGTTTTTGAGAATCACTGGTAGGGCTCTCCGTAATCATTATCGAAATCTGAATGGAGCAGATTAGCATATTAGCAAATCGCAAATGCTACAGTTTTTGAAGTACCATAATTTCCTCCACAAACAAAATTTCCTGATTTATTCTGAATAAAAGAAAATCAAACCCTGTAGTTAAGATCTGCACAAACATGTTCTGAAATGTGATTCTTGGTATTAGTTTCAGTTTTATTTTAGTTTTTTGTCCATTCTTCTGTGTTGTTCTGCAAATCTGATCAGAAAAATTGCAATTAGATATTTTTCACAAATCGTAGCTCCTGATTCAATGGACAGAACATTTACCCCTGAATTAAACGAGGTAAAAGTGATATTACGATGTACTAACACAGCTTGTTGACACAGTCCATTTGGGTCATGCATCATCTGAAATTACAGAACAGGAGCACGAAGGATTAAACAGGAGGAGGCAACAAACTTCTTACCCTCTCCGTGGGTCCAAGAGGATGCCCTTGAAAACATTTTGGAATTTAAAATGACGCAATTCCCGATACCAACTTTAATTAAAGGGGTCACATTATGCTATTTTCTGATCCATGTTGTTTCTCATCACAAACAGACCTGGAGATGTGTTGTGTTTTGTTTCATTCACACATGTTTAACACGCAAACCCTGCATATTTAGGCTAAGTTCTTCTCTCAAATAGAAAACGCCTTGTTCCACCTTGTAATGTCATCATGTGGTAATACAGGAAGTGCTCCGCTGTGTTTTTAAACTCCATACACCTTCACTAGAATCATTTGGATGATTTCAGCTTTGGAATAGCCGATCTCTACTGAACTCAAGGTAAAAGGAGCTGTTAACTTGAAAACTGCTGCTTCATGACATCACAAGGTGGAACAGAGCATTTTGAGCTTTGGAGATATAGACAGACTAATAATAAAGTGTTACTCAAACATGTGTGAATGAAACAAAACACAACTCCAGGTCTGTTTTTGAGGAGGTAACAACAATACAACATGGCTAAAAGCTCACAAGAGTCAATATTTCGTAATGTAGCACCTTTAAAGTACAAACACCAAAAACAGATTTGAAATTAAAATACTTTTACTAAGGAATACAGGGAATCGGAAAGCCAGAATATGGTGGAAATGTGAATGTTTTTCTAGTATGAAAATGATGCAGTACATGCACTTAGTTTAACCCCATTACAAAACTCTGCAATTTAAAACGTAAATGCTTGCTCCATTGACAAAACCAATTGACACAGAATAATCTAAAACATAGCCAATGTACTAAAAGGTTATATTCAATGTCTGGGCACTTCTAGGAAAAGGAAGTACTTTATCACTGTGACTACCTACTGATGAGAACGAGAGGTAGATGAATCCAGAACAGAGCCACCCCCCACGCGTTCAGCGCTATTATATAAGACTAAAAACACAGCCCAAATCCTCCTCAAAAGTCAAATACACCTGACACCAGCCACTACTTCAAAACACGCAACAGGCACTTTGGAAAAACTGGCAAACATCTCACAATAGCGTGGCACAAGTTTCCAACCTTGTCCTTTTGGCCGCTATGGTTTAAATCTGTGAAATCCATTTTTATTTCGCTTACTCCAATGCTTCCTCTTATTTTACATAGTTTATATATAGTTATAATATTAGTATTGCATATTTGATGTTGCAACATACCACCAAAGCAAGTCTCTAGTTTCAGATCTGTAAAAAGTTAAATATAGAGTACTTTCGCATTTCAAACAACTGATGTAGTTACAATGATACGACCCTATTGGTAGAAAATATATTGTTAGTATTACAGTTTCATAATATCATGGAGCTGCACTGAAGAAAATTATGTAACGTTAACATACTTACACTTAATACTGACTAGTTTTATGTACTTTTGACACTAGCAGTACCAGTTGGGTATGGTAATCAGGTAACAGTAGCATTACATTGAAACATTACTCCGTTAAAATAAATAATGCAACTTTATAGAAGTAGCCAAAAATGATTTCAAATGATTAAACTTTTGATTTAGATAAGTCACGTTTTGTACATGTGACATTTGCATAATAAAGACTGTTGCTTAACGACTAAAACCACAACCTCAAATTCGAGGCCAGCAGACCAAATTGACACAGATAAGCCCAATAAGAACTTTGAATGTGTCTGCCTACTCCATACTAATCTGTTCTAAGTTAGACACATTTGCTGGCTTGTTTATAAAACTTTTTAAGTCCAAACAATGATTAAGCACGGGCTCAACTTGGATTTTATGAGATTATAAGACCACAAGGCCACAACCACATGAATAGGAGCACAAAGCTACTTTATTTCACACAAATTCAAAATCTGGTTTAGTTTTTCAAGAAGATATTATTTTTCTTTTCTGTTTTTTACTATTCAATTATAGTTGAAATGGGTATTGCATTAAAAAACAACAACAACTAAGTACTAAATAATAATAATCTAAATAATATTTATGTTATTTTTTTCATTATAGTCTATGGTGTCATGATGTTTCCAAATAGTTTGTGTCTGTAATTTTTAAGTTTTATTTATTTTTCCTGGCCTCATAATAGTCTATGGTCTCATGTTGTTTCCAAGTATTTTGTGTCTTTAATTTGTATTTAGTAATTTTTTCAGCCTCGTGATAGTCTATTTTCTCTTGTTGTTTCCGAGAAGTGTGTATCTTTAATATTTATTTAAGTTTTTTTCCAGCCTCATGATAGTCTATGGTCTCATGTTGTTTCATAGTTGTGTTTTGAGCTGTAAATGAACCCCAACAACTGTTTTGAAACCAGCCAAGTTCAGGTCAATAAAGGTGGCCAAACCAAATATTTACATGTAAAGTCACGTTTTATTAAAGTTTCAAATTGTACATACATGTACTTAATACATGTATGTACCATTAATGACTTATTTACGCAGCACTGCGGCCTGCTGTTTGACAGCGGTTATATAATAAAAGGCTACAGTGATATGCTAACATATGCTACTAGCCACGCGTATGCGGAAGTCACGGGAACTTTGTTTAAACCATGTAACATTTTTTTACTGAATTTGCATTACACTTGTTAAATACGATTCAGTTGTGTCTTAGCTTGAGATAGTGTGAAGTTGAAGGCTTAAATGTGTATTTTGGTTGAGTCTAACCGCGGATGAACGGATCAGGCAGGCTAACGCTAATGCTAACGCAAAAGCTAACAGTGTTGTAGCACGTAGGTCCGAACACTCACCACTTGGTATCGACTCGCTGGATCCATCCCTACAACTAATCTGAGCTGGCCCAAAGACCAGCCACAACACTATGAGATGATCTAGAGGTTACTGATCCCGGCGGGGTCTAAGAGACAGGTCAGAAAAGATAACAGCGAGGTAGAATGGGCGAGGAAACCGATCGTGGAAAAGCTGTCGTGTGAAATCAGAAGAGCTCAAAACGAAACAAGACGAGCGTCACTTCCGGGGAGGATTTCAAGGTAAAGGGAGGGGCAGGGATTGGTGCAAAAACTGGACAGTTCATTAACTCTCAAACATCACGCTATCCTTGCCTCTACACTCTGTTTAATTTACAAATAAACCGCCCAAAAATCCTGGGTTTTATTCTTTTTAAAATGTCGAAATGTCATAATGAAGTGATGTAGTTAAATATCATATAATTCGACGACGTAAACGCATCTGTAATCCCTCTATTATTATCTGATGCCATTCGCTTGACATTAAAATTGACTTTCCGCAATGTTTTCCACAGCGGGTGATGACGTAATGGACCTTTAAATGGTGGAAAATTGCGCCAGGATGTTGCGCCAAAAACAACCAGCAGATGGCGCCAAAGAGCTTCTGTAGACCTGTACCTCTGTCCCAGCTGTCAAGAACAGTTTAATTTCTTCTTTTTAACAACGTAATTACTCTCAAATTTAAATGCTGGTTTGTAAATTGAAAAATAAGACCAATTATAAATATACAATGTGAATATTAATTATTACTCTGACTTTTTGTTCATTTTTATCTTTCTATTTCTATGGAATCACACAGGTGTCGTGCCACCTCCATAAAGTTACATCTTGTACCCTTAAGTTGCAGTAGTATATTAATGATTAGACATCGACAGATATGGCTTTTTTCATGAACGATGCTGATATTGATCAATTAAAGTCCAATTTAAACCAATATAGTGCAGATTTTTTTATATTTTCTCCCCCAAATATACAGTTTTACTTGATTATAAACTCATCTAGGACCCTGTTTTACTACAAACCAGAGGAAAAAGAGAAAAAAAAAGAAAAAAGAGCTGTGTAGGCATCTTTTCTGTAGTGTCCTCTTCACAAAAAAATTTCAAATTAAGCTGTGTGCTATTTTTTAGGCAGCTCATTGACCAAAACAAAACATCGGCCTCTGCTGGAGATTTAAGGTCGATATCCAGTACACTTAAAAGTGCAAATAGTGGCTCGATATATATCTGCCAACCGATATATATCAATTTATCTCTATTAATGATAAGCAGTAGCAATTAATTTATACAACTAAGCAAATTAGCAAAGAGTAGACAGATATAATTATAAGCCACAATAACAGAGACATTACGCACATCAATCTCCATGGAGACGAGCAGGCAATGCCACCAAGTTACATCTGATCTGCGGAGAGGTGATATGTAAACAAATGTAAACAAATGACAAATGTAAACAAATGACAAATAAAACAAATTACAAATACATTAAAATGAATAGTGATTATTAAATTCACTTTTTGGCATTACACCTTATATGATGCCCTGCTGAAAACTATTATTTTCCACACTTTTTTTCATAGTTTGTCCGGGGAGTACGACTTATACTCAGATGTGAAATATATGGGTTTTTTTCTTCATTATTATGCATTTTTTGGCTGGTGCGACTTATACTCCAGTGCGACTTATGCTCCGGTGCAATTTATACTTTGGTGCAACTTATACTCTGGTGTGATTTATACTCCGGAAAATATAGTAAACTGAAACTGAACAAAAAGCATTTAAAAAAAACCCTTGTACCATGTCCGCGAGCTCCTCAGGACCTAGTCTATATGTGTTAAAGAATCTCCCAAACTATGCGTCCTTAGTTCTTGTAATATCGCAGTCATATGTTTTACCGTAGGGCTATAACGTCAACGCAGACTTGGCATAGATCTGCTTCTAATGGGCTTCTCTTGGTACCTTAAGAATGCAAGAATAAAGTTTCAAGGAGCGAGAGCCCGAAGCTGGTTTTTACAGCGCTCTGGCGCAATATACAACAGAGGTGTCGCCTGTAACTGCCATTTCACAGGGCAAAATTCAACATGATACTGGCTTTATGTAAGATGTAATGTACTGCAGTGCACCAATGCACAGCAGCGAGCGGTAAGTGATGGCAATGGGGGAATAAAGTAAAAATCTAATGTAAAGTGGTGTTTTTTACATAACAGTCTTACTAGTTCCACTGCCAGGTCTATGTGAGCTATAGTCTTTTTAACAATAACCCCATTTTAAACAACATAGGCTGAAAGTTGTTTATATTTTGCAGTGGTGGAAGGTAAAATAAAGGTAGTACAGGGCCTATATTACACACAATGGATTCTCGTGAGCTTTAAGTCGTGTTTCAATGCAGTTACCTCCTCAAAAACAGACCTGGAGTTGTGTTTTGTTTCATTCACACATGTTTGAGTAACTCTTTATTATTAGTCTGTACATCTCCAAAGCTCGAAATGCTCTGTTCCACCTTGTGATGTCATGAAGTGGTAGTTTTCAAGTTAAAAGCTACGTTTTTTATTTTTAGTTCAGTAGAGATAGGCAATTCAAGAGATGAAATTATCCAAATGATTCTAGTGAAGGTGTATGGAGTTTAAAAACACAGTGGAGCACTTCCTGTATTACCACATGATGACATCACAAGGTGGAACAGAGTGTTTTCAGTTTGAGAGAAGAACTCAGCCTAAATATGCAGGATTTGTGAGTGAAACGTGTGAATGAAACAAAATACAACTCCAAGTCTGTTTGTTAAATACACATTTTTAGGTATCTGTATTTTACTTAAGTACATTTTACAGTGGATACTTTTTACTTTTACTTCACTACATTTGAGCGCAGTATCTGTACTTTCTACTCCACTACATTTCTGAACAGGCCTGAAAAGTAAAAGTATTTTTCTTGATTATCTGAGACCTGCTGAAAAGTCTGAGGGTTTATTTTTAACACAAACACAAATATACAATATACAAGTAAAAAGTACATTTCCAAACAGGTACTTTCGTATGGAGGAACAGAGATTTAATTTAGCACATACAACATGGAGCTGGGTACTTTAATTCTTTCACTTAAGTTGATTTTTTCATATGATACTTTTACTTCTTCCAGCACTGATACATTATAATACTTACTACTACTATCATACTGTAACTATTTAACACAAACTTTTACTTGTGGACATGTAACGGTACCAGGGAAAGTGAATGTAGTCTCAGAACGCAGTAGTAGTAGAGTACAGAAGAGGTAACATTAGAGCAGAAAATCAAGTTCAGTTCTTCTCCAGTCCATACAATTGTTGTGTCCCTTGGCAAGACACCTTCACAACATTTAGGCTTCTCCAGTGAAGGAACAAAGGTCAAACTGAGAGATTAAAATATGCTAAATATCAGTAAATTCCACTGCGAAAAACACATATTTTATTACTAAATATTAACACTTTGCTGGAATACTTCTCGTGTGTTTTGGTTACTGGCACACGGCCTCACATTCACTCCCTCGCTTGTCGCTGATGCGCTCAAAAGATGTTGTTACCTGGCAACCTCATTCCAAGGTAAAGAGGGGCTATAAAAAGGCCTCATACAAAGTTATAACAGAGCAAATGTGGAGCCGGATGGACCGCTGGGGCTTTCAGCAGCTCGGGCGCTCTTGGATATGAAGAATTCAAGATATTTATTTATTTATTTTTGGAGTTTTGAGAAACAGTGTATCGTACGTTTGTCTATTAGCTACTTTTGCTTCAAATAACAACATTACCACTGTGGCTTCCATTTTATCTAATATTGTTTACCTGCTTGTGACAATCAATCATAGACTGTATATATAAATGGACATAGCTAACCTGCAAGAGATCATGAGCGTGCATCCGGCTCCATCGACTCTGGCTCCAATTCACTTTCTATTGAAAAACTGTCACCCCTCTCTCTGTAACTGCTGCTGTCAGACTGGTCATTTTAGTCTTAAAATGTTCGTATTAACCCACTCTACATGATCCTGGTGTTTTTATTTCACTATTGTGTCCATAAATAAAGATATTTATAGGCAATGCAGGATGTTGTATGCTCAAGCTCTTATGTTCAAGTTTGGTTCATGTTCTGATGATGTAAAGTTGATGTTGTTTAAATCATATTGTGCACCATTATACACTGCACATCTCTGGACTCAGTTACAAAAAAGCCCGTCTCCAAAGGCTGCAGGTGGATTATAATGACGCTTTACGGGTGCTGTACTAAGAACGTTAATGTATAGTTTTATTTGCAGCTGAATAAGTCAGAAAATGAAATAATAATGTCACTCACAAATATAAGATTCAGTGTAATCCGCTTCAGTCCACGTTGTAGAGACACTGGTATGACGTAAATGTTATGTTTGTATTGTCACTGTCCTTGTCTGTTATTAAAAATGGACCATGAGTCCGGAATAAAGATGCATTGAATTGAAATATGAACATTGATAACAGACAAATCAGACTCCTTCTTTCCCCGAGGTTGTTCCTGCTAGCGTTAGCGACAGGTTTAATTGACAGTGTTCCTAAGCAAGCGCTCCCTACTAAACCAGGGACAGGGGCAGGAAGGGGCATTACCTTCAACAGCCTTGCTCCGAATTGGCTCTTTGGTTGCTATGATACTTGCTGTTGGAATTTCAAATATAGAACTTGGCTCCAAATTGGCCCCTATAACTGCTTTAGCCTCGACGAGCTTCATTTGACTGGAGCTGAACGCTATGGGTGACGTCACACTCACTTAGTCCACTTCTTTATACAGTCTAGGCATTAGATCCATCAATCTCCATAGAGACAAGTAAGTGAAGCCACCAGGTCTACTTAAGAGATCAGATCTGTGGAGAGGTAACCCTACTCATAGTTTTCCAAAGTAACAAAGCTATAACTGAAGAAATACAAGCTAGATAAATTTAATGTCACAGCATGGAAAATTCACTACAAAGCGACAGCCTCACCATGGAGACAAGCAGGTGGCGGACTCTCTACCAGAAGTTGCACAGCGCAGGTTTAAGTACATTATTTATAACTCTGTGGCACTTGCGTTGTATTGCATTGGTTAAAAGTATTCTGCCATTTAAAGTTCACTGAGGAAGCGCTGGCTCACAGGTTGCCATGGTAACGCAGAGGTAAGGTAATTCACTCAGCGCTACTGTTAACACTCGTCTGGTAATGTAAGCCTCATGTAGCAATGACAGAACACAGAGAAATGTGAGCTATACTTTTCAAACCTCCTTAAATCCACCATCAAATTTCTACTGCTGTATGTCTTATTACCACATGTATTTTTTACTATAGTATCCAGTACTCCATTTTGCTACTCAAGTAAAAGTACAGATACCTGCTCTCAAATGTCCATTATGTAACATTATGTCTAAGGAAACATGTATTATTATTGATTCTTAAATTGGGAGCATGGTGGCATAGTGGTTAATACTCATGCCTCACAACGAGAAGGTCCCAGGTTTTTTTTTTTTTTTTTCATGTTTCTCTCCTGGGCGACAATCCAGCTAAAAAAAAAAAAAAAAAAAAAAAAAAAAAAAAAAAAAAACGTTTAAAAAAGTTTAAAATGTCACCATTCAACATTGTTTCACTGCATTAAAATCTGCTCTGTCTCTTGCAACATTAGAAACACGTACTTTTACATGACCTGGAAAAATCAGGTAACCAGTAGTGGAAGAAGTACTCAATTTTAAGTAAAAGTACAAACACAGGACCACCCATGGCAACTTCCATAGCAACCCCCAAACAATATGCAGTTAAACGTGTAATTACAGCCTTGATTAGATGTTAAACAACAGTCTACAGGATGTGCGCGCACTCTCTAATTATTAATCAGGGTAACACGCCTCTCGTGTCTGTGGATGGGTGCGTGGGATGCCATTTGGGAGGGATGGAGAAAAATCATGGAACTGCACGTACTGTGAGTGGCCAGCAGAGGGCGCGCAACACAAGCGTTTGCTATTAGAGCCGTCACAATTACAGTCAATGTGATGTAAACACGAAAGCTGGCCTATACTGCATTGATTTAAAACGCTATGGTAATTTAAAAACACGTGTTGTTTTTTGCTTTTTTTAATCAAATGTAAATTGTGATAATAAAGGGGTTCTTATTAATTTATTAATTTGTGCTCAGTTCTAATCGAGTTAAACAGTGACAGCCCGCCTCTAGTTCCCGAGCTAAACATCCCATTCATTTTTCTCATAGACTTTCCGAAAAAAAAAAAAAAAATAAATAACATTAAAGGTTCGAAAGCTTGTGCAGGGTTTGTTTTGTGGAAACTAATGGCCAGAAGAGCTGCATTTTATTTAAATTGTTTCTGAAACTTTATAAACTGCCAAGTTGTTTTTAAACGGCCTTTTTGGACTTAAAACAACCGTGTTATGGGTATTAGTTAGCATGTAGCAGGTTAGCCTCCGCGACCTTTGAACTCTTAACGTTTGAATATTTTGAAAAGTTTTATCTTTTTTCTTTTTTTTAAATATGTTTTTTTATTTATTATTTTACTTTATTCTTATTCTTATTATTTTTTTTATTTTTCGGTTGATTTATTGATTTGTGCTCAGTTCCAGTGGAGCTACACCATGACAGCCCGTCTCTAGTTCCGGAACTAAACTTCCCATTCATTTTCCTCATAGACTTTCCGAAAAAAAAAAAAGTTCGAAAGTTTGTTCAAGGTTAATCATCTTTGTGGAAACTAATGACCAGAAGAGCTATAATTTATTTAAAATCTCTTTCTGAAACTTTATTAACTGCAGTCAAGGCATTTTGCCAAATTTTGAAACAACCGTGTTATGGGTATTAGTTAGCATGTAGTGGGTTAGCCTCCGTGACCTTTGACCTCTTAATATTCAAATTTTTCGAAAGGTTTATTATTATTATTATTATTTTTTATTTTTTTTTTATAATAATTTATTATTTTTGGAAAGTCTATGGAAAAAATGAAGGTAAATTTTACTTTCTGAACCTGAACAGACTGTCACCATAGAACTATAAAATTGAAGAACAGACATCTAATGGTTTTCTAACTCAAAATGGTTAATGCTGGTCCATCACTGCCAAATAACATTTCTTTCTGCTCTGAATCAGATTTAAAACTTTATGAATAATGCCGGTTCTGCGCTGGTATTTTGGAGCACGGTGGTTTTATAAAACGATTCACAGAAACTAGTCCAGTCTTAAATTATTCCATCAGTGCAAAGCGGAGTTGAGAATAATAATTTGGGTGATTTTTTTGCTCGTACGACATTGGAATAATGAGAATGTGAACAGCGCATTCATTAGTTTGACAGCAGAAACTAGAACAAGCTAAGACTGATTTGAATCTTTGTTTTAGTCCCATTTCAAAGTCAAACTCGGTCACCTGTTCTGTTACCCTTGTTGCTCCCAAACTGTTCAGCTCATGCCTTTCTAGTGAAGACAAAAAGCACACAGTTTCGCTGCTACATTGGATGAACAAATGTTTCTTGATTTGCATTTGCTGAACTATTTGCGGAAACAAAATTGCTATGCCAGATAGAAACTGAACTGTTTTAAATTCACAAAAACGGACTCTCAGCCTCTGCAAATTAATATGAGAACTAGCTAGCTATACACTGCGCAATACTTCATTCTGCACTCCCATATAGCCCTATGGTGGCATGATGTAAACAATATAAAGGTTCAGTGTTAGATTTAAATAGAAACAGATCCAACATTTTGAACTTCGTGGTGAATAGTCACATTTTCATATAGCGTTTTCCCACCTTCAAGTCACTCAAAGCGCTTTATATCAAGAAACCACTCACCCATTCACACACACATTCATACATCAGTCTCTGTAGACACTAGGGGCGACTTGGGTCAAGTGTCTTGCCCAGGGACACGACAGCATTCATCTGTGGGAGCTGGAATCGCACCGACACACCAACCTGTGGGTTAGTAGATCTGACTGGTTGACTGATGACGTTTATGTCGAGAGCGGGATTTGAACCGCTAAACTGGACAAACTGGACAAACGCTCTACTGTCTCCCAGTGCTAAGTTTGTCCTCTCTCAGCCATTGTAGGAACAGGAAGGAAAACAGTACCTATGTAGACCAGATTTATGACATGGACCAGTTTATGAAATGTTAACAGTTTATAGATTGAACGAGAGGCAAAACATAGTGCTATAGCTACACTGAATTTTAATAATCTGATTTGAGGGATTACATTATGATAATCTAATCCAGATTATCCAGATTATCAGATAACCTTTCTTCAACAATAGTTAGTTAAACAATCTTAATTTAACACAATAGTACATAGTAATTGTAATTTAATCCCCCTTCACCTTTAAAATGCTCACTTTATCTATAATCTAAAACCGCGCATGTATTATTCAGGTAACTGCCCACTTGTCATCAAATCAAAGGTCAAACCGTCAACACAAGACTTTATTAAAACAACTCGAAACCCAAAGGAATACATTTTGAATCCTTTTCCCTCTTTTCTTGTAGAGTTAGCAGATGCAAATTAATCTTCCAAACAGCCCATCATGTTCAATTACCGCTAACATGAAGACACAATTATCAAACTCCCACTCCGACACAGAAAACAATGGTTTATTTTGGGCTGCTAGCATGTTCTATACAAGAGACTGAGTAGAGTTTTGGGGTCATCCATGTCGGATTGTTCCCCCAGAGGATACAGTGATGAAGAGGAGGAGTTGCCCTTTCAATTTTTAATGAGTTGAGCAAATGTATACAACTTAATTCTCAAGGGGTTTCAGTGACAAGTTCAAAATAATGTCTGGGTTATGGGAGCTATGCTTGTGTACCAAAATAGACAACGATTTAAGAAAGTTTGGAAGAAAGAAGTCTATTGAAGTCATTTAAGTCATATCTTTAGCACAAATACAAAAACAAACACATATTTTTACACTCTCAAGCTAGTTGCAAAGTATAGGCTACTATGTGATAGAGGTATTGGTAACAGAAACCTTATAAGTAGTAAAAGTACAAGTTGCAGAAACATTTCAACTATAGCAGAAGAAAAAGGAGTAATCACATTTGTGGATAGTGATCACAGTCTGTATAAAGAAGTGGACTAAGTGAGTGTGACGTCACCCACAGCGTTCAGTTCCAGCCAAATAAAGCTCATCCAGGCTAGCAGTTGTAGCGGCGAATTTGGAGCTGAGTTCCACATTTGGAATTCTAAGTGCAAGTATCATAGCAACCAAAGAGCCAATCCAAAGCAAGGTTGTTGAAGGTAAAGCCCCTTACCCCTGCACCGTCGGTTTAGCAGAGAGCGAGTGCTTAGCAAAAAAATGACGAGTCTGACAACAGCAGTTACAGAGAGAGGACTCTGTAAGTGACTATTTTTCAGTAGAAAGTGAATCGGGAGTCGATGGAGCCAGAAGCGCACCCATGACCGCTAGTAGGTTAGCTATGTCCATTTATATGTACAGTCTGTGGTAGTGATAGAAATTTTAAGAACTTACATACAATATTTATCTCTGAGCTGGGTTGCTTGTCCACAGATCTGACCTGTAGCTTGCTTTGGTGGTGCCAACTGCTGTGGTAATATACTGTACAGTTAATACTATACTGTGGAACATTCCATGCAAAGTATTAACATGTCCAAAAAGTTACACAGTGAACCCCTAATGACATCACAAAGAGGAACTGACCCTTTTTTTTTAGCTCATTTAGCATTATAAACACAATTAAATGATGGCTATATTTATACTAATGAAGACATAACATGATAAACTGACTAAAACCTTCAAAAAGCAGCATTAGCATTAGCAGCTAGCAGTATATCGACCTTTTAACTATGTAGTTGTACTTCATCTAGCAAAGACCTACTTAAAATGCAGGGAAGGTATGCGCTTGACAATAACTATGCTAAACACTAACTGTCAAAGGTAGCGCCACAAGCTAACACATGTACACTTATGTCGTGGCTACGTTTGACTTGATAGCACAGCGAGGAACCTTCATCAAAACACATAAAGAACCCGCCAACTCCCCATTGTGTTGAAGACGAACGTTTGATGCTGCGCAGACCAAGCTAGCCCTGAATTTGAAAAAGTATGTCAGCTGCTAGCACGGGGAGAGAGCTAACCCGCGAAACAAGACATCAGATAGAATTCATTGACTTTCCTCTCCTCTCTTTCAACGCGCTCTGCATTTTAAGTTGTGCAAGGTGTTTTTTTGCAAATGTAGGTCAAGTTGCCACGGTCACAGGCATTGGTCGTACAGAGAAGTGTATCGATAAGCTGTATGGAGAATCCCCATGGGAGTAAGTTGGCTCGGAAAAATGGATTGTAACGAGAAGCAGCGGAGAAGTGTTGCCATAGCGACGGTACAAGGCTGCTTTCGGAGAGGAGTGCACCAAAAAGTTGTCTGACTTCAGGCGCTGGGTGCTGCTAGATTTGAGATCAGTCATTTTGATACCTAAGAATATGGAAATCGAAAATACACATGTCAATCAAGAAATTAAAAACAAACTGTGTAACTTTTCCAGTGCTGGAATGTGTCGTAAAAGTAGAAAAGTACTGTTTTTAAGTGGCTACTAAATTTAGGTATGCATACTTTACTTAAGTACATTTTAAAGTGGATACTTTTTACTTTTACTTCAGTACTTTTGAGAGCAGTATCTGTACTTTCTACTCCACTACATTTTATTTGGACTGAAAAGTGAAAGTATTTTCTTTTTATTATTGTTTGAAACCTGATGAAAAGACTGAGGTTTTATTTTTAACACTCTCAGCAAACAAAATTATACAAATAAAAACAGGAAAATAATCAATAAAGCTCGATTAGATCTGAAAATCTGCATGAAATACTTTTACTTTTTACTCTTTAAGTACATTTTAAACAGGGACATACTTCTACTTGAGTAAAAGTAGAAAAAAAGTAAATGTTTTTCATGTGATACTTTTAATTGAGTAATTTTTATTTATTTATTCAATTCATTCATTCATTCATTCATTTATTTTTGTCCTGGTATCTGTACTTTTACTTAAGTTACAAAATTGAGTACTTTTTCCACCTACCTGTCTCCATCAATGTGTTACTCATTTGATGTATGAATGTTCCACAATATGGCATTAAACCTATTGCATTGATTCCAGTTAGTCATGATTTCTTGCTTATAAAACACCTTGACAAACAAGTCCACAGATCTGACCTGTAACTTTGCCAGACCTACCTGTTCCTATGAGATCGAGTCCTCCTCCAAGGCACAAAGAACTGCTCCTTGTTTTATATTCTAGTTATTTTACTTGTGCAACAGAAATAATGTTTTATGTTTTTTATTTCATTTTGTAGAGGAGAGGTGAATTGAATTGAATAGGTCTTGACTGAAAATTAACTTTACCCTGTTACACTTTCCATGGCAACAAAGTCCACATGTTTGTTTACCTGTTCCACGGCCTCCCACTCAGCACACACAGTTCTTTGCAGTGTCACGAATCAGAGCATTTATATTTGATCAGCTGTCTTCACTACGTTCTGGTTCCTTGTACACTGAACCCTCCGATCCTTTTTGAATAATGATAGTGCGCCAGGGTAGGAAAAACTACTTCTTCTCCTGCTAATTCTGTAGACCAAAATGTGAATGTATTTAAATGGTAAACGGTCACATTTTATATAGCACTTTTCCACTTTCAAGACATTCAAAGCGCTTTACATCAAGGAACTACTGACCCATTCATACACCAATGTAGGGAGACTCTGGGGAGAGGTGGGTTAAGTGTTTTGCCCAAGGACACAACAACAGGATTCATCTGTGGGAGCTGGAATCGCACCGCCAACCTTCAGATCAGTGGACAAACGCTCTACCAATTGAACTACTGTCTATTTAAAGTCGTGTATCCGATTTTAAACCCACTTAATGACTAATCTAAGTTGCGTCTTGACAGAAATAGAAACTTGGATTGTCCCGGGCAGTAACTTCCACGTGGTTCTAATGCCAGATGGTACCTCATTGTTACTTTAAGGTTCTCATCAAATTATTATATATGTATTGGGTACTTTTAAGACTTTTAATGCACAAAATTCTATAGCTGTAACATTCTGGAGTAGAGAAGTTATAATGAATGTAGGTCTATGTCAGGGGTGTCAAACTCATTTTCATCGAGGGCCACAACAAAATGGTTGCTCTCAAAGGGCCAGATGTAACTGTAAGATAAATGTCAGTACATTTTAATCTTGTTAATTAACCGTTTCTATATTTATTACTTATTCAAGTTACAAACATTGCATATGGATTTGCATAGAAATGAAAAAAAATGTCTGTTTAACTGTGTATCTCCTGATAAACTAACATTTTCATGTCATACCTTTTAATTTACTTTGTCGTGGGCCACATAAAATGACATGGTGGACCGCATTTGGGTCTATGTAATGTTGCAATTTAATACGTGTGGCTTGAAGAACTCCAGACTGAAGCACAAAACCAAAAGAGTTGGTCTAGTGAAAACATTTACGCAGTATTCATACATACTTCATCGTACTACTTAAAATTTGTAGACTTTTATAATTCCATTTACTAGCTGTACTACTGCTATGCCTACTTGAGTTTAAAAACACTTAACTGTCTGTATACAGAACACGTGTAATTTTACGACAGCCGTTGAAGGTAATAACAGAAATATAGTGACGGATTACCCAAGATGCCGAGTCGCCGCTTAAAACAACTGTCACCACGGGAGCCATAAAGGAGAAGTCAAACAAAGGTTACCAGTTCAAAAAGTGAAAATCAGAGACTGTATATATAAATGGACATAGCTAACCTGCTAGCCTCCACGTTCCAAATGGGAAGTCAGCATCGACTCCTTCAACTCTGGCTTCAATTCACTTTGCGTTGAAAAACTGTCAGGCTCGTCTTTTTGGTCTTAAAATGTTCGTATTAACCCGCTAACATTAGCAACAGGTTTGATTGACAGCATTACTCTCTGCTAAACCAGTGGTGCAGGCGAGAAGAGGCAGTACCTTTAACAGCCTGGCTCCGGATTGGCTCTTTGGTTGCTAGGATACTCGCGGTCGGAACTCAACTCCCAATCCGCCGCTATAACTGTTAGCCTCAATGAGCTTCATTTGACTGGAGCTGAACGCTGTGGTTGACGTCACACTCTGTTACTCCTCTTCTTTATACAGTCATGGTTCAAATACTGTGTTGGACTTTTACTTATCAGATATTAAAACCCTTATAAATACAAATGAATCATCAATTAAAGGTAATATTCTATAGTAGATGTGATTGCTTGCTGTTGGGTCCCACTTACAAATGTGAATCAATACTGGCTCGAACTCTTTTTAAAAACACTGATCTAAAAACTGTCCTTAGGTGTAATTTATGAAGCCTGTACTATTAGTTTGACAACAGCCACTTTTTTTAACAATGGCCAATCTATGTAACGATTCAGAGAGCAGTGTCTTTGGGGCTTTTAGAATGTTCCGGGGGTATTTATAGCAGTAGCAGCAGGTCTCTTTTGGTGGTTGAGGTTTGAATGGACCAATCGTGACGCAGCAGGGGGCGGACACCAATCAAAATCAACAATAGATGCATTTTCTGTCGGAGAAGAGAACAGGGGCCAGATGGATGATTTGTCAAATGCTAGAGTATTTAAAGATAGGCTGTGTGACTTTTCAGATGGCGCTTGCCTCCGTGGAGATGTCATTGCTTCTTTGGCTACATTGGAACATTTCGGTGTATGGCATTATTAAACTTATCTATCTCCTTGTAGATAAGAGAAAATATAGTACACATTTTTAATAAAGATTGACTGATATGAGTTTTTTTCATGACCGATGCCGATCGTTTAGAGTCCAAAGCAAACGATGGCCGATAAACTCTGCCGTCTTTTTTTGCCAATATCTAAGGCAGATTTTGATTATTTCCCCCAAATAATATAAATATTGTCTATACTCATATACTCTAAGATCATGTCAACAGAAATTATTTTTAGACATCTGTAACCCCGTTTTTACTCCAAACCCATAATGGAGCTGTGTGATCTCATTTTGTGAACTCCATTGTCGCACTAAAGTGTCCAAATCCAGCTTTCTGCAGGAATTGGTGAGCCCAAACCAAATATCGGCCAAGGCAGGAGAGTTAGGTTCGATTGCCAATAAGCAAAAAAGTGCAAATATGGGTACGATATATCAGCAAATCGATAAATTGGTCTATCTTTCATCTTGAAGGCCCTGTGCGCCATTGTTTCACGTTTTTGAGCAAGATTTGTCTTACCTGGGCGACGGTAGCGCAGTTGGTAGCATGTTCGTCCAGTGATCTGAAGTTTGGTAGTTCGAATCCTGCTCTTCATTTAAACATCATTGATAGCAAAAGAAAAATAAAATCTGTCAACTGGACAAAACTTTGAGGGATTTCTTTTTCTTTTGCTATGGATCAGACTGAGGGATTACACAGATATGTAAACATCATTGGTAGAACGGTCCGATCCATTGACCACAGGTTGGCGGTACGATTCCAGCTCCCACAGATGAATGCTGTTGTTGTGTCCTCGGGCAAGACACTTAACCCACCTCTCCCCCAGTGTCTGTGTGCACTGTTGTATGAATGTGTGTGAATGGGTGAGTGGTTCCTTGATGTAAAGCGCTTTGAGTGCCTTGAAGCTGGAAAAGCTATATAAAAACATGACCATTTACCAAAATAAGTCCTAAGTGTGCTGTCTGCGTAAACAGGAAGTGTACGTTAGCATGCTATTTATAGTTGGCAAAACCCCCTCTCTGGCCTCTGAGAGTTGAGAAAAGTGCTTATAAACTCATTGTGTGGAATAATTAGGATGCTAAGAAGGCCTCATAATGGCACACTATAGCTTCATCTGCTAAGTAAAATACACAGTTACCGAAGAACAGCCCGCCTGGGTGAACTGCTGAACAAAGCTTTCAGAAATGATTAGTTTAATGATAAGGTGCAAAATACCTCCGGGTAAGAAGCCTATATACATTATAAAGGCTCCAAAAGGAAGGAGATTACACATCTATCAGAGTTTGCCCAAGGGAGTCATCCACAGTGCTACGGCGGGGGGATCAGAAAAGCTAGCTCAGCGTTTTCGTTAGCTGTTACGCATAAATAAAGTGCAATAGGGCTCATATAAATACCTGGAATAGAAAGGAGGTGATCATGAACCCAAAGTGGTGCCATCAGGAGAGGTGCAGAGGCAGAAGAGCTGTAACAGAAGGATCACAACTGCCGAAGAAAAGTTTACATTACAACTTCACAAATATGGACATTTTCATTGGATTATGCGCTGTTGCGTGGTATTGGTTTGGGAGTAAAGCGGTCAGTTCATGTATTAGAAGGATTATTTACTGGCCAATGTTAAAACTGCATTGTGTAACTTTTCTGGTGGGAATTTGCCACAAGCTCGTCTCCATGGAGATCTTATCGCTTGGCCTGGAATGTTCAGCAGTATGGCATTTCACATAACTATATAACTTACATTACAGGTTCTTTAGTGTAACAAATACCTTAAAACATGCATTTTTACTGTGAGTGGGCTTGCCTCTTCAGAGATCTGACCTGTAACTTGCCTTGGTGTTACCTGCTTGTCTCCATGAAGATAGATCAGTTTAATGCCATATATGGAAAGTTTTTGGCCAAGCATTCCCATAGAAATCCTTCAACCTTCACCAACTTCACTCGTCTCCCTTCATGCAATTTTAGTCTGGAATGTTCCACACTTTGGCATTAAACTTACCTTGCATGAAGACAAGCAGGTGATGCCGGAAAGCCAAGTTACACATCAGATCTGTGGAGAGGTGACCTGCACTCTTGGTATAATGAATGTTTGTTGCAATGAAAACACTTGTTATTGTAAGATAGATGTGTTTAATGCCATACTGTGGAATATTATGTGCAAAGTAATGACTTCTCCTTTAATTCTGAACATCCCTTTATGTTTGTACTTACGTTTGTACTTTAGTTTAATTATATTGTGTAATTTCCAACCTCTGAACAGATAGATTTTAATAGACTTAAAAATAGTCTGGTGTTTTCCCTTTGGCGGCTTTGACCTCCTTTAAAAGCCTCATTATAATCATTACATTTTAAACAGAAAACTAAATCTGTAAACACAATATCACAATGTAATTCCAACTATTTTCAATGCATCAACCTGGCAAATGTGGAAAAAGACCAAAACCCCTTCACTTTTGAATAATATCATTCTTACCACGGGTTCTTGCTGATAGGATTATAATTATATGGAGCTAAGTGCAGGTCTGCTAAAACTACTGATTTGACACAAGGAGCTTTTGTATAATTGTTATTTTTTAATTAGCATGTGACAAAATACCCATTGTCTAAGCCTGTCATGATAATTACTATATCAACTTACCATTAAATAAACAGACAGATGGAACTATCATTTTTGGGGGTCAATAATTATAGTGGGGACTTTTGCTTTGTACGAGTGGAGAACTTTTTGGTATTTACCTGTACTATGATGAGATTTAATAATAATGCAACGGTCTTACATAGTGCTTTTCAAGTCACTAAGAATCACTTTACAGTTTCATTCATAATTAATTCACTTCACAACCATAGACTGTATATACATAAATGGACATAGCTAACCTGTTCGCCGTTCCATATAGGAAGTACTCATGGGTGCGCTTCCAGCTCCATCGACTCCGGCTTCAATTCACTTTACATCAGAAAATTGTCCTTTCTCTGTAACTGCTGTTGTCAGACTCGTCATTTCGGTCTTAAAATGTTCGTACTAACCCGCTCTACATGATCCTGGTGTTTTTATTTCGCTATTGTGTCCGTAAATCAAGATATGAACATTAATAACAGACAAATGAGGCACCTTCTTTCCTCAAGACCGTTCCTGCTAGTGTTAGCAACAGGTTTGATTGACAGCGTTGCTAAGTGCCTGTGTCCTGCTAAACCAATGGTGCGGGCGGCAAGAGGCTTTACCTTCAACTGCCTCACTCTGGATTGGCTCTTTGGTTGCTATGATACTTGTGGTCAGAATTAGTAATAATGAACTCGGTTCCAAATTGTCTGTTATAACTGCTCTAGCCTTGACGTTAAAATGTGTTATCATCAATGGTGGAAGTAGTAAAGTAGTGTATTTATAAATTTTCCGGTATCTATACTTTACTTAAGTACATTTTGCAGTGGATACTTTTTACTTTTACTTCACTACATTTGAGAGCAGTATCTGTACTTTCTACTCCACTACATTTTCGAACAGGACTGAAAGTAAAAGTACTTTTTATATGATTTGAGAGGTTATTTTTTACCGTGCTTGTGGTAACATCCTGACTAAAGTTTTCAAATTCAAGCTTAGACTTTGAGTAAACAAAAATAAAAACACAAAATTCATAAGAAAAAATAAGAAATTGATTCATATTGTTACTGTCGACCAAAATATGTATAGTTTTTGACTTAATATCAGTATATTTACACTTTAACAAATGAACAACACTTTTTCATTTAAAGTACATTTTTAAACAGGTACTTAAATACTTTTACTTAACTAGATTTTTTCATGTGGTACTTTTACTTTTGCTCGAGTAACATTTTTCCTCTGTATCTGTACTTTTACTGCCTACATTTGACTTTACCGCAGTGTCACGTTCACAGTCACAGTCAAAATACAACAGGCCCAATGTTAATATCATTTATTGGATGGTAACATGGTAGTCTATTGAAAAAGAAGAGGAACATACAGCGATATACAGTAGAAATCTAAGCCTACATACATTTTTGTGGCAGCACAGAACATGTCACATTCCATTACCAAGGCCAAACAACACCTGTCATCAACATGTTTTTTTTATACTTTTTATAATAGCTTTAACGTAGGCTCACATGGTATAACGTCGTCTCTAAAATGAGCAAGTTGGCAGCTCCCATAATAAAAGAGTTTGCAAATAGTATCATCATCATTATTTTTTCTTCTCAAAAATGTCCCCGAAAGTTAAGAACGATAGTTGCATGCATGATAAACACGTACCTAGGGTTTTCCATGTCACTTGTCCAACTTCATGATGTCGTTTGGTTGTTAAGATTACAATTATCATCACCATTTGCACCTCTTCGAAGCTCACTGCGTCACTTTTAGCAACCCCCTTTGGATGTGAACCAGTAAGCTGTCAAAGAAGTTGCCGGCTGCGTAATTTTAAATATGTCTATTTCTTATTTACATTACATTGGACGGGTAAACTTGCAAGCAGCCTCGAACGTCTTTAGGCCGACTGGTTCGCGGTCCGGTTCACTGGAAATGCATGAGATAGTGAAACACCGTGCTTAAACGTTGTGCTTAAGACCATAGTTATGATATCACTGTTATTTCAAGTCCCATTCAATAGCCGTACACAAACTGAACCCACAAACTGGATATAAATTTGGACCAATGGAGCGAACATAGTCAATTTTTCAGGGCTGCAACGACAAGTGAGTCAGTCAGTCAAATAAAGCTTAAAATATGGTGACTGAAGGTTATTGTGCTTGCGTCTGCTATATATTTTTACTCCATGACACCCGTGGATCTTTGTGCTATAATTTCCACATTTTAAATCACAGTATCCATCTAAAACGACTAAATAAAAGAACCAAATCCGCCGACTTGGGAGCGGACGTCGCCGTAAACGTCATCACAGATTAAGCTAGCGAGTAGTGAAAGTACCAAAATGATTGCGCGACACTGCCGAATCCTGCACGTATCATCGATTAAAGAAAATAAAATTGAAGACTGAAGTACAAACAGAGCAGTAGGCGTTTCCCGGCGAGAATTAATCAGCAAAATGGCGTCTTGGAAATAAGCGATTAAAGATTGCTCAAACATGCACGAATCGCTCCAGATTCAACTTCGGGTGAGGAAATGGTGATGGGAAACAACTAGAAAACTTGATTTTGCAGAATAGGTCTGGTTTTGTTTCGATTATCAAACACGACTACGATTATTTTCTATAGTTGTTTAGTCACGATTTGTCGGTGACTGAACGATTCCAGCCCTAATATTTGCCATACAGGAAGTAACTTTGCAAATCATCAAAGAGAACTAATTTGATTGCAATATTTTTGTATCTACTGTAACTTTTGGCAGTGACCACATGAACCCATTGTGCATTTTACGGTGTTTGTCAATTGGCCCATCTTTATAAACAGGATATAACCAGGTTGCACAGCCCTACGTAGAACACATTTTTGGAAGTGGATCAACATTCCAAGTACAATACATTCAGCAAATTGTCTCATCACGTTAAATTTCACCTTTTGAAAAAACATCACTCATTTGCGCCCTCTTGTGCTATTGTTATGCATGCAGTTGCCATGACAGTGTAAGAAATGCGGAAGTAATCGTCGAATGCGTCGGATTGCTGTGCGTCGAGTGGCGGGATGGCACGGTTAAAAGGAGCTAGTTTTGGACCATAGAGTTACTACTATAGGCTGACGTTTGTCCTTTGTAGCACGAGCAGCACGGAAACAACAAAAAAAATCCCAGGTCCCCAGTTAAACCTGTGCGCGCCTCTCTCACACACATGCACATGCACACTGCCTCAAAACAACATGGCTTCCCCTCGTCCACGCCCCCGTCATCACCGCTAAGAATGGGCGAGTTACATTCCAATAGTGATGGAGGAATGGTGACCATGGCTCGTTATCCTCTCTCCCTGAACAATGGGTGGGATACATTCAATGCTTTATGTGCTTCATTGGTGGACTGTTCAGATGAGATACATATGCAACACTAGGCCGTATCAGGATCAGTGAATGTCTGTTGGGCGCCTCTGAAAATCCATCACTACAAGAGTTCATTTCACCTTTTTTGTTCTTTTTTGCACTAACTCTCCTGACAGTTACTTGCCAGTCTGACAATCACAAATGCTCATATCATTTTGGGTCATACACTCATCATATATTTAGATATATACATGTAGGTATATACACACCTATGTACTTATGTACAATTTCATTCCTCAAGTTTACCGATCGTCAGCTTCTCGAGTCAAAGCAAAGCAACAAAACAGACATTTCAGGGAAGAAATGAATACCTGAAGACAAGAGTACAAAAATATTCCAGTATTTTAGGTTGAGAAACTGTCGCCCAAAAGGCCCTTGGCAGTCATTGGGAAATTGTAAATGTGTTTTAGCAGAGGTCTAATAAATATTATTCTGATTTTGAAGCTCAATGAAAGTGAAAAATGGCAGTTTGCTCACCTTTTGTGCTTTCAAAAGTGTAAATCTTTGTGCCCCAAGCTGTAAACGTAAACACCTGAGTCACTACAGTAACTATTGAATTTGTGACCAGATTTTCTGCATATTAAGTTTGTGTAGTCCAAAAGGAACTCACTTGTCAAAGATATCTCATATGTGCACAAAGAGACTGTGCTTAAACAAAGGCAGGAGGAGTCGGTTCTACGACGGCTGATCATTGCATGCAATACTTATGCATAGGGTACCACTCAAACTAGTTTGATGGGTTTGAAAGAGCTTGCACTTCTCTGACCACCTGTAGAATATAAAGACTAATCTCTTTGATTAGAAAAACTCATTCCTCTTTTTTGCACATACAGCGATATTACTCATTGCTGGCTTCATGTCTATTTACATATTAGAGGGAGGGCAGGGAGACGATGGCCACAAGTCCTGATCACAGTACATATGTCAGAAACCAAAAGACTAGGGGTTTGAAGACTCGATATAAAAACACGTGGAGAACTTTGTCCGGACGCAGTCTCTCAGTGTTTGTGCTGTAGATGCAGTCTTTTCCTCTCATAGAAAAGCAAAGGATCAGGACACAGTCACAGTCACTCAGACGTAGTAGAGCCAGTAGACCAGGTTGAAGAAGGAGAAGACGGAGGGGAAGATGATGCGTGACCAGCGGTCGATGGCATTCACGTCTGTTAGGTCGGGGATTTTGATTTTGAGCTGAGAAGAGCGTCTGCGCAGTCGGCTGCGTTTCTGCGCGCTGCGGTCCAGAGAGTGGCGGCTGGCGGAGCGTGGGCCGACGCCTCCGCCCTGTTTGCGGTACTGGATGTGCTGCGAGGCCGAGCTGTCCAGCTGCACCATGGACTGGGAGTTTCTGATGTCGGCCACACTGGTGGTGATCTCGCCCCCGGCGACCTCATTGTGGATCTCCAGAGTGGTGAGCAGGATGTTAGTATGGCCGTGTGCTGGGTCCGCCTGGAGACAACCACAAAACCATTAACGCCATTACAGGGACACTACAAATTACATGTGAGGAACGCTCCAGTGCAGTGAGATGGTGACGCGTCATGCTAGTGCCATGGGAACAGGCAATATTCTAGTAAAATATGTACTGTAATGCGTCTGTCTGAGAATGACAGATGCCGACGTGCAGACACGGGGCACTGGGGCCACTGCATTGACATGTGGGGTAGGTCTAGACCAGAGCTTTTAGTGGTTTATCTTTGCACACGTCACTGAGATGGATGGAGAGAGCTTTGAGGCACCTTAAAGTGACTTCAGATGGAACTACTAAAAGGTCAGCTTGTCCAGAACAAGGCTGCTGGCCCACACCCTCATCTGTCACTGCCCACTTAGTCTATGGGCCAGTATATAGCCTAGATAAATCTGTATAAAGCCTGTATTCAGGTGTTTCAGCTTCCTGCTATATTTGACATTGTGAGGACTTTTCACACTTCAAAAGATATAATACATTGTTTTAAATTGTTAATTGTTATGGTAATGGTCATAATCTTCCTTCACTCTGAAACCCATAATGTGAGCGTGTATATTAGCTTGTGTTCATGTGTTTAACTTCCTTTTATAGGTGACATTTTGAGCACGTCACAATTCAAAATTCAAATTCTACAATATTTTCTTTTAAATAGTTTATTGCTATGACAACGGTCAATTATCACAGGTTTTAGAAAGATGAAAAATTAGGACGGTAGCCATGGCGAACTTAAAGTAAAAAATTTCTTTGGAACGAGGGGAAAGTCCTCAAAATGTCTCGGATAACAGGATGATTAAACCCACTTATACGCCTGTATTTAAAACTGCACTATGTAACTTTTCAAAAGACGAAGATTAAATCATCATTAAATTCATCTTTTGGTATAGATCAGACCTGACGTTACACAGTGTGGCATTAAATGTATCTATTTCCATGAAGATAAGCGAGTGATGCCAAATTACAGGTCAGATCTGTGGATAGGTGACCCCGCCCATAATAAGAATGCATAATAAGAATGTTTTTTTCATATATTTTGATAATAAAAGTGTCTGTAATTGAATAAATGCATTTAAGATAAGTTTAAGTTTGTGATTACCATACTGTGGGACATTACAGGCAAAGCAACAAAATCTCCATGGTGGTGGACCCTGCATAAAAAAGTTACATAATGCCTTTAAGCCTGTTCCAAACTCGACAGTAAAAAGTGCGTGTGGGTTCTGCTCATCTCGGGATCTGCTGGCGTCCCGGTCTCTGCTCAGATGACTGCGGCAGAGCTGTATAATGTTTGTGTTTTTATTCATGGGGCCGGTGAGATGGGCTGCTGCTCTGTGCTTCAGCAGGGAGACACTCGGGTGATAGAACGACAACTGCACGGACATGAATATTTAAGAAAAAGCCAACATAAAATTAATTCAGTAAATATTTTATCAACTAGTTCTGAGTCTTCATGTTTTATGTTTATATAGACCCCATCGAATGGACTTTTAGGAATTTAGTAACTTTCAATGTATGAAAAAGCCGTATAAGGATGATGCTAATTTGCTTATGAAGTGCAATAAACATATGCCCAGCACTATTAAAAGCGCAGTACGTAACTTTTCTAATGGAAGATCTGCCACCTGCTCTTCTCCATGGAGATGTTATGCTGCTTTGCCTGGAGTGTTTCACAATATGGCACTGAACATATCTCGCAATTATTCAGTTCGTGAAAAATGATCTCGGCGGATTTGACTTGTAACTTGGCCTGATGGCGTTACCCACTTATGTCCATGGATAAGTTTAATGCCATACTGTGGAACATTTCAGGCAAAGCTATAACGTCTTTATGGAGAAAAGCTTGTGGCAAACGATCCGCCACAAGTTACACAGTGCAGCTTTAAAGGTCCTATATTACGCAAAATTGACTCTTGTGAGCTTTAAATCATGTTATAATGTTGTTACGTCACCAAAAACAGACCTGGAGTTGTGTTTTGCTTCATTCACACGTGTTTGAGTAACTCTTTATTATTAGTCTGTACATCTCCAAAGCTCAAAATGCTCTGTTCCACCTTGTGATGTCATGAAGTGGTAGTTTTCAAGTTAACAGCAAAATTTTTACCTTTAGTTAAGTAGAGATTGGCAATTCCACAGCTTTTTATCCATTTATTCAAAATTATCCAAGTGAAAGTGTATAGAGTTTACACTCAGTGGAGCACTTCCTGTATTACCTCATGACATCACAAAGTGGAACAGAGCGTTTTCTGTTTGAGAGAAGAACTCAGCCTAAATATGCAGGGTTTGTGTGTTAAACATGTGTGAATCAAACAAAAAAACACAACTCCAGGTCTGTTTGTGACGAGGAAACAACATTATAATATAGATCAGAAAATAGTGTAATATGGGCCCTTTAATGAAACATATTTTTTACATATATGTCAATTTGCTGATGAATCGCAATAACCAAATGTACAGTCCGATGACATAATACAGATCATATTTTGTGCCTATGGCGGGCTGTCAGAAAACAAATCAACAGTAATGGAGCATGGCAATAACTCAGGCACTGCACCAACTGTGAAGCCCTTTGGAACGCCGTCAAGCGAGATTCGGATTAGTTTCAGTTCAAATGTTTTTCCAGTTAGTCCAATAAGGTTCATCTGGTCTTCTGTAATTTAACAGTTTCTTTTTTCAGACCAAGGTTCAGTTTGTTTTCATACCTGACAGTTTGGACTGCTCACTAGCGCTCTTCCTCACGGTGCCCACCTGACTTTAAACCAGGACGACGGGGCTTTTTTACTCTCACACACCTGGGATAGTGTCCTGAAGAAGTCGGACTGCAGATGGCGCTGTCGTCCTGCCTCCATCGTAGGAAGACAGCGCCCAAACCTGTTTAAGTCAGCTGATCAGACACCTCACAGCAACATCACGTGACCACTGTGAGGTGCTAGTGAGCAGCCCAAACTGTCAGGTATGAAAACAAACTAAACCATGGTCTGGAAAAAGAAACGAACTGGAAAAAACCCAAAAACTTTGTATTAACTGACTCATCATTTTATGTAGATTATATGAGTGAGTGAGCTGAAGATTTTGCTTAGTATTTCTATGCAAAAGGTCAGATTAAACTTAAAAATTCAGTTCACAAGTTTCATCTGCCTTTATATAAAAATACTGCTTCCCAGTACTTTTCTGCATAAATAATTGTTTTTGCACAAGCCCCCGTTCAGGTGTAGTCTTGTGAGTTTTTAGTTGTCTCTGTACGTCTCTGTGGTGATATATCGTTCATCAAAATGTGTTGCCGTGACAGGCCTAGGAGTGACACTAGAAAAGAAATCCGGGGGTTTATACCACAGTACTGCACATGCGTTAAGTAATGCATTAGAAAAACAAAGAATGCCACTAATGCAATGGGGTAAAGTTGTTCTGCAGTCGCTAACCCACATGATGCTACGCTAATTGGCCATATCCCAACAACATGCACAGGCTCCATGGGAAATGCGGCTTCCGTCATGATGGTTTCAATGAGGAGCAATTGAAAATATACAGTACATGCATCAGGAATGAGATTTGAAATAGAAAAAAAAGAAAAAAAGAGAGATAGCTCCGTGCGTAACACTTTGTAATGCAGATCAGGAATATAAGCTGAATCCCACAATGTCAAAAATGGAATCTCGGAGGTAGTCATGGCGATGTCTTATGGAATGTGTATCTATCCGGCGTTCCGTAGATAGATAGAGGATGGGAGGAGAATCGTGCTAAAAAGAACGAAAATCAAAATAGTCGATGTTTGCTTTGGTTTTTTGGATGGCAATGACGGCGACGGAGGAGAGAGTGGAATCTCTGGAATTTCTCACCGAGCGCGAGTGCCGAAGACCTTTAATCTGATTGGAGCGTTTTAGGGAAGCAGTCCTACTACCTGCCTCCTGAAGAGATGAGAGTGTTGAGTTGTATTTGGCAAACAAAATAGTAATCTTCAACAGCAAACAGAAAGGGGCTAAGAACAGCTTTTTTTTTCTTAATCAGATTCTATCTATAGCTTTTGCTGTTGTCAGGGCTATAATAGGTACTGCGGAAATATGAAGAGAAATAGTTTGGTCAATTTCCCATTTCTTTGTAGAACTAAGAAGGCACATAATAACTATACTCATCAACCATAACATTATGACCACTGATGTCTGACCAGTTCCCTACTCTTCAGTCCTGAGCTACTTTGTTTTTACTTGATGAGAGATACTGAAATGCTTATATATTGATATTGACTGAGGAATTAAAAATAATCAATTCTCATGCAAAAAATATAGATTATATATATATAAATTTTGAAAAAAATCTAACTATTTAAAACCAAATTTTTATAAATTTTTAAAATACATTTTTTATATTTAAAATTCACATCAGTTCAAATTGGGGTGGAGCAAAAATAATCAAAGCCTCTACACGCCAATGTCAAATCTTTATAACGAGTTTCAGTGCATTTTAATACACAATGTTTTATTGGTATCGATAGAATTCAAACAAAAATCACTGTTTTTTTTGTTTTTTTTTTCAATTCCCCATCCATACATCATCATTTCTAACTCTCAAACTGAAAATCTGCACTGCCTTTGGTCATATTGTTATTGTCAACAGCATTCATGAGATAGTCAAAGTAACCCTCATAGACCTCAAAAGTACCACTTGCGTTAATTTTTCTCATAGACTTACCAAAATGTGTAATATTTAGAGTATAAACGCACAAGAGAGGCTAATCAGACACGGTGACACTTGGTCTGAACACCAACAATAACTCATTCAATTGCTCACTAATACGTTTCTCCTTTTATGTCTGTCCAGGCTGAGTCTTTCCAGGCTGAATTATATTTTAAGTGTATTATAACTACTTGGAAAATACGCAAGAATTAAAACTCACTGACCCAATTTAAACTTAAAAGGTTACTGCCACGTAACTGATTAGCCTCTATTAAACTTTTAAACTCTTGATAAAATATTTTAAAAAGGTCAATGAGGGAAAATTTTAATTAATTTTGTTGTAACTGGGAGCTCTATGGAAGTCTAGAGTTGCTAGTACTACACATTCGATGCTGATACGCTATCATTACTCTTACAAACGTACTTTTAACCCATTCCAACGCAGTAACCCTCGACTTACCCGAGCCGCGTCGTACTTGGCCCTCTCATTGTTGGCTTTCTCCGCCTTCTCCGCCAATCTCTTCTGCATCTGCGGCCCGCGACCGAAAAAGATGTAGTTGACGAAGGCGTACTCGAGCAGGGCGAGGAAGACCATGACGAAGCAGCCCATGAGGTACATGTCGATGGCCTTCACGTAGGGGATCTTGGGCAGGGTCTCGCGGAGATGGGTGTTGATGGTCGTCATGGTGAGCACGGTTGTAATGCCTGTGGAGTGAAACAGAAATGATGAGTTGGAAGTAATTGAGAAGTTAAAATATCAATGGGTTTTGGAATGGTGGCAAATAGGGATGTTGTCATGGTGATAAACAAATTAAAAGCTAAATAGTATGTCTTTTGAATGGTGAAAAGTCCTCAAAAGTCCTCAAAATCACATGTTAACAGCTGGAAATGATGAATATAAAAATGGGTTTATTAATCCAAAGTTTCTTATAGTTTTGTATATTTTTGAGTTGATTGAGAAAGTACTTCTAGTCTGACTGAATTAAAGAAGAAAGTGAATACTTCAAATGTGTGTTATTTTTACAAGTTACAACTAACAGATACAACTTCAGGTGAGTAAATGGTGAGGAGAAACAACTATAAAATGGTTAAAAACTCTGAAAAGCCAATTTTACACAATACGTCCGCTTTAAGCTAAAAGGAACCAACTAAATACCAGTTCAACATTGCAGTTTTGCTACATGTTTACTTCGTATTTGTTGTCACCTCTATTGTCACCATGTACAGCTATCTTGATTATGCAGCAAAACTCCATACCAGCAAGACACTGTCACCCCAGTCGAGTAGGTCAGAGCAAAGTACTGTTTTGTAGTACTAATAACATACACCATAGACAATAATAGGCACCCTTTAATGGGCTAATTAGCTCCTCTCTTATCAAAATGTCAACTGCGAGTCTTTGCTATGGCTAAGGTCATGTATGGACCCAATTATTTTGCGTGTTTTGGAGAGTTAGCATTAGCAAGCAAATCCCTACAGCTTGCTAAAACGTGACATGCCAATTAGCCTATAACCTTAGCATGACGATTCAAACTCTTCGCTAGCTTCCACTTACTGCCGTTTCTATATTTGCAAGCATATTCCACTCTTATAAATATTAACTTTTGCGAAGCGTTTCATCCCAATATTTAGTTTGCAGATCAAAAACCGCACTGCAGCCTATCCCTTTAATTAAAGCCACAATTATAGCTAGTCACACGTATTACAAAGCTATTGTTCGAAATAACAGTTGTTTTTATGTTGGGTGCAGAGACCTCATTTTCTCCCCTTCTAGCTTATTGCATTTTAAATATTACATATGGAGCTTCAGGCTTAATTAGCTGAAAGTCGACATCACACTTGCTCATTGCTGGCAGATGCTAGTATCTTGTCACTAACCCTTCGGTCAAGCTGCGGACAACTCTACAGATGTCTGATTGGTTGTGATAGAAACAGGGTTATTTTTAAATCGGAGCAGAGGGAAGTTGTTTGTTCTATAGCTATTTCCAACGCTAGTTAAAGGAGAGGATTGACCCAGTGGAAGGAATAATCACGCTGCAGTGGTGAGATCGCCTGGTGCAAAACGGGGAATGAATCAAAGAAGAAGCTAATAAGTGTCTATAGAAGAGCGCGCTTTTCCACAGAGGAAATAGTTTAGTCCTGGTCTAGATCTAGTTTAGTCCTGATTTAGTCCTGGTCTAGATATAGTTTAGTCCTGACTTAGTTCTGATTTAGTCCTGGTCTAGATCTAGTTTAGTCCTGATTTAGTCCTGGTCTAGATATAGTTTAGTCCTGACTTAGTTCTGATTTAGTCCTGGTCTAGATCTAGTTTAGTCCTGATTTAGTCCTGGTCTAGATATAGTTTAGTCCTGACTTAGTCATATTTTTTTCCTGGTCTTTATCTAGTTTAGTCCTGATTTAGTCCTGACTTAGTCCTGGTCTAGATCTAGTTTAGTCCTGGTCTATATATAGTTTAGTCCTAACTTAGTCTTGATCTAATCCTGGTCTAGATCTAATTTAGTCCTTGTCTAGATTTAGATTCGTCCTTATTTAGTCCTGGTCTAAATCGGGTTTAGTCCTGATTTTGTCCTGGTCTAGATCTGGTTTAGTCCTGATTTTGTCCTGGTCTAGATCTGGTTTAGTCCTGATTTAGTCCTGGTCTAGATATAGTTTAGTCCTGACATAGTCATAATTTTTTTCCTGGTCTAGATATAGTTTAGTCCTGATTTAGTGATGATTTATTCCTGCTCTTGATGTAGTTTAGTCCTGTTTTATTCCTGGTATAGAACTAGTTTAGTCCTGATTTAGCCCTGGTCTAGATATAGTTTAGTCCTGGTCTAGACCTGGTTTAGTAATGATTGGTACTGTTTAGTTGTGGTTTAGTTCCAAATTATTCCTGATTTTTCCTAATTTAATCCTGGTTTATTCTCAGTTTAATGTTGAATGGTTTAATGCTGGTTTGGCCCAGATTCAGTCCTGATTTAGTCTTGGTTTAGTCCTGATTCGAATCTAGTTTAATCCTGGTTCAGACTTTTAGTTTAGTGCGGGCTTATTCTATTTCTAATTTAGTCTGATGTAGTCATAGTTTAGTCTTAGTTTAGTCCTGAGTCGATCCTGGTTTAGTCCTGGGTAAATTCTAGTTTAGTCTCAATTGGATCCTGGTTTAATCCTGATTTAGTCCGGGTTTAGTCCTGCTTTTGCACAGCGTATTGTCTTGTTTTGTTCAGTTCATATTGACCCTGCACTTAACCTCTTGAGTCCATTATCAAAGACACAGACTAACCTGAGAAGTAAATTATGGTGATCCTAAGACCCGGTCCCCCATGTTCCAAACCAACATGGCGTCTCATGTTGTAACTTGATTGTAATCTCGTTTTACCTTCACGGACACGGGCGAGCGAGGGGACGCCAGGGGAGGTGAGGGAGTTCATGCTTAACCTTCATTGAAATTCAAAGGTCTCGGTCATCAGGCAGAAATAACTCATTAGAATAGGGACCGCATGCACCTCCCCTGCAGCCCCCCATAACCTTAACCAGGAGGCAGATTACCAATGACGACCGCCACCTGGATGCACGCGCCTTTTTGCACGGCTCACAAGAGGAAGCAACCAAATGAGGAGCCCAGAGCTAGCATTAGCACATATGACGTTAGCATGAAGTGCGCTAAAGAGGCATGTGATCAGAGCACCTCCAATTTCACACATCACAGGTGACTGAAATCCTGGTTTGCAATTAAAGAAATGTACTACAGTTTATGCGTACTTGATTTTGACATATTTACATGTTGATTTTCATTTCGGGTTGCACAGTTTCACCATTTCTGCTTCTAAATGTCAAAATACTTAGCTTTCTTCATAATTTTCTGTAGGCCTCAAGTAGGTTAAATATCCATCAAACATGTTCTATATACAGTTGTTCCTCACTATAATGCTGTTTCGCTGACATTTTTAGTGCAATGTTACATGCTTTTTCACGGCGTATGAACTTGCATTGTGTTCTGTGTTCTGATTGGCTAAGGGACTGTAGACCATTGTCCATCAGTCTCCTCCGTGCCGTGTCTCCTGTACAGTACAGAATGTGTTCAACCAAATTTACATAAATGTTAGATCGCAGTGTGACTCTAAAGTGCTGTATGTTTGCAAGTTTTCTCCCTGACAAAACCCACAATGTCGATGAAACGTTCTGCACCGACAAAGGCGCCTACAAAGGTTTGAACTTTGAGAGTGTTTAAACAAGAGAGAAATGTGAGAAAATGTTAGTGCCTGTGTGAGAAAAGTGTATAAAGTGTGTGGTGAGGGGTTTTACAGCAAAAAACATATAGAATAATTGTAAAAAATAAAGCTGATACTTCGCGGATTTTGCCTGTTGCAGGTTATTTTTAGAACGTAACCCCCGCGATAAACGAGGGACCACTGTATATATTTTGTTGAAGATACATTTTTTTCAAAGAGGAGGTATTATGCAAAATCAATCTTTTAGCTTTCTAATATGCTATAACATTGTACCCTTACCAAAAACAAGCCTGAAGAGGTTCTACATGCCATTCATGCGTGTTTGAGCAATTTTGCGATCTCTCCCGGGCTCTATTCAAACTCTCCTTATGGCCCTTAATATTCTGTACAAGGCTCCGCCCACAAGCCTTCATCACACATGCTCCCACACGACAATTCTCACAATATACAAAACTGTACACACAAACTTGCCAAACTTGATACAATGTGCAGTAGTTTCATTAGTGGGATGTATGCTGATTGTGTTGTGATAACGCTTTGAAGGGGGAGTAACTTAGCATGGAGAGCAAAAGGAGGGGTGACTCTGAGAGCGTCAAAAACAAAACTGAAACATATTTACCATTTGAATCCGTTCTTTTTGGCGTATATAGCATTTTCAAAACAATAAAAGGTAGCATGGCCATCTAAATATGTTATGTGTTAGCAGATAATACCACATAGAAATAAAAAAAAAACACACACACACAAAATAGTTTAAATACTTTGTAGCTCCAGCCCAAATCAAAAAAAGCTGTTACAATTGGCAATTGGCCTCAGTTTGACATATGCCATCTCTTATAAATAAATAGATACATATTCATGCTCGCCCTGACCTTCTGCTACGCCATGATGCTATATCTTATCCCATTATGGATCTATGGCAGGTACCGCTCCGTCACTTTACCCACCTCCGCTGAAAACAAATGGGGCCTATCCGAGCGGGACGGGGACAGTGGTAGGGGGGTGGGGGGTACCATAAACTATACGGTGGTCTGGGATAGCTAAGGTCAGTACAGCCTTTAGCGTGATTTATCGGTACATTACAAGGCCTGGACCGCATATACAACACAGTGTGGTGGACGGGTGGGGGAGTGGGGGGGTATTAGGGTCCAGTTTCCTGTTTGGATTGCAATTGGCTGTTGTAATCTCACGGGTGGGTTTTTTATTGGTGTTCCCACAGCTGTCTCATTACTCTCTGTCCTTCGCTGCTCCTCAGTCATGTCTGTGCTTGGTTCGGGGCTAGATTAGACCTTGTTAAGTTATAGCGTGCCTGTTTTAGACCTGTTTTAGACCTGGTTTAGACCTGGTTTTGGCCTGGTTTAGCTTGATTAACAAGGTCTACTGCATCGTGTAACTTCAAACTTTTCGTTAGACTTCAGACTAACGAAATACTTTTTCACAAACATAGAGACATATGAACAAACACACAACAACTCAACAAGGACACATTACTACAGAGAGTAGAGATATATCGTGTCGATATTTGGATTTTATAGCGCATGGGCTATCAGCCTTGATATTGAAGCACAGGTCGATATTTTGTTTTGGTCGATCTGCTGCCTACAAATACATACAAAGCTTTATATTAACACTTTAATTCGAAGAGATAGCTGCACAAAATGTGACTACACAACTCTCTTAAGGGATTGTGGTAAAAAAAAGTGCTTGGGGGGAGTTTGTAGTAAATTTAAATGATACAATTTGGAGAAAATAATTAAAATCAGCCCTACATATCAGCCCCAAAATATTGGCAGAGCTTATCGGCCATGAGATGCCCTGAATTCTAAACAATCGGTATCAGCATCGGCCATGAAAAATATCATATCGGTCGATCTCTAATAGACAGTTTAGTCCTGTAATGGCTGAGGGGACCAGGCTTTTACCCTCCTGCACTTGAGCACCCTCTACCTGCAGTCCAGAGGGGAGAGGGATGAGGCGTCCCCGTAGTGGGTGAGTAAAGTCCTGTTCTATGGAGTGTGCAATCTGTCCATGTTGTTCAGATCTGCAAGGTTGGGTGTTGGGAGGTCTAGGATTTTAGCTTCGTGAGCACATTGAAGAAGCAGGTGGAACAGTACAACATAATGGGCTGGACTGGCACAACATTAAAAAAGATACAGAGAAACAAAACTTGCTTATTTCTGTCAGTATGTTATTATTTTGTCTGCAGAGTTCCACGGTATTAGCATTAGACTTATATCCTACAATGATCCACAGATCTGACCTGTAACTTGGCCTTTTGTTGCTTATTTGCTGCTTATCTGTAAATGGGTTTAATGCAGTACTGTGAAATACTCTCAGAAAACCAATAACCTCGCCATGGTTACAGTGCATCTTTAATAATGATTATAATGGTAATGGTAAGACATTTCTGTAGCCATAGTTGCCCTGGGTCAGACTGATGGAAAACTGTCCGCCAATCCGCACCAATGGCCTCTCTAACCACTGTCGCTCACTCAATTCAATTTATTTTTGTGAAAGCCCAAAATTACAACAGCAGTCGCCTCTTTGCGCTGAACTTGATAATTGATTTAACCAACAGAAAGTTAGAAAATCAACAACAAAACCGAAACAGACAAGCAAATTAATCAACAGAAAACCAGCAAATGGATAATTGGACAACAACCACTCACAGAAATAAGTGGAAGTGAAGTGTCTTGCACAAGAAAATCACAACTATATAAACTGCCAAGAACTGGAATCGGTCTGGAAACCTTCCCGTTATGCAACAATGGTTCTACCTCAGGTCATATTTAGTCCTTATTTGTTTTCATTCCTCACCAACTCGATCCCCATTATCACGAGCACTGCCCTTGAGCAAGGCAACACAATACAGAGCTCATTTTGGCCAATATTGCCAATCTCGAGTCTGCATGCAATAGTTCATAACTGAAAGAGTGACACTGTAGGTGCGGTTCAGTTCTTCACTATCTTATGTTTAGTCTCTTCATGCCAGGTGTCTTGTTTTCTTTCTATCTGCTTTGTTATTCATTATGTTCTTCCTAGTCTTGATGGGTCCGGTTTAGTCCTGGTCTTGTCCTTGTTCAGTCCTGGTTCAGTCTTCGTCCAGCTCCGTCCCTGTTCACTTTCCCATTGGCTGCTGCATTCTCCGGGGCTCTCTCCCTCCTCTTTCCCATCCCTCCATTTGCCACCCCTGTTCTTTATAGGTGTTCTGCGAGCTCTGCCATTACTCTCCGTCCTTCACGACCCCCGCCTCAATCCCTCCCTCCCTACCCCCCCCCCCCCCCCCATCTCGAACGCACACTTGGACAATTTAATCAAGTCGTCGTCGCCCACCCCTCCTCTTCCATCACTCCCTCGCTCCTTCCCCGGAGAGAAATATAGTTTTATGGAATCCCTCTCTCTTCCCTTTTCGCTCAGTCTCTTTCCATTGTGTGGTTTTCTTATCTGCTAATCGGACCTCCCCCAATAACCCATTCCACACACACACACACACACACAGATTTATCTTACTGTCCCGAAGCCCCTCGCCATCATTTAGTGCCCTTCGAAGCCCCCTCCCCCCCTCCATAGCCGTCACCTCTTCGTCCCGTACAGCAAGCCACGCGGCAATCAAAATCCTCTCTAATGCCTAACCGATAGCCCATTAGCGACGTTAGCTTGCGCGTTAGCTTTGATGCCGACTGCCATAAAGCGCGCGCGTCTCGCTGTGAATGTTAACTGGGAGAATAGACGCAGCAGAGGCGGTAAATCACGGCAGCGTTAATTGAGCGGTACTCGCGAATTGTTAGCGCGCTAGCTAGCATTGTGTGATCACTTTGGATTTCTGTCATAAAGATGGATATTATTTCGTTAGGGCTACAATGGATTTATGCATTTTGATTAGCTTTTCGTCTTCTTCCCCTTCGGTCGCTAGCGCTGTAATGACACTGCGATAGGCATAAACAGGAAGTACAATGACTTCTGAATCCCTGTGCTGTTCCTTTATGTAAAAAATATGCAAAAAATGTGGTTAGATATGTGTTAGAATGTGGTTAATGCACTTGCTGTAGAGTGTGCTTGTTGTTAAGGGCGACCAGACGTCCATATTGACCCGGGACAGTCCCAATTTTTATTTTTTTTTGTCCCAGCAGATTAATCCAAAACCATTAATTTGTCCCAGTTTTATACCAGAAATGTCCCAGGTGTCCCTATTTTTGACCATTTTTCCCCCTGCCAACAGTAAAGATGGGAATATACTGCCATTTGTTCAGCCAAAACACAGAAAACTGCTTGAACATGAATCGAGAATACGCTGGGTGCATAACAATTACGAGCTTTTCACTATTTTATTAATCCCAACCCGGGTGTGTCCCAGTTTTTAATTCGGAAAATCTGGTCACCCTATTGTTGCTGGTATTAATTAAATATCAGTGGTGTGCGGTGACTTTTATGGGTATGCAGCAGACTTGGGATGGGCATCAACATTTAGTCAATAATAATTTAAAAACGCCACTTTTAATACAAACTACGTTCCAAATTTGTATGTTTATTTGCACTGACATTAAAAGCATCTATACCAAGCCATTTTGGAGTCAAATTAGAGAAGCCTAGATATTTAGTTTATACACTGCCTGGTCAAAAAAAAAAAAAGTTGCCACCAGAAAAAAAAAGGTCACACATTGTTTCGATTTTGCTTCTGCAACATCACAAGATTTATTTCCATACAGTGTTGCATTCATTTTTCACCAAGATGTTGCATTGATGATGGTCGAGTCTGACGCTGCACAAAGCCTTCTCCAGCACATCCCAAAGATTCTCAATGGGGTTAAGGTCTGGACTCTGTGGTGGCCAATCCATGTGTGAAAATGATGCCTCATGCTCCTGAACCACTCTGTCACAATTTGAGCCTGATGAATCCTGGCATTGTCATTTTGGAATATCCCCGTGCCATCAGGGAAGAACAAATCCATTGATGGAATAACCTGGTCATTCAGTATATTCACGTGTCAGCTGACCTCACTCTTTGAGCACAGACTGTTGCTGAACTTAGACCTGACCAACTTGAGCAACACCAACATATTTGCGTAGTTAAATCCAGGTGGCGACTTTTTTTTTTTTTTTGGCCAGGCAGCGTATTTGTATATATTTGACTGTATTTGACACTTTGTACTAACAGGGATGATCAGTGGGCTGTTTGTTTGTTCACAGATTTATCCTGCTCCTACACCTCATTTATGCAGTACTATTGTTATCTATGGAATTATTATGACGAATCTAAAAAGCTGCACTTATAAAAACATCCTGTATTTCCCTGAAACACACCAGGTCCAGAACAGCCACATGTTCCTCCACACTTGTGTAATACTCCTGTTATTCGACTAACGTTGTTGCTTCATAAACAGATGGACTCCCAGCTACTCCAGCCGCTGTCGCTCCACCGCTCCGTCTGGATCTCCCATTTCACACAAACTAGCCCTGAAACGAGCTCAAGGTTTGATTCAGTGCCTCCATTACTAACTAACATCTAATCACGAGAAACATCAAGCTAAAAGAGAGTTATTTTTCAACACTTGTGTTAAGGTAAGTCGTTGCCGAGCCTGAAACATTCTTAAAAAACGCATTTGTTCATTATGGATCAAGTGTTAGTTCATGATTATCTGAGCTATTAACAGTGTCATTATTATAAAGTATTACCCAAATCTGCGTGAAGGTTTATGTTAAGCTAAACGGGAGAGTAGACTGCACAATGAGCCTAGAGGAACTGATAAAGAAGGTAAGACATCTGATTTACAGCCTACAGAAAATTAAATGTCAGCAGCTGCAGACTAGGGACAGATTTAAATTCAGATAGTAATTCACTCCCCATACTTCTTCAAGGTAGTTTGTTTGATGGTCACAGCTGCCCTGGGGCGACCTCTGTCCGTTCACCGACAATCCCATTCACTCACATACACCACGCTCTTATACAAAGTGCACAAAGAGCTTCCTGAAGTCCCTTGCCCAATGACACAACGGTACACCCTTTTGCGGTAGAGAGCACGCCATATATCTGTAGGCTAGACATTTTCAACTGCATGGAGACAAAGTTACACAGTGCGGCATTAAACGTATCTATCTCCATTGAGACGAGCAGTTAGTGGCACCAGGCCAAGTTATAGGTCAGATTTGTGGAGAGGCAACCCAATCATTCACAGTAATAATTTCATGGTATGTTTGAGCAATAAAAACACCCGCAAAGAAATCAATGCGAGATATACGTTTACTGCCGTACTGCGGAATATTCCAGCAGCAGTGGAAGAAGTATTTAATTTTGTTGCTACAGGAGCAAAAAATAAAAATAAAAAACACTTAGGTACAAGTAAAATATTACATGAAAAAATCTACTTAAAATGTACTTCAAGAATTAAAAGTAAAAGTATTTTTTGCAGATTTTGATGTCTTCAAATGTAGTGATTTGTGCTGAATTTTGTTCAACAGAAACAACTGAATCTATATTTTTTTCTAGCTGTTTTAATTGTATATTTTTGCTCAAATTACAAACGTGTTAAAAATAAACCCTCAGCCTTTTCAGCAGGTTTTCAACAATAATAAAAATACTTTACCTTTTCTGTCCTGTTCAAAAATGTAGTGGAGCAGAAAGTACAGGTACAGATACTGTTCTCAAATGTAGTGAAGTAAAAGTAAAAAGTGCCCACTAAGTGCAAATTTTAAGCATCTGTACAGAACTTTACTACTTATACTTCATTACGTTCGGCTACTGCCTTCCAGGTAAAGACACCGATAACACAGCTTTACTTCCAAGTCCTTTCACTACTACCACTTGAGTATTTTTTGAAGTACTAGCTCCTGCAGAGATTTTCACAGTACTTCCTCCCATACATCCTTCGCCCAATGATTCCGCAGTATGTGAGAATTATAGCTGGAGGTGCCATTTCCTCCTCCTTAGCTGTGAGGCATCCAGACTTCCTTTCATTGGCGCATCATTACGAGCTTTCCGGTGGTCCAAGGAGAAGCGGCTGGACGCGGGCTGCCAGGAAAGAGCTTGGGAAATCAATCCGAGTGGGCACGGGGCAAAACAATCCAATTCTTTTAAGGGCAATCGGATTTTCCTGAAGAGCTGTGAAGTTACAAATGACCAGGCCAGGCTGCTGTAATCGGGTTGGAGCGCACTTCCCATACTCCTTCAAATCATATTACACAAACTGACAAGGTGCTGCTATTAGCTACCATCGCACTTTTGATGCAGCGCTAGACGTATCACATTCCGGACAGAAATCATAAACAATCGCGAGCTAGCGTGCTGACAGTTCAAGCTAGCTGGGGTACATAGCTGTCACGATAATGACTATATCGACTTGTCGTTCAGTATATGAAAGCTGGAATAACATTATTTGGGGTCAATATTTCCTGTGTACCCTGTGTATGTTTTTTTACACTACTGGGACATTTTTGGTAATTTTTTTGGCTATATGATAAGATTTAAGTTGTAAAAGATTTAATTAATAACTTCTGTGACCCATTACAGATGCAAACTACTAACTAAAGTTCTAAATTCTGCTGTTTATTTATTGCAGCTCATGACTTTTAACAGTATTTTTTTTTTTTTTTTTTTTTGTGGTTTAAATCTTGGCTTTTTGTGTCAGTAGCATAAATTTGTTTCTATAGTATTGTTTATCGTCTATGTGTGTTATTGTGACAGTCCTAAGCTGGGGTGTTTTTCAGGCGTGCCATGCTTAATCGTTTTCTAGTTCCGTCGAAAAGCTGGCACAAAAAGCTGTTAATCTAGCATTAGCAACAGGTTTGATTGACAGCGTTGCTAAGTGCCTGCAGTGTGGCCGGGAAGGGGCGTTACCTTCAACAGCCTCGCTCTGGATTGGCTCTTTGGTTGCTATGATACTCGCAGTTGGAGTTACAAATATGAAACTTGGCTCCAAATTCGACGCTATAACTGCTAGCCTCGATGCGCTTCTGTTGGCTGGAGCCGAACGCTATGGGTGACGTCACATTCACTTGGTCCACTTCTTTATACAGTCCATGTTGATACCCCAAACCAATAAAAAATTGACAATATTCCATAGCGTCTTGAGGGATGGACTTCATACAGCGGTGATGCACCAGAGTATGTTTTAAAAAGCATTACGATGTGTTAAGATCATTACTCTTCCATTATACATCCATAAAGAAGACTTAAAGTGCGAGGTGGCGATCAATCAACTACATTCAGTTAGTGCGTCACGGGCCTCAAGTTCACCTTTGACCTCCCACCCCCTCCTCCTCTCTGAACAACCTAAACATAGCTCATTGGAAACAGCTAGTAAATTGTACAAAGACAAGTCATGGAATACTGCATTAATATATCGAATTATAGATCTAGTTTTAAGCTCTTAAGAGTAAACCAAGGGCCAATTATATTTTTAGTACTGCTTCCATCTGCTTTCTCAAGTGTTAGTCATTCAATGTTTGCTGACAGAAAAACATTTTTGGATTAGTGGGTATGTGTTTCACCAAAGCTACTGTGTCCTTCTGTGTGTAATGATTTACTACTGTACTATTAGACATATATAAACATTTTCTTCCTCCGTATTATTTCCATTAAAAATTTGCATAATGTTTTCTAACCACATCACTGCAGACCATACGTTAGCTTTGCGTAGCGGGGATGACCACAACATTGTCACTTTTTAATAGAAGTATATATATAAATGTGTCAAATTAAGTGCATTTTTTTGATAAAAGTTGGTCTAAATCATAGACTTTATAAAGAAGTGGACTAAGGAAGTGTGAACGTCACCCATAGTGTTCATCTCCAGCCAAATGAAGCACATCGAGGTTAGCAGTTATAGCAGTGAATTTGGAGCTAACCACGAGTATCATAGCAACCAAAGAGCCAATCTGGAGCAAGGTTGTTGAAAGCTGAAGGTTCCCATGTGCACCGCTGATTTGGCAGGGGTTATTAATGTTCATATCTTGATTTACAGAAACAAAAGTGAAATAAAAACACCAGAATCATGTAGAGCAGGTTAATAAAAACATTTTAAGACCAAAATGATGAACTTGTTTCATTTTGTTTATGGTACATGTGGTGTAATAGTAGTAATGGGACCTGGACCAGTTTCGAAATTTTGCTAAAAGAACAAACACTGAGACAAGTAGCTTCACAATTAAGCCTCACAAGAAATATTATATTGAATTATTTTTCAGTATATGAAAGGTGGAGCAATATATTTTTCGGGGTGTGCCTTTTCTTGGCAATACTGGGAAATTTTGGGTTATTTTTTGGCTATATGATAAGATTTAAGCTGTAAAAACCGTCATTACCGTTGCAAACTAGCACTAAAGTGTTTTATTCTGCTGTTTATTTCTTGCAGCTCCATCCAATGTACAATATTGTACATTTAGAATAGTTTTTGTGGTTTAAATCTGCTCTTGGGTTTTTGTGTCAGAGGCATAAATCAGTTCCTGTATTATCGTTTATTGTCGATATTTACTTCAGCGATATCGAAAATGTGTTATCGTGACAGGCTTAAGATTACTTACATATTGTTGACCAACCAAACAGTTCAGTTGTAGTTCTGTTTTAGACATGTTTTTTTTAGACCTGATGGTACCTGGAAGGCAAAATATTTTCCTGTTAAATTTCACAGTTGTTTTTGAACGTTAGTAGTTGATTTGGAACGTTAGAAAACCAAACATCGGCTTAAATGAAACGATGAAATAAGGATAATAATACAAAAATAGAAATAAAAATACCAGGATCATGTAGAGCGGGTTAATATGAACATTTTAAGACCAAAATGACAATTCTCACAGCAGCAGTTTTTCAATGTAAAGTGGAGTCGATGGAGCTAGAAGTGCTTACATGATGGAACACAGCGGCGAGTAGGTTAGCTATGTCCATTTACACATTCAGTCTATGGTCTAGGTATCTTTAGAATTTCATCACAATAGTTCAGAAGTGCACTTAAACAATTACTGCGTTGCAAATATGGTCAATCAAAACGGGAATTTGAGTTGGAGCAATTATAAAACCGCAAAGGCTATAATTATTTGGATAACTGAAAGTTCTCTGCATAGAAAATCTTGTTTGTAAAGGTCCACAGTTCAGGTACAATATGTTCTGAAGTGTAAAGGATTCTTGTATTCGTTTATCAGTTCATATTTCAGTCTCCCCTTAACAGATAATGCTCCTAAAGTTGTTTACAATGAGCGCTGCATTTTAAACTAAATCTCGTTGCAATCCTAACACTAAATGACCTTTAATAGTAGGATTCTGTTCAAAGTTCACATTTCAAATACATTAAAGGCCATTAAAACATTGAAGACAGAAATATAAACTTCTAAACTAATACAATGCATTTCCGAAAATCTTTTAGGTCTTATCTTACAAGGTTAGCAGGATATTTGGTTGTTTTACGCTGAGGAAATCCTGTTTACATAATTGTATGGTCCAATGGTTCATTGATGCAAAATGACCTCCTCTCTTTCCGCTGAAGAACTCCCCATTACTCCTGCGATTGGGCACCGCGGTACTGGACCCATCACGGCTCGATCCACCTCCTGCTGTGTTTACCTCTGCTCTGAGACGCCCCGCTGCTACCTCACCCAAACAAGAGCGCATCATCAATTATAATCCAGGCTATTTATACATCTGTGGACCTGGCAACTCAAGGAAGGTCTGTGTGCAATGATGATGGTAGCTCTGTCTCAATAATAGCTATATTCACTTATCGATAAAAAAGTATGTTTTTTCACTATTAAAGAACTACGTAGTACACATAGACTGTATATATACATAGACATAGCTAACGTGCTAGTCAGTGTGTTCCAAATAGGATTGCAAAATATAAAGGCTCCATGAACTCTGACTCTGATTCACTTTAAATTGAAAAACTGTGGCCCCTCTCTCTGTAACTGCTGCTGTTACTCGTCATTGTGAGACAGGCCTCTACTTTGACAATGTTTAAATCCAAGCTCAAAACGGTTCTGTTTAGCTGTGCATACAACTGAAAGGTTTTTATTCTGCACTCTTCTCTTTTAATGTTACTTTTATGATGATTATTTGTGATTATTTATGTTTTGATTTGTGTGATTTTAATGTCTTTCTTATTCTGTAAAGCACTTTGAATTACCTTGTGTATGAATTGTGCTATACAAATAAACTTGCCTTGCCTTGCCATTTTGGTCTTAAATGTTCGTATTAACCCGCTCTACATGATCCTGTGTTTTTATTTCACTATTGTGTCTGTAAATCAAGATATGAACATTAATACCAGACAAATTAGGTTACTCCCACCAGCATTAGCAACAGGTTTGATTGACAGAGTTGCTAAGTGCTCACTGCCATCTATAAGTGTGGTGAGGGTGGGAATTCCAAATGTGGAACTCGGTCCAAATTCACTGTTATAACCACTAGCCTCGATGAGCTTCATTTGACTGGATCTGAACACTATGAGTAATGTCAAACTCAACTTCTTTAGACAGTGTATGGTTCTAATCTACGTCTAATTCCCGATATTTTAGATATACTTCATTTAACATGGACAAAACTGTGACTGGATCCAAAATATATGAATGGGTGACTAAGCTATCCTCACCTAAACATTATTGCAAATGGCTAAAAAACTGATATAAAAACCAATTCATCTTCTGCCTACCTACTAATCAAAACTTCACTTTAAATTCATGGCCATTTTATGACACCAAAGTCTATATAGAAGCCATATTTTCTTACTTTACTGTGGTTGAATATGCTTTAAAATATGCAAAATCAAGTTGTATTATCAACTAAAATGGATGTGTTATGTCAGTGTGTGAGTACAAGATGTTAGCAACTGCAAAAAAATTGCAGATCAATAAGGATGAATTAACATTTTGAATCTATGGGTTAAATTGCAAAGAGAGACCACATAGTTTCCAGTGCAAGCGTAAACATAGTTCACCAATCAAAACAACTTAAAACTTGATTAAAATACATTATAATCGCATATAGCATCAGGAGCTATTTCCAAATGCCTGTCGATAGAAAACTACAATTTATAAAAAAGACTACAAAACCCATCCATACGTCTACCTCCCTAACAGGAACCATTATGTAGCATCCCTTTGTTTCCATGGTGTTGGCAAATCTTTATCTTTTCTATTTCCAGTGGAGGAGCCGCATAAACAAGGAGCTGTCCGTGGTTCTGAACATAACCGCAGATATTACAAACATGGGACTGTGGAGATGAGAAAGCAAAATTGTTCCTCCCTTGAATGCATTACGGAATAGTAATATTTACTGGAAAACACCTGTGAAATGGGCCCCTAAATCACGGATAAGGAGACTGTTATTGCCCTGAAGCCTGGATAGGGCTCGCTGAATATTGTTGTCTCTGCTGTAGATTGTATTAAAATAAGATCAGTGCTGGTCATAGATAATTTGAGTTTTGTTTTGCATTCATCTTATGCTAGCCAAGCCTTGTGTACTACGCTACAGTGAAGAGGGTAGAAAATCTCTCTTTAAATATATCAATAAAATGATTCAACAAATGTTACTTTAGGGAGGGTTTTAGCACGGATGTTGTAAGTCTATCCAACTGCATTAGACGTGTTTAGGGCCAAACCTCCTCGTCAAAAGCCGGAGCTCACACAGTGCAGCAGCGGTGGCAAAACTGTCGTTGTGTCCTTAGGCAAGACACTTCTCCCACATTGCCTGGAGTGTGAATGTGGTGAGCGGCCGATGGCAAAGATTCCGTCTGTTTACCCCAGGGCAGATATGGCTATAATAGTATCTTACTGTGACTGAGTGGAGTGAATGAATAATGCATGAAATTGTAAAACAATTTTGAGCATCTGGAAAAGTGCTATCTAAGACTACTGCACTGTCAGATGCTTTATTACTTCTTTTATTCTTCATAATATAAGTATAGACTGTTTTAGCCCTGTTTTAGTCCTGTTTTTACTCCTGTTTTAGTCTTAGTTTATTCCTGTTTTAGTCCTGTTTTAGTCCTAGTTTACTCCTATTTTAGCCGTTTTAGTCCTGTTTTAGTCCTGTTTTTAGCCCTGTTTTAGTCCTGTTTTAGTCCTGTTTTTACTCCTGTTTTTATTCCTGTTTTTACTCCTGTTTTAGTCCTATTTTAGTCCTAGTTTACTCCTGTTTTTAGTCCTGTTTTAGTCCTAGTTTAGTTTTTAGTCCTGTTTAAGTCTTGTTTTAGACCTGTTTTTCCTCCTGTTTTAGTCCTATTTTTAGTCATTTTTTACTCCTGTTTTAGTCCTGTTTTTACTCCTGTTTTAGTCCTGTTTTTACTCCTGTTTTAGTCCTGTTTTTACTCCTGTTTTAGTCCTAGTTTACTCCTGTTTTACTCTTGTTTTAGTACTGTTTTAGTCCTGTTTTAGTCCCATTTTAAATCCCATTTTAGTCCTGTCCTATTTTGTCATTGAATAAAGATATGAACATTAAGACAGATCAGGTGCATTCTTTACCCAACGTCCCACCCACTAGCGTTACCAACAAGTTTTATTGACAGTGTTGATCAGTACCTGTTTCTTGCTAAACCCGTGGTGCAGGTGTTTCCTTCAACAGCCTCACTCTTGGATTTGACTGGATCTGAACGCTATGAGTGACGTCAAACTTACTTAGTCCACTTCTAATCCACATCTACACCTCGATGTTTTAGATCTACTTCATTTAACATGGACAAAACTGACTCATTTGTGATCCAAAATATATGAATGCGTGACTAAGCTATCCTCAGATAAACTGTATTTCAAATCGCCGAAAAAGTGATATAAAGACCGATTCACCTTCTGCCTACCTACTAATCAAAACTTCACTTGAAATTCATGGCCATTTTGTCACACCAAACATCTATATAGAAGCCATATTTTCTTACTTTACGCCCCCACTTACCTCTTCTCCATCTCCTATTCCAAGAGCCGTAGTCTATCATTTTCAAGTACCTGCCTTTCTTTTACTGCGGAGCTCGAGTAGACAAGGCAATAGTGGCTCCATCTGACCTTTGACCCCATCTGGTGAAGCCGTATACCTGGCCGCCACTTTGCTTTACGAGCCCTTTCTCTCACACTTTGTCTTTGTGTCTTACCGAGGGCCACTCTGGCTGCCGAGGCGTCATAGTTGATCCAGAAGGAGACCCAGGACAGGATGGTGATCAGGATGGATGGCATGTAGGTCTGCAGGATGAAGTAGCCGATGTTTCTCTTCAGTCTAAAGCTCAGAGAGAGGCGAGGGTAGGCACCTGAGCGAGAACAGGAATAAAAAGGTGCATTTGTTAAGGCTGTGTTACAGGTGCAAAGGTTGGAGATTCGAATCGTGGTCAGGTTCTGTTGTTGTGTCCTTAGAGACCCACATATGGAAATCGGAAGTCGTGTGTGCGCGTGTGTGAGTGTTGGTGGTGGACGGAGGGGCTGATAGGGCAGATTAGCAGTCCAGCCTCCATCTTTTGACCCCCCAGAGCAGCTGTGGCTACTACTGACCGTAAAATTAGTGAGAAATGACCACAGTGTAGCGCTTTGAGATACTTTGACAATCCTGAAAAGCATTACAGTTGTCCCTCACGATATCGCGGTTCATCTTTCACAGTCTTGCGGTGAAAGATGTCACAATGTCGATGAAACGTTCTGCCCCGACAAAGGCGTCTACGAAGGTTTGAACTTTGAGAGTGTTTAAATTTAAAGAAAGCTGCCTTAAAATATGAGCAAATATCAAGTTATTTTTCTGTGTGCATGACAATTCTATACCTCAAGACTTTAACCCTGCTATTTTGAGGACTGCATCACGTCGCTACAAAAACAACTACACTACACTATTGTACATGTGGTTTTGAACGTCATCTGCTATTTTTACCACTGACTCCAGTCCATTGTCCTAAATATAGCCCATGAAAATGTACACATGAGCTGGCCCGCGATCAGAGGTGCACCGTGGATCATGCAGGGACACCTTCTGTTTTTGTTTCAGTTTCCATGACGACTAGGCAGCATGGGCCGGACTTATCCCCATGGTAACAGGCATCCCTTTTTGAGCGCCATCAAAAACACGCCACACACACTCACACACAAACAACTGTATAACTCAGTTTGTGTAAGAACTTGGCACATAAAGGTGGGTTTAATCCTGGTCTAGGACTGGTTTAGTCCTGGTCTGGTCCAAGTCTATTATTGAGTCTGTTGTGGTCCTGGTTTAGTCCTGGTTTAGATCTGATGCTTTGGCCTGAAATTAGACTTGTATTTAGTCCTGTTATACTTGATATAGGTTTTATTTTGTGTAACTCTTAGTCCGTTTAGTCCTGGTGCACACACTGCATCAAAATTAGGACTAAACTGTGACTAAACCCAGGACTAAACCAGAGGACTAGACCAGGACCAGCCTCAGGTCTACATTAGGACTAAACTGTGCTTAAACTAGAACAAGTGTGAATATACCTTTAGGTCTTAGAAGTCATTTTAGTCCTGTTTTAGCCCTGTTTTTAGTCCTATTTTAGTTCTGTTTTAGTCCTGTTTTAGTCCTTTTTTTAGTCCTGTTTTAGTTCTGCTTTAGTTGTGTTTTAGTCCTTTTTTTAGTCCTGTTTTAGTCCTGTTTTAGTACTGTTTTTGTCCTGTTTCAGTCCTGTTTTAGTCCTGGTTTAGTCCTGTTTTAGCCCTGTTTAAGTTCTGTTTTAGTTAGAACTGACCAAATCCTGGTCTAGATTCTTCAAACTATGCCCATCTTCGTCCTTGATGCTCTTGCAGTCCTGCTTTAGTCCTAATCCATGTTTACTCTGCATTTTGTTCTTATATACAGTAGTATCTCCAAATCTAACCTGTTGTACTTTGCAACTATACTTTGAAAATCTCATATATTCTAAAGTCAAACATATATTAATCCACAATATTCACACAACGATTTATCTTTTATAGTCTTCTTAAACCCACTTTAAAATCACTTATTTGCCAACTCTGTGTCTATCTCACATGGGGACATAAAAAACACACAAACTTTGCTCCACGGTTCACTACACTTGGCATGTCTTTCCGTAGTGGTCGTTTTATAGTAGTGATTGTCCACAGGGGGCGCTACAGCAGTGATTTCCATTGCGTGGGCTTCCATGTTTGATACGTGTGAAGCGTGGGTCCGACTTGAACTGTATGTGAAGTTGGAAGAAGAGGCTCATTAGGATGCACTGCCTTCTGTATGTTACACAAGTGTTATGTGAGGAAGAGCCAGAGAATTTGCACTTGAAAAGCAATGCTCATAATATGTGTTTAAACAGTAAAGAGGTGGACCGGAGCTGCGCTGGTATTAAACTAAAATGGAACCAGGAGAAAAACAAGAAAAACACATTAACTTTCATTTAAAGGTTCTATATTACACAAAAATTACTCTGTTGAGCTCCAAACCATGTTATAATGTTATTACCTCCTCAAAAACAGACCTGGAGTTGTGTTTTGTTTCATTCACACATGTTCTGTCTACATCCCCAAAGCTCAAACTGCTTCGTTCCACCTTGTGATGTCATGAAGTGGTAGTTTTCAAGTTAACATATGCCTTTTACATTTAGTTCAGTACAGATCGGCAATTCCAGAGTTAAAATGATCCGAATGATTCTAGTGAAGGTGAATGGAGTTTAAAAACACAATGGAGCACTTTCTGTATGACATCACAAAGTGGAACAGAGTGTTTTCTGTTTGAGAGACGAACGCAGCATAAATACACAGGTTTAGTGTGTCAAACATGTGTGAATGAAACAAAACACAACTCCAGATCTGTTTGTGATGAGCAAACATTATTACATAGATCTACATTGGACTACACACTAAATCAACCTTTTTGCTACTAAACTGTGTATATTGTGTTTTAATAGCATCACCAACTGTTTCTAGTCCTTTTTTGGGGAAATGTTAAGTTTGTGCTGCCTCCAGTGGCCACTGCAATTTCAAGTACTATGTGACATCACAAAAGACTGTCCGGATTACAGCCAGGTGTTTCTGATTACAAACATCTGGCTGCAGAGGCGGAGCTTGAAACGTGGATACCTGTTAGACCAATCACACTGTTCCTCATACCTCCAAACCTCCTCCTCTCCTGTACAGTCTCTTGCTCTATTCTACAGTCCTACAGGCACTTCTGGTTTTGTTTCTTCTCAAAATAATCGCTACACTAAATTCTATATTGCAATACCATCATTTGAAATATATTTTAAGATGGACTAAAATAAAACAGAATTAACCAGGATTGAAATGGGAGTGAACCAGGACTAGACCAGGGCTAAAAAAAAATAAAATAAAATAAAAGAAGTAGACTTTATCACAACATTGTAAATATTACTATATTGACTGACACAATATCAGTATCGCAACAAAATAAATCTGCCAAAAAATCCTTAGTTTAGCCTAGTTTGGTTTTGGTCTATTGCGACCCAGTTACATGGGGTCCCACCGGAGAAGCTGGAGGCTGAAGTGTCTGGGGTGAGGAAGACTGAGAGTCCCTGTTTAAACTGCTGCCCATGCCCCGGAAAAACGGAAGAAAATGGATGGATGGATGGACAGCTACAAGTGAAGTCATTTATATTTTTGTTTAGCTTACTATTTACTTCCTGTTGAAATATTACAGTGACAGAGTAATCCAATATATATTTTTGTTTTAATTTAACTGAACTTACAACATACTTCCTGTTCAGATGCTTCTGTAACAATGATAGCGTTAAATATGGTCATCCAATACTGCGTTTCTTTCTTATACTGCGCTGCTCCAGTAGAAAACTATATCACACAAATACAGTTCTGAGTGCATGGTCCCTCCACACGGTGATTTAAAGCCATTCTGGGACATTACGATGTACAGGAAGTCGATGGCTGTCACATGAAATCTCACAACATTATTGCAGTTTCCAGCGTCCTTAGCAAAATGGATTTTACCATTGATTTTGCAATAAGAATAACGTTAGGCCGTGATGTCCGCGCTGTAAATCTGAAGTCACTGATGTACGTACGCCAGTCACAGGCAAAATGCAACAAAATTAACTTTACTTATTATGTATTTATTCATAACTTTCAAAGGCCTATTTTTATCCTTATTTATTTATTTATTTTCAATGCTAAAGCTGTTGTTCTTGAACTTTTATGTCGCAACACTGGGATTTAAATCAAAGGTTATCTTACCGTTCTTACATAATTTTCTTCTTTTTATAAAATATAGCTGTTTTTAGTCTTTAGACAATAGAATGTGACATTAAATAGTAGTGCTTTCTTTTATATTCCCATGTGGCCTTATATCTGTAATCCCTCAGTGGTTCCTGTAGTTAGGTTTTGGTATCAGTTAGCACCCGATTTTCGACACTTCTGACCCTTATTTTATACCTTTAAAAGAAAATATCTCAAATGATCAATATTTGCTGTAAAATCTTCTAAGTCAATACAATTTCGAGGATATCTTTACATATATAAAAAAACATTATTTGTATCTAAATTCCCATAATCATTACATTCGTCTTCTTGGTCACATCTGATGATGTCACTGTTTCCATTGTGTGTTGCCATGACACCCCGTCCCTAATCAAGTCCAGTAAAGAGTGCATTTTATCACCTTTAAGTGTCTGTGGAGTACACTATAAAATACAGGGGCTGTCAAGTACTATAGGTATTGCGGTATTTCAGCTAGCAGCTGTTACATTTTATAGTTATGTGTTGAGAAGACAGGTGTATGTTGTCAATATGCAGATTGTGTGGCGTGGTTGAGTAATTCTAGTGCCATTAGGGACCGTGTAGCTAGTGTAATACCAATGATCAGGTTAAACATTGGTGGATTGTGGTCTTTTGTATATTATTATAATGCCAATAGTACTGCCAATAGTACCACCAATACCACTACCACCAATATCACTACCACCAATACTACCACCAAAACCACCAATATAACCACCACCAAAACCATCAATAACACTGCCATAACTACCAATATAATCACCACTGCCAATATCACTACCACCAATAACACCACCAGTACCACCACCATCAACACCACCACCAAAACCACCAATATCACTACCACCACCAATAAGACCACCAGTACCACCACCCTCACCAATATGACCATCACCAAAACCACCAATATCACACCACCACCATCAATACCACCACCAAAACCACACATATCACCACCACCAATACCAGTACCACTAATATTGCCACAAGTACCACCACCAATACCACCACAAGTATCACTAATATCACCACCAATACCACCACTACCAATATTAGCACCAAAACCACCAATATAACCACCACCAAAACCATCAATAACACCGCCATAACTACCAATATAATCACCACTGCCAATATCACTACCACCAATAACACCACCAGTACCACCACCATCAACACCACCACCAAAACCACCAATATCACCACCACCACCAATAAGACCACCAGTACCACCACCCTCACCAATATCACCATCACCAAAACCACCAATATCACCACCACCAATACCAGTACCACTAATATTGCCACAAGTACCACCACCAATACCACCACAAGTATCACTAATATCACCACCAATACCACCACTACCAATATAAGCACCACCAGTACCATCAATACCAGAACTACTAATATCGCCACAAGTAAAACCACCAATATCACCACCACTATCAATACCAGCACCAAAACCATCAATACTACCGCCACCACCAATATCACCACCCACACTAATACCAGTACCACTAATATCGCCACATGTACCACCACCAATATTACCACCAATACCACCATCACCCCCAGTAGCAGCACCAAAACCATCAATATCAACACCACCACCCATACCACAAAAAGTACCACCACCAATATCTTTAATATCACCACCAATACCACCACTACAACTACCAGTATAATTACCGCCACCAATACCTCCACAGTACCACCACCACCAATACCACCACCAGTACCACCATCACAACTACTAATATAACCACCACCATCAATACCACCACTGTAATTAGTACATCAACAAGATTTTCAACATGTTTCTCAAACTACATGTGCAATTTTGGATACAAGTCTAACAGATCAAAATAATTACGTTTTGACGACAACACAAAATTCCCATTCAAATCCTAATTAACAGTTTGAAGTTATCCTGACTACTATGACATAACTTCAGCCTACTCTGTAACACTGTGCGCTATTTTTACACTGATCAGCTAAATCCGCCAGCACCCTGGTAACTCCACTCTTTTACACAATTTCAAACACATAAGCCCGAGATGTCATAGTGAAGCATCAAGAAGACATATTTTTAGTCGCTGTGGCTTGTGTAAACGTGTGGCGTGTGGACGGGTATTTATTTCATTATGGGAACTAAGATCTGTGCACACACTCACACAAGACCTGCCTCCCTTATGGGGACAGATGTCAGGTCTGCATGATGTAAATCCTTTATTATTAGAGCGATAATATACGTTAAACTTCAGATATGGCATAAAATAGTTTAAGGTTAGAGTTTAGGTTGCGCAAGTAGTGATTGCGGTTAAGGTTATAGCACCAGTCTCCACGAAATGAATGTAATGTCCCTAAGAAACATGCCGACCCAACATATGTGTGTGAATGTTCCACTGTATGGCATTAAACTTGTGTATCTGGTATTTATTCAATTGCATGTGTATATACCTCTAACATACTATATTAATAACATGCATTCTTTTTGTGAGTGGGGTGGTCTTTCCACAGATCTGACCTGTGTAACTTGGTCTTGTGGCATTACCTGTTTGTCTCCATGAACATATGCAAGTTTATTTTAATGCCATACTGTGGAAAATTCCAGGTAAAGGACAATATCTCCACCAGAAACATTACCTAGCGCATTTTTACAGACATTTTGGTGATGGAGACCCTAATGGCAGCTAGCTTACTTTGAATTTGGCTGCTGTATTTTAGTGCGAGAGTGGAGGTGGAGGTTTGGAGCGAGCTCGTGGGCGTCGCAGTGTACGGGCTGTAACTGCTACACTGAAAAAGCCTGCGCGAGTGGGAGGACCGCCATGTGTGAGAGAACGAGAGATGGAGAGGAGCAGGTTTTCTACGACGCAAAAGGAACAAAGAAATAAAGAAAAAAGGTTCAATTCGGCCAGAAAATTCAGACTGTGTAGAAACTATAACTTGCAACGGTGAAGCGAGTGTACAGTGTCTGGATCAGTTCTCAAATAAGTTCCATTCATGGTTTAGAATTTGAGGATGTCATGATTTCAGATAGTGGGCAAGGGCCTACGTAACTGTTTGGGTCAACACATTTTATATCAAGTTGGCAGGATTATTGTAACGGTCTCACAAAGTCCATATTACCCCAGTACTACGAGTGTTACGTTGGCTTCAATTTCAAAATTCTTTTATTGGTCCACAGATCTCTAAACGGTGGAGGTCCTAAGTATTGAAGAGACCTGCTAACTCCCAGCCCCGTAGCCCGATCAGATCAGCTGGGACGTGCTTCCTGGTGGTTTCTCGAGGTCAGACCAAACACGATCAAGCCTCTTTTCATTTTCTATGGATCCCAAATGTGGAATTGTTTACCGGAAAATCTGTGCTTTGAAACAAGAGCTAATATTTTTAAATCTAAACTGAAGACACATCGTTTTAATATCGCTCATGGTTAATTAATGGCAAGGCAAAGCATGAACTAAACGTGAAAGTTTGAATTAATGGCAAAGTGATCCATGAATTAATATCATATCATCATTTCATAATATATATAGGCTGTGTTTTACCGGTTTAACTGATGTTTTGTGTTAGTTATAGGTAAATTATGTAAATTTGTATTTCCATATTACTGTACGCATGAAAGGTGCTCTACAAATAAAACTGACTGACTGATAGGTTGATGGGATATTTGCTGTTTTTTAGAGAAATATCCAAAATAAAAAGCTAAACTATTCCACCTCATCATTATTTTGGCCGGATTGGGTTCACAAACTCAAATGAATCTCACGGTTTTAAGTCCTTTCAATTAACAAACACATCGTTGGGGTCCAACTGCCTGATCCACTCAGTCTCTGTGAACCGAAATTGCACAGTTCCAAAAAGTTCCTTGGCCTTTGCTCAGTCGCTTTTTCTTTTCAAACCATCAGACAGTGGAATCTGCTTCCAGACAGTCTGAAATTGTCTGTAGATTTGAATAATTTTACTAGAAATTTGAAAAAGTACATTTTAGATAATCAAATATGTCCACAACAGTCTAGTTAATTTGTAATGTTCTGTATCCACTGTAAAAACCGGCACATAATAGATTTTTTTATATTGGTTTGGACTGTAGAAAACTTACTGTATTGGACATGGAGACGTTTCATTGTATTTTACTGCTAATGTTAATGAACTGTTAGTCTTATAATGTAAACGTAATGAAATGTGTATTGTTAATATATTTTCACCTGCCCAGGGACAGCACATGGAACATAGCAGTAGCTAAATCTGGTACAATTATCTTTTCTTTTGTAAGATTAATGAATTTGTACATGGCCCCTGACAAATAAAATTCTTCTTTTAAAGAAAGAAATAATGGCACCACTTTCTGAAGATATTGAGGGAGGAAAAAAAATCACTTTTTTATTTATACTGACAGAGAAGATGGTGAACTTTGTGCCAGTTTTTGTATTAACCATGAACCAGGTTAACACATCTGCAGACTGACAGTTACACAGCAAATTACACCATCAAATTCTGACCTACAGCTCTGATTTAAACTATAGAGATTCCACAGTGTTGTGATGTCGACCTATATGAAGTCGACCTATTGTGGTACCAAAACTGCTTCTGATGATCGGCAGATTTCACAACAATTCTAGAGTTTATTTACAGTTCATTTTATCCCAGTTTTGTTCTTTTGGTTAGTCCTTGTTTAGAATTACTGTAGCAATGTTGTAGCTCTTATTTAGACCTGGTTTAGTCCAACTTAAGACCTGGTTTAGTCCTGTTTTAGATGTGGTTTTTACATCTGATCATTAGTGGAGGAAGTACTCAACATTGTTACTTGAGTAAAAGAACAGATACTGGAGCAAAAAAGAAAGTATCACATGAACAAAAAAACTACTTAAACTGCTAAAAGTATTCAATTACCTGTTTAAAAATCTACCTAAAAAGTAAAAACTAGAATTATTTTGCGAGTTTGAGATCTAATAAAGCTTCAAATTGATACAGATTTGAGCAGAATTTTCTTCAACAAAAACAATTAAATTAATATTTTTTTCCTACCTGTTTTTATTTGTATATTTTTATTTGCTCAAACTACTATGTGTTAAAAATAAACCCTCGGACTTTTCTGCAGGTCTCAAACTGTTACAAAAATACTTTTACTTTTCAGTCTTGTTCAAAAATGTAGTAGAAAGTACAGATACTGCTCTCAAATGTAGTGAAGTAAAAATAAAAATTATCCACTTTAAAATCTACTTAAGTAAAGTACAGATACCTTACATTTTTATTTAAGCACAGTACTTTACTACTTTTACTTTGTTATGTTCCAGCACTGGATCTGATGGTACTTGGAAGGCCAAATATTTTCCAGTTAAATTTTGCAGTTAGAAAACAAAAAAATTACTTACATAAAACTATGAAATAAAGTTAATATTATAAAAATATGAATTAGACATACATTTTTGTCAATATTGCCGCCTTTATTAAAACAACAGACCAATCAAACAACAATTCATGACTCATCATTTTGGTCTTTGTGTTCGTATTAACCAGCTCTACATGATCCTGGTGTTTTTATTTCTATTTTTTCATTTTTGTATTATTAACCTTATTTCATCATTTAATTTAAGCCAATGTTTGATTTTCTAACGTTCCAAATCTTCAAAACAAACAAACCTTCCAGGCCTACAAAACATGTCTAAAACAGGACTACAACTGAACTGTTGTTTGGTTGGTCAACAAAATGCAAGTAATCTTAGGATAAAAACATTTTGAAGTTCAATATATTGCTGAAGTAAATATAGAAAATAAACAATAATATGGAAATTAATTTATCCCACTGATGCAAAAACCCAACAGCAGATTTAACCAAAAATAATCAAAAATAACAAAAAAAAATCCCAAAAATAACCAAAAGTTCTGCAGTATTGCAAAGAAAATGTACAGTACACCCCCAAAAATACATTGCTCCACCTTTCATATACTGAATGACAAGTCGATATAGTACTTCTCGTGATAGTCACTTACAGTAATCTAAAATTCGATACCATGAAGCTCAAGATATTAGCTCAGGAGTACACGCTTTTCTAATGAGCTACAAAAACACAAATCCGTTCTACTTAAGCGTTTGTTCTTTTAGCGAGATTTCGAATCCCAAGGCGTCAGATTAACTGGTCCAGGTCCCACTGCTACTATTACACCGCATTTACCATAAACAAAATGAAACAAGTTAGCATCGTTTTTCACACCTGCCTCAGACACGTACAGTGGAGGACGTGATGGGGGGATAATGATGCAGTTTTGGGAGGACAGACTGGTGAGCGAGAATCTGCTTTTCTCTCTCTTTCTCTCTCTTTCTGTCACTTGGGTAACTTTAGCTCATTTTTGGCCACCACTGGAGCGGGGGCGGGGACCAAAAGTGTAGTTTCAGCTGCAGTGAGAAAAATACAGATTTGTTGGAAAATGTGTGTTAAAAATGATTAATAATTGGTTTAAGAAGCATTGTTGTATATTAATGTGGAAGTATTAGAGTACTGGAGGTCTAAAACTGTGCAGTACTTTTGTCAGTAGCATAACATGACAAGCAATTCCCAGTATTTCAGTGATATATGGGTCAGCGCACAGCAGTATGAGCACCTAGGCTTCAAGTTTCATTTGTAGCAACAGTAGCTCAGTTGGTGCGTGTTTGTCTGCTGATCTGAAGGTTGGCGGTTCGAATCCGACTCTCGACATCATTGGTTGAGAAGTCAAGTCCAATGACCCACAGGTTGGCGGTGCAATTTCAGCTCCCATAAATAAACGCTGTTGTTATATCCTTAGGCAAGACACTTAACCCCCAGTGTCTGCGTACACTGGTGTATGAATGGGTGAGTGGTTCCTTTATGTAAACCGTTTTGAGTGCTATATAAAAATGACCATTTACCATTTAAATATATTGTTTTTTGTTATTATTAGGGTCGATTATTTATTTGGCAGCATATTTGTACTACTACTTAAAGGTATTAAAGGTCCTATACCCAATTCCTTCCCATGTATTTGAGCAAAATGTGTCTTACCTCCATACCGATATTTCATCAAACTATGTCCGCTACGTACCGTCTGCATCTGATTATTGTTTTATTGACCGATAATCAGGAAGCGCACGTTTGCACACTAGTTCTTAGCTTTGTTGTGATGGGAAACTTTGCTCTGGTCGCTGACAGTTGTGAAATTCTCTTATAAACTCATCACTGTGAATGATTAGGGTGTTCAGAATGCGTGAGGTAAGTGAGGGATACATTTGGACCAGTCCAAACCGGTTAAAAAGAACTAATTCTCTTTTTCTTACAATGAATGGCTGTCTGTACGTTTTTGGTTAATGGAAAGTATAACAAAGTACATGGTAGACTCTCCCAATGAAATGTTACATAGAGCAACTTTAATATAGCCCCTTAGTGATTTATTAACTGTCACGATAACAAATATTGCTGAAATAAATATAGACTATAAACGTTAATATTGAAACCAAACCATAAAGCAGAATTATCCCTCAAAAAGTAGTTAGTTTGTGTCTATAATGAGTCATAGCCCTTCATAATTCAAATTTCTACAGCTCAAATCTCATTGTAGTACAGAAAAATAACCCAAAAATCCCCAGTAGTACAAAGAAAAAGTCCTCACGATAAATACTGACCCCCAAAAAGTATCGCTCCGTCTAACAAATATTGAACAATAAGTCGATATAGTATTTATTGTGACAAGCCTTAGCATACTTCCAATTCCAATCAAACTCCAAGCTATAAAATCATCCCAATGAACCATATTCGATCTTTAAAGTGCTTGTTATTGGACACATTGATGCTAACAAAGATGAAACGATAAGATGGCCGACAGCCGTGGACTTAAATGTCATTGAGCAGGGCCATATTGTCAGATGAAGCGTGCATTTGAATGTATAAACGGGTGTATGAGCAGACAGGCACTGGGTAGACTCCAAGTGGAATAATTGATGTAGCGGGCCTCGTTTCACAAGAATATAAGATGCCCTTGATGCTGGGCTTGTTTTTCGGTGGAGATGGGGCTAATTGGCAGCAAACGGCACCTCAAAATGCAGACAGGACTTATATAAGCACCGCAACATCAAGGGTGAAGACGTTATGGCTACGGCTTTAAACAGTACGTAAATGTCATGTTGGGCATTAAAGAGTTGTAATCCGTTTATAAGATCAAGTCGCTCTTTGTCCTTGGTGTTTTGGGATGAGGCGCAAATTTAGACTGTATAAAGAAGTGGGCTAAGGGGGCTCATCGATGCTAGCAGTTATATTGGGTATCATAGCAACCAAAGAGCCAATCCGGAGTCAGGCTGATTTGTCTGTTATTAATGTTCATATCTTAATTTATGGACAAAGTGGAAAAATAAAAACACCAGGATCATGTAGAGCGGGATAATACAAACATTTAAGACCAAAATGATGAGTCTGACAGCAGCAGTTACAGCGAGAGGGGCAGTAGAAAGTGAATTGGAGCCAGAGTTGATGGAGCCTAACAAACTTGAGACCTTTGTTATTAGGGCTGCAAGATGAATCGCAATCAAATCGAAATCTGAAAGGACGTAACTGGCAAATCGCAAATCAACTCTGTACTTCTGTATAAAAAACTGCTAACGCTGTAGTTTAGATCTGTACAAACATGCTCTGAAACGTGAGTCTTGTGTTAGTTTGTCAGTTCATAATTTGTTTGTTTTTCAGTAGTTCTGTTCTGTTCCAGACCGGTATTTAAAAAGAACTTTGAACTGATTCTTATCATTAAAACATAAATTGCAAATCGAATTGCAATTGTAATTCTTGTTAGGAAAGTTATAATTATATATATTTTTTTTCAAATCGTTCTAAATTGGTCCAAATATGGTCTAAACATGATCTAAAATAAAACTAAACCATGGATGAGGTAGTTTTGAATAAAGATCAAAATAGAAAAAAAAACGCGTATAATTTTGTCCCTGAATAAAATGAATACTCAAACTGCAAAGAGCTCCGTGTACCGCTAAAGACAGCCCACGTACCACAGCTTTAGAAACACTGGTCTGGAGGCCTCTTGGCTGTAACAATGAGAAAAATCTAGGTTGGGCCAATATGGATTTTTTGAGCCAATGCCAATATCTGTTATACTGCTGTGGCCGATAACCGATACTTATCTTTTAAAATGGACAGCAAGGCCCACAAATGTGTTTGAAGTTGACACAAGCATCCCAAATTCACTTTGCACTTCTGTAAAAATATAAAAACCTGTATTTAAATGGGATATAAAATAAATATATTAGTATTATAATCATTTGAATGTCCAGTGGTGAAATGTAAGTACTTAAGTATACATTTTAAATATCTGTACTGTGGATAGTTTTTGCTTTTACTTCACTACATTTAAGAGAAGGTATCTATACTTTCTACTCCACTACATTTTTAACACATTCATAATTTGAGCAAAAAGAAATATACACATAAATACAGCCAGAAATCAAGATCGATTCAATTGTTTCTGTTTAAATTCAACACAAATCATTATCAAAATCACTGCATTTTTACTCTTAAAGAACCTTTCTAAACAGGTAATTTAATATTTTTTCATGTGATACTGATACTGACACAACTGAGTACTTCTTCCACCACTGTCGGCTGATACCGGCATAGCCAAGATAAATCTCTCATATCTCCGCCCATCGCCAACCAGACTTCAGAATGCTGCTCTGGACGCTAAAAATTGGACGCAGCTGCTGCAGTCTGTCGCTTGGAACTGAATGTGCCGTCTAAGGAGAAGCAGAATGCCTATGTTGTTCAAATAAAGAGTGGCTTGTTCTTGGAGTAAACATTATAAGCCAAGAAGAAACGATTTGCAATACAGACATTTAGACGGTTTATATAAGCTCAAATAAACTCTATGACGTAGGCAATTTGGCGTCGTCGTTTAGAGACACTTTTTGGCCCCAAAGTCTAACTAACTTTTGCAGTATTCCAGAAGTGATTCATGGGAATTCTGAAATTGTCCTATTCACAAAGACGCTAATAATAATAACAAGAATAAACAGTATAATAATAATAAGAAGAAGAATAAACAGATTTTACTTTCAAATGGTGTCCATGGTTTAGTTTTTAATCAAATCAAATTGCCAACGATCGCCTAGAGGCCGTTTAATCGAGAAATCCAGGCCCATCTCTTGTCAGCATGTGGTTTTAGGACTAATTTTGCCCTTATTTTATTGTTAAATGCCATTAAATAAGAGTATGCCTTGATCATGTTCATAAAATTAATACTGAAAGCTGTTTTTGAAAGACGTGGGCCATCAATATGAGGAAATATGTCAGTTTTTTGCCCTATTGCCAATAATAGCGTAGCGCGCTGTGTGTACCATATAAAATCCCCTTTATTCACAGGCAGAGACAGTGGGCGTGGCAGATGGGAGAGATTTCAGCACATGTGATGCTTACAACATGTTCATTATTTTGCACAGGGGGAAGTCAAGACCGCTGGACACTACGCTTTAATACCTCCACTCCACAGGGGGGCCACGATGCACCGCAGGCAACGTATCTTATATGTAATGCATTCAATTAAAGCCCGTCACGCACTACAGGATTTTTCAGTCTTAAACGTTTTTTTAAACGACCACAGACACGAGGAGAATTGGGGAAATTTTAAAGCTCCCAGACTGCAGCCGGATATGGCAGCGAAGAGACTGTACACCACAAGCTAAAATTGTGAACGCACGTGTGAGCCGTTTCCTGTTTCCTGTTCCTAAAACGGCTCCAAAAGTGTCATTTTTATTTTGAAATGTGGCCACAATAATCACTATATCGACTTATATTTCAGTATAAGAAAGCTAGAACAATATCTTTTTGGGGTCGATATTTATCATGTTTACCATTTCTTTGCAGTACTGAAAAATGTTGGGTTATTTTTTTGACTATATGATCAGATTTAAGCCGTAAAATGTTGAATGAATAACGTCTATGACTCATTACAGATGCAAACTAAGAACTGAAGTGTTTCATTTTGCTGCTCATGAGTTTTTAACAATATTGTAGATTTAGAATAGTTTTTGTCATTTAAATCTGCGCTTGGAGTCACTAATGTAATCTCCAGCAGCTTCACCCTGATCCTCGTTGTGTGGATGTAAACAAACACACACTTTTGTTCTGGTTTAGACCTGGTTATGAACTACGCTTTTCTAGCCAGCCTATTGTAGATATTGGGTTGGGTTAGTCTTAAATTAGCCCTGATTTTGACATATTTTAGTCCCGGTTTATATCTAGTTTGGACTTGATTTATACCTGGACTAAATATGCCCCTTTAGTCCTGGTTAACTCTTGCTCAGCGCCAAATTAGACAAGGATTGGGGCAAATATGTTTCTTATTTACACCTGGTTTGGCCCCCTACAGATTATAACCGGGCTACTTCAAACATTCCTAAACTTCTATGACAAACAATAAAATAAAAACCCATTCCCTGCTGTGTCTTTCTACATCCATCCACCATCTATAAAGCGCTTCACCCTTGCATTAGCGCACACATGAAACTCCTGTCTAATCGATCGCATCATGCCATCTGCAAACATTTAAAGACGCACGTGGGAAATTAGACCTCGGCTGATATTTCCACGGCAACAAATTAATTAAAAACAAATAGTGAATATATACAGTATGTCTCTGCATGAATTGCCTTGAGGTCCATTGCAATCAGTATCTGGATATAGACGAAGACCTGGGTATAAGATTGTCATTGTCAGGCTATATATAAAAGTGATTGATGCGTTTCACAACAGCACTTAATGACACGGGGAGAATTACGGGGCGTCCATTTTGCTCTCTCCTGTGCTTACATTTTCTATACGAATCACTACTTGATGGTTCATTTATTAATTTGACGTTTGGGAAATCATACACGTAAAAAAAAAAATGAAATATAGATACAACACGTGCTATTAAGGTGACATTATTCAGATGTTTCAATCTCGCTCACGACATGAATATCATTGAGCAATCAGATCCAGCTCTTACAGATAAATGCTGTTGTTGTGTCCTTGGGCAAGACACTTAGCCCACCTCCTCCCCTGTGTCTGTGTACACTGGTGTATGAATGGGTGAGTGAATGGGTTTCTTGATGTAAAGCGCTTTGAGTGGATTGAAGGTGGAAAAGCTCTATATAAAAATGAGACGTTTAACATGTATTTGTTAAATAAAATGGTCGCTATGGTGAGGTTATGTACTTTGATGTTACCGTCATAATAAAATACGAGGAATTGTATTCAGGGGTAAAAATAAGGTTACGTAAAGGTAGTTGCTCAGATACCAACTATATCTATCCATCCATCTATCTATCCATCTATCTATCCATCTATCTATCTGTCTATCTCTCTCTCTCTATCAATCCATCTAGCATTCTATCAATCATCTATCTATCTATCCATCCATCCATCTTGCATACTAGCAACGATCTATCTATCTATCTATCTATCTATCTATCTATCTATCTGTCTATTTCTCTCTCTCTATCTATCTATCTAGCATTCTATCAGTCATCTATCTATCTATCTATCTATCTATCCATCCATCCATCCATCTATCTTGCATACTAGCAACGATCTATCTATCTATCTATCTATCTATCTATCTATCTATCTATCTATCTATCTATCTATCTATCTATCTATCTATCTATCTATCTATCTATCTATCTATCTATCTATCTCTATATTAACACAAATTAATGGTAGTTTCTTTCATTTGACCATGTTCAAGTTGTAAAACTTATCAGGAAGAGTACTTTTTGATTATGTGATCTTCATGTGCGTTAAGTTTCAAGTACAACAATTACCACTACTATGTATTACTTTGTATACAATAGTTGGCTACCAAAAAGACAAAACTTTACATTTGCTACTATTTCTGTGTTGTCAGGTAAGTTGCATGTTCTTTAGGGATCCAGGACACACCTTCAATACTTTAGGAAGATGTGAGGTTGAATCTTCCTGAGCTCAAAGGGGTGTGATTCACCATCAGAATTGGAAGACTTTTATTACCAATGTCAGTGAACACAACTCACAAACTAGGACACATATATAGTAATAGTACACAATAGTAATAATAATAATAATAATAATAATAATAATAATAATAATAATAATAATAATAATAATAATAATAATAATAATAATAATAATAATAATGTATAAATTAAAAAAGATTTGCTTAAAAATAAAATAGTCTTAGAGGTAGATATATACAACAACATCAGAACAACAGTGCAAACACGACTTATTAAGGTGGTATTATGAAGTGACCAGTTTAGTACAGACAGGTGGATTAGCCAATCAGGGACATGCATGGTCCATCCATATAAAAACAAATATGGCTGCTTAATAAAAATAAAAATATCACGTGCTAAAGTGTGTTTATCTGAGGTGAGGGAAATGTTATTTTATTTGTAAATGATAGGTGACCAATGAGCTCAGAAGCTCCACTGAAATAACCAAATCTGATTGGACGATCTGATTTGGCTCTGGCTCGAGATGTAACGGAAGGCATGAGGACTAGATTGATATCCCTCTGTGCTGAGCAAGCATGTTCTGTCATGTGAAAAGGAGAAACCGCAAAGCAACATGGGAAAGACGCTGACAACTGACCTTATTCCGTCTACCCATTTTTTCCCTAAATGCAACTAAACCGCACTTTTTTGTAGTAGCACTTCTGGTTAAGTGGAAATCCTGTTCCTTTCGATGAAGAATTTGGGAAAAATATTATATAAAGTTGGTTGGTTTGTGTCAAATGTTTTATGTTAATGTGCAACAAGTCAACACTGCACCAATTCTCTGGAAGCTTTACAACGTCTCTGTCGTCCACGTAGAATTTATTTGCAGTCAAGATCAGCAGCTCTAAACAAAATAATACAACCCAACCCAAACGACGATGGCGGCGCTCACAGCAACTTCCAGAATACGGTGAATCCAATAAGTAAATGATATTTTAGAAAGCAGCACAGTGTTTGGATAGCACACAGCTTATTCTATAAAGCATTAACTTCATCAATACCTGAACTAACAGGCCTTTAATCTGACTATTGATCAGCTGAACCCACTTGAGCTCGTATTCAAATTAACCCGAGATTACAGCCGCAGTTGTCCCTTATTTGATTGCATTGATTTATTGAGCCGCTTTGCTCTACTTTTAGCTTAGTAAAAAAAAAAAAACGTTAGCATGTCAGAGTTAGCGTCTTTTCTTTAACATGGCTTTGATGTGTGTTTAGCTGGCATCACTCTTATCTCTTGATATTGTGTTTACTTTTTGCAGATTAGTTGAAATTGTGAGTTATTGGCATATACTAACATAAAGCAACATATGAAACATATTGCTGAAAAAGTTAAATGGAGTGCAGGGTAAAAGTTCTCTTTGAACTGTAAAAAAAACAACAACAAACAAACATGTAGTAGAGAGGCAGTTTTAGTATGTTTAGTGGTAGTAATAGTATTGGAGCAGAAACTGAAGTATAACATGACATACAGACAATAGTAGTAGAGAATAATAGTGCAACAGTAGTGTGCAGTATTGTATAGAAACAGCTGTAGTTGTGCAGTAATAGTGTTGTGGTAGTAATAGTGAATGAGTGAATCTATAAAGCAGCCGTAGTAGTACTAGTAGTAGTGTTGTAGTAATAGTAGTAGTAATAATGAATGAATGAATCTATTTTATTATTGTGTCTTGCATACAAAAAATGCCGAGTACTTTAATGGGCTTATAAGACGCCATTTACAAAATACAATAAAGTACAATAATCCAGCTGCCACACGTGTTACAAACACCAACAGACTCATTTAAACAAACTCATTTGCCACTTCTTCCAGACTTTACAGAGAAATGATGCAAATTTATAAATATGAGAATGAAATAACCATTTCATCTTATTGTCGTCATGACACTTTGTGAACATTTCATCAAATAAAGGATTTATAAATTCATCATAAAATGGACAATACAACAAAAAATTAGCTTCACTTTCCATTTCTCCCAACTCAAACAAACTGCAAAATACTAGTAGTAGTATTAGTAGTGCAGTAGTACTATTAGTAAAGGTATAGTATAGTAGTAGTATAGTATAGTATAGTAGTAGGTATAGTAGTAGAGGGGGGAGCCAGCAGAAGGTGTTATTAGGAGAGTGCTGGTCTGAAGGGGCTGGATAGTGATGGGCGGATGGGCAAAGATAGTAGCAGTAGTAGTAGTGGTAGTAGTAATGGTAGTGGTATTGGTAGTTGTGGTAGTAGTAATGCTAGTAGTAGTAATAGTAATGGTAGTAGTAATGGTAGTAGTAATGATAGTAGTAGTAGTAGTAGTAGTAGTGGTAGTAATGGTAGTAGTGGTAGTAGTAATGGTAGTAGTGGTAGTAGTAATGGTAGTGGTAATGGTAGTTGTGGTAGTAGTAATGCTAGTAGTAGTAGTAGTAGTAGTAGTAGTGGTAGTAATGGTAGTAGTGGTAGTAGTAATGGTGGTAGTAGTAGAATCAATAGTAGTAGTAGTAGTGGTGGTAGTAGTAGTAGTACTGGTTGTAGTAATGGTAGTAGGGGTAGTAGTAGTTGTAGTAGTGATAGTAGTAGTGGTAGTAGTAGTAATAATAGTAGTGGTAGCAGTAGTGGTAGTAATGGTAGTAGTAGTAGTAATAGTAGTAGTACAACTTTGTAATTTGTATTTTGCAATTTAAAAAAGCTGAACTGAAATATAAAATTGAACTTTTTTCCTATATATTGTTTTACTTTTACTTTGCACAAATACACTGATACACTGATACTTTAGCTGGACAGAACAGAAGCTCGCAGTAAACAAACGCTCTCTTCTTGGGCTCTGTTGTATCTATCATGTCTGCTCTGTGTTTCGCTGGCAGCACTGGCTTCACTCTTAGTGTATATCTTGAGGGATACTTCAAACACTGCTCGTGTTTTCTAGCTTCAGACTAATTAGGCGCTGATGAGCAGAACTTTGGCTCTTCAGATCAGCGCAGCACGCCCTGGCTCATGTTTTTTCACCACAGATATTGATGAAATAATCAGACTGAAAACAGGCCAGCTTTGATATAAACAATATCATGAAACATTTAGCAGTGTTTCCCATGAAATTCTGTTTGTAGAATCATGACAGAGGAGCAAGATACACAACGCAACATACACACTTTTTTGGAAAATTATAAATACTAGGCTTATTCTAAAACAATTGACATAGGTAAAATTGAGAGCAGGCCAGAATTTCCATTTAAATTGAAAAAAAAAAAAAAAATTAAAAGTACTTGTTTATGGTTAATATCTCTACTGGGCATATCCACGTGAAACAAAACATGCACAATATAAAAAATCTGCTTTTCAAACATTAGAAGTACAGAATCATCTTTACTTGTAATGGTACAAGCTGTGGAAACTGAAATAAAACACACAGAAGCAACAGTGGTAGTACGTAGTATTACCAACTATAGTACTAATAATAGGTCTAGTAATAGGTAGTAGTAGGTCTAATAGCAATTATAGTGGTAGGTCTAGCAGTAGTAGTTCTTGTAGTAGTAGTAGTAGATCTAGTTGTAATGGTAATAATAATAATGGCTTACACTTGTAATGCGCTTTTTAAAGCCTCTCAAAGTGCTACACTATAGTCATTATTCAGTTCATTATTCATTATTCACCACACGTGGTGATGGTAAGTAGCCACAGCTGCCCTGGGGCAGACTGACGGAAGCGAGGCTGCCAATCTGCACCGACCACCACCTATCATTCGCATAGGCAATGTGGGTAAAGTGTCTTGCCTAAGGACACAACGACAGAACTTGGTCTAGTAGTAGTGGTAGTGGTAGTAGTAGTAGTAGTAGTAGAAGTAGTAGTAGTAGTAGTAGTAGTAGTAATAGTAGTAGTAGTAGTAGTAGTAGTAGCAATAGTAAGTCTAATAGTAGTAGTTGTAGTAGTAGTAGTAGTAGTAGGTCTAGTAGCAGTGGTATTAGGAGGTCTAGTAGTAGTAGTAGTAGTAGTAGTAGTAGTAGATCTAGTAGTAATGGTAGTAGTAAGTTTAGTGGTAGTGATAGAAGTAGGTCTAGTAGTAGTGGTAGTATTAGGTCTAGTAGAAGTAGTAGTCATAGCTCAGGGGTGTCAAACATATTTTCACCGGGGGCCACATTAGCAAAATAGCTGCCTTCAAAGGGCCGGATGTAAAATAAATCTAACTACTTTTTTAACTTGTTAATTATCTGTTTCTGTATTTATTGTTCAAGTTACAAATATTGCATATACATTAGCCTAGATGTAAAAATGTGGCTGTGTAACTGCGTATCTCCTGATAAAATGCCATTTTAAGACCATCATACCTTTGAGTTTACCCTGTCGAGGGCCACATGAAATGATGTGGAGGGCCACATTTGGCCTCCGGGCCTTGAGTTTGACATATGTGTCATAGCTAATAGTAGCAGTTGTAGTAGTATTAGGTCCAGTAGTAGTGGTAGTATTATGTCTAATAGTAGTAGATGTAGTAGTAGGTCTAGTAGTAATGGTAGTAGTATGTTTAGTCGCAATGATAGTAGGTCTAGTAGTAGTGCTAGTATTAGGTCTAGTAGAAGTAGTAGTAAGTCTGACAGTAGCAGTTGTAGTAGTATTATGTCTAGTAGAAGTAGTTGTAGTAGTAGCAGTAGTAGTAAGTCTAATAGTAGTAGGTGTTGTAGTAGTAGTAGTAGTAGTGGTAGTAGTAGGTCTAGTAGTAGTGGTAGGTCTAGTAGCTGTAGTAATAGATTTTGCAGTATAGATATAAACCCAAATATAAAATGTAATACTTATGCTGGGTATTGTCACAAAAATGTATTTTCTAACTATACTTTTTTCATACTATTTTGTCAAAACTGCAGTGAAATGACTCTCTTCTGTTTGTACGTGCCCTCGACTATTCAGCATATTTTCGTATTTTGAAAAGCTCTGCACAAATGTCATCCTGACCTACTCGCACGTATAAACAGTGGATTTACCTGTGGAAAAGACAACATTCCTGGACACCAGCTTGTAGTCCACGATGGAAAACTGCGGCAGTTCGATCCTGGTCACTCCGGTAACAGCCGCCGCTCCTCCTTTCCAGTAAAACTCTATGTCGTCTGTGGTGTACCCATCTGTAAGTACAAACGTATATATTCTCTTTATACATATAGATATATACATAGGACCCATCTGTGGCGCAGTTGTGAGGGGCTGGTCTGATTTATGCAGAGTTATAGAGGACAGCTGGGCGAGAGGCGGAGTGTGGACATGCAAGTACACGTCTCAAGTTTGAACTGAGGAGTACACCGTTTTGGCATATATGTCATAAGAAAAAAAAGTAAAAATAAATAAATAAATACATACATAAATACATAAAATGTATAAAAAAAAATGAATAGTGTATAAGTAAAAACATGTTGTTTTTTTGCATAAATGTAAAATTCAATATAATAATAAATAAAACAAAAATAAAATAAATAATAAAAATTTTAAATATATAATAAAAAGAAAAATAATAATATAAAGTAATTTTCAAAATATTGGCCTACAGGTGCCTAACAATGTGGGCTGTGATAACATTTCTGGTTGGGATGTTGGCCAACTTGCTTGTCTCCATGGAGATGTTTTTTCTTTGCCTGGAATGTTCCACAGTATGGCATTACGCTTTATCTCAAAATTATTCCATTACAGGTATTTTGATGTATGATGGTATTTTGTCAATAAAATACCTTGAAAAACATGTGTGCTTATCGTGAGCTGAGTCGGCTCTCCACAGATCTAACCTGTAACTTGGCCCGGTTGTCTCCATGGAGATAGACTTCGTTGATGTTTCATGCGATACTGTGGAACAATCCAGACCACGCAATAACATCAATAAAGACGAGCAGAAAAGCTACATAACGCACCTCTTAACTACTACATTTATGACTGCAGAGCTGAGCCAATGAGCCACAGATCTGACCTGTAACTTAGCCTGGTTGTCTCCTTAGTGATAAATATGTTTAAGACAACACTGTGGAACATTCCAAACCAAGCAACAACATCCATAAGGACAAGCAGAAAAATTACATAGTGGATCTTTAAATTATGACTTCAGTCAGTTCTTTGAACACATTTAATCCAACTGAGGTAAATCAGCGCGGTCATCAGGCCAACAACACTGATCTTTTTTATTTCCCTGGAGACCTAGGTGTAAATCTATTTGGTCTGAGCTGAATTTTGAGCAGTTTAAGTCATAAATTAGAATATTAAGCAGACACCATGGCACTGATGTTCATTGTATAGACATTATTCTTGTAAATTAAGACACTATAGTTTATTTATTTGATGATATCCACAAACAGCAAGGGACAAATCCAAAAGTGCCACAAAACACAAGTGTTTTATTTCCCCCGAGTGAAACGTGTGACTGATGCTTTGATTAAAAAGGACCAAATTAGAAGCAAAGGAGTTGTGCTGTTGTCCCATATGTTCATTAAATGCATATGTTTAAATTAGCTGCTACCGACGTGCGGAGTGCACAGTCTGTAAACGTCTAGAATGTGATCCAAGAATACTAACATTTTGGAGTGGACTTTTCCTTTAAAGAAAGCCAAAAGTAAACTGGGTCCATCACCTGCTGTCCAGAATGTCCCACTGTACGGCATTAAACATATCCCTCTTTATTTATTCCATTATAGAAGTTTTAATTACGAACAGAATGTAAAGAAACAGGTGCACCCTTCCACAGATCTGAAAGTAATGTGGCCCATCATGGAGGTATATATGTTAACCCTAACCCTGACATCTCCATGGAGACAAGCAGGTGACAGACCCTCCATCAGAAAAGTTACACGGTGCAACTTTTAAGCTAACTACCTACTAAACATGACTAAACACTTGTATTAATAATGTATACTTCAGCTAGTAATTATAAGCAGTACTTTGTGTGCCGTGTACATGCAGTGGGATTATTCAGGTGTTTAACCTGTACCAGATGGTCCAAGGCATTTATCTATTTATAGATTTATACGCAAAATTATTCTAATTTCTGTATCACACCGCGCACAGGATGAGGAGGAGTGTGGAGGAGTTCAAGTATCTCGGGGTCTTGTTCACAAGTCAGGGAAGGATGGAGAGTGAGATTGACAGGTGGATTGGAGCAGCGTCTGCAGTGATGTGGTCCCTACATTGGTTTGTTGTGGTGAAGAAGGAGCTGAGTCGAAAGGCAAAGCTCTTGATTTACCGGTCAATCTACGCTCCTACCCTCACCTATGGTCATGAGCTCTGGGTAATGACCGAAAGGACAAGATCACGGATATAAGCGGCCGAAATGAGTTTCCTCTGCAGGGAGGCTGGGCGCTCCCTTAGAGATAGGGTGAGGAGCTCGGTGACATGGGAGGAGCTTGGAGTAGAGCCACTGCTCCTCCACATCGAGAGGAGCAGCTGAGGTGGCTCGGGCATCTGTTCAGGATACTCCACCGGAGGACCTGGAGGTGTGATAAGTCTGGGAGTCCCTACTTAGACTGCTGCTCCCTGCGACCCGGCCCCGGATAAGAGGAAGAAAATGGATGGATGAACCACGCACAGGAAAAGTACAGTTACATTATACAAGTGTAGGATTAAAATGAATCAACTGCATTTTCACCATGGCGCTTTTTGAACAGAATCTCAATTTTTCAAACATTCCAAGTCTGTCTGCAATCCCACATAATAATTTTAATGCTAATGCTAATACTTTTAATTTCTATTGTCCTAATTCCACTCTTGCTATTGAAAACACACGTCACTGTTCCCTTTTAGCTCGTGGTGTATTGTTAGTCCTTCTTCTTACACTACGTTTGATATCGACTCCAAAGCATCTCACAGCACCTGGATAAAAAGACCCTCCTAGCTTTGAAATCGTAGCCACCGCTAGCACGTAAAAATGCTTTCGGTGGCACTAAATATTGACATATCACTCACAAAGATTGTATTTTAAATTTAATTTGTTTTTACTGTTTTTACTGGTGCTTTCTACTCACAGCTTTCTATCTCCAGAGTGCAGTTTTGCTCATCCAGAGGGTAGCGGCGTAGATCCATCATGCAGGCTGCCGTCGTAGTGATCCTGCACCGAAACACATATAGAGAATATTAAGTCATCTCAATACAAGGCACTGACAGAAAGATGGATGGCAAGGAAGGAGGAGAGGAAGGAGGAGGAGAGAGAGAGGAAGCTAGGAAACTAGAATGATTCATTTTAGGGAAGTGTATACAATGTAGCAATTGCCAGTGGTTTTCAAATTGGGGTGTGTGCACAATAGCGATGTACGACCATAGACTGTATATATAAAAGGACATAGCTAATCTGCTAGCCGCCGCGCTCCAAATAGGAAGTGATCATGCTGTCAGACTCGCCGTTTTGGTCCTAAAATGTTCGTATTAACCCATGCTACATGATTCTGGTATTTTTATTTCAATATTTGTGTCTGTAAATCAAGATATGAACAGTAATAATAGACAAATCAGGCGCCTTCTTTCCTCGAAGTCGCTCGCATTAGCAATAGGTTTGACTGACAGTGTTACTAGGCGCCCGCTCCCTGCTAAACCAGCGATGCGGGATGGAATGGGCGTTACCGTCAAAAGCCTCACTCCGGATAGTTTTTTTTGGTCGCTGTGATACTCACGGTTGGAATTCCTAATATGCAACTTAGCTCCAAATTCGTCGCTATACCTGCTAGCTTCAATGGGCTTCAATTGACTGGAGCTGAACGCTATGGGTGACGTCACACTCACTTAGTCCTCCTCTGACCTGTAACATGGCCTCCTGGCATCACCCACTTATTTCCATGGATACGATACAAATTTAATGCCATACTGTGCAAAATTTCATGGCAAATGATAAAAAGGTTTCAAAGGAAGTCGTTGTTTCTGTTTAGTTTTTTTTTTTCAATCCAGGGAAAAGCAATTACATCTCCATGGAAACAAGCCGACGGCAGACTCCAGTTGTAGTAAAGTTACACAGCGCACCTTTAAGCGCTCCTTTCCATCTGCAACATTTCCCAAGATATCTCAACTGGAAACTAAACGTCCATTTCTCTAGGCTAACTTCCTCATATCGTCTCGCATTACGCAGCACTGGCAGAGTCGTCGGCCTAAATGAAGTTATTCCACTGAGCTTGAATGCTGACTGTGTAACCGTATACATCACTATATACCCTTCACATCACCGGAGACGGGTTTGATCAAGATTTCGTGCAAATTTGCCCAGTCAAACAAATATGTCAATGGCAAATTCAGACTTGGAGTGTGTCTGCGGGCGATCTCTGGGGAGTGGAGTTTTGTTTGGCACCGGCAGAGGCTCAAACTGTTCCTAAAAAGATGTTAAAAATAAACACGAGATGCAAATTGCGGTTGATTGGGAGGTCTAGTTGGCAGGGAGCCAGTGGGTGTAATGGGGAGAGAAAGGGACAGGGACTTGGACAAGATAGAAATTGCTAATTAAATAGCATTAGTAGGGCAGTGTGACAAAAGAAATAATTGCGTTTTTACAATCACACTCATCAATCTTGATTTTTAGATGATTTTTTAACACGATTTATTGAATGAATTCAAGCTTTTGAGGAACAAATTTGATGTTTTGTGCTGAACGCTGCTCCCACCTGCGTGCTTTTTGGCTGTAGACTGCCCCATTAAAACGACTCAAGCTGATCATTAATAATGTTAAATGACTGAATCTCAATCTTAATTAAAGTTTGATTAATTCCACGACCCAACATCATCGTTTTACAACTATCTGAAAAATGAGAGGGAAAAAATTAAAATTCTCCACAAAGGCTCTATCTCTTCCTCCAGTATTCCCCCAAAGCTGCTCAGTATTCTGCAGGTGCCTGGCTCTGCTGTGTACCTGACTTACATTCATGTAGGACGCACCTCCCAGAGCACATCTCCTCTTTCATCTGCACAACACCCCGAGACCAGCAGGAGACCACAGGCTAAGTGCCGTTTGCATAATCAGACCTACTACAGAAAAATAAACATCCAAGGGCTGATTTAGACCTGGTTTAGACCTGGTTTAGACCTGGTTTAGACCTGGTTTAGATCTGGTTTAGACCTAGTTTGGACCTGGTTCGGTCCTAGTTTAGACATGGTTTAGACCAGGTTTAGGCCTGGTTTAGACCTGGTTTAGGCCTGGTTTAGATCTGGTTTGGACCTGGTTTAGACCTGGTTTAGGCCTGGTTTAGATCTGGTTTGGACCTGGTTTAGACCTAGTTTGGACCTGGTTCGGTCCTGGTTTAGACCTGGTTTAGGCCTGGTTTGGACCTGGTTTGGCCCTGGTTTGCACCTGGTTTAGACCTGGTTTAGATCTTATTTAGACCTGGTTTAGACTTGGTTTAGACTTGGTTTAGACCTGGTTTAGATCTTATTTAGACCTGGTTTAGACCTGGTTTAGACCTGGTTTAAATCTGGTTTAGACCTGGTTTAAATCTGGTTTAGGCCTGGTTTGGACCTGGTTTAGCCCTGGTTTAGATCTTATTTAGACCTGGTTTAGGCTTGGTTTAGACCTGGTTTAGACCTGGTTTAGATCTTATTTAGACCTGGTTAAGACTTGGTTTAGATCTGATTTGGACCAAATTTAGATCTTGTTTAGACCTGGTTTAGACCTGGTTTAGCAGGTATTGTATTACCAAGAGCTAGTCCTGGTTTAGTTCTATTTCAAAATTGGCAAAATATATAAATATCTTGATATTTTTGGGTAATACTTTTTCAGATCATATTTATTCAAAAGAGCATTCATGACAGAGCTAGTCCTAATTTAGTTTAGATTTAACCTCATTCAGTTCAGTTCAGCCCCAGTGCTGGCCTCCATTAGCCCTAACATAAAGATAGTTTAGTTTTAGTTCTAGTTTAACCATAGTTTGCTATTATCACCCATGTTATTGAATTAGCACTGTTCCTTACTCTCATTTACTCCTAATTTAGGTTTAGTATAGCCTGATTTTTTTTTTTATTTGGCTTGTTTAAGTGTGAGTTCACATTAGTCCTGGTTTGAGCCCAGTTCAGTCCTGATCTAGTCCCAGTCTAGTCCTAATTTAGTGCCAGTTATGATCACACTAAGTCTGGTTTAGTCCAGTTTCATGCCTTGGTTGAGTCTTCATTTCACTAGGGTTAGTTCAAAGTGTTTCCAGGTTTAATATTATTCATATAGTCAGCACACAATTATTTGTATAGCTAATTGTGAACCTTATTTAGTCCTGGTTTAGTTCTACAAAATCAACTTTTCAGAGTTTTTAACCATGGTATAGTTGTTTCATCTTTTTAGTTACCCTCTCCAAGTTGTTTTTGAGTGATTCATGCATGTTGGAGTAATTTTTAATCACTTATTTTCAAGACGCCATATTGCCGATGAGTCCCCGATGCCCACTGTGACGTACGTTCTTCAGTTATTTTCTTAATTGGTGAGTCGCATAGGATTCGGCAGCGTTGTGTAGTCATTTTGGTATGATGTGCCGCTGTCCATAGGAGGAGCCGACAGCTACAGGGTTGTTTATGATGACATTTACGGCTCCCGTTGGACACCGCAGTTTTCTAATATGGAAGTGAGCAGACTTGTCTCTTTTATTAAATCGTTTTAGATGCTTTAAACCTGATTTAGTAACGTAATCTGGCAGATCGTGGTGTATCTGTAACGTACACTACTTGGTTCGGCCCTGGTTTAGTCCTCATTTAATCCTGGTTTAGACCTGCTTTAGTCTCACCAAACCCCACTGCGAGCACTTCCTAATAATTCAAAGTCTCCATATTCATAAGTGTGTCTTCTGAACTTGCTTGTCTGCCACATCAATGGAAATTCAAATTAACGTCGAATCAAACAACAGCTGCGTGCTCGAAATGACACGAGAGGTATAGAGTCTACGGAGGTCCATTCTGTTGGAGCGGTTTGAATGTTTAGCCTTAAAACTAAAATGAGATCCCTCAAAGCTTGACTCTTAACCCGATTCATCTGCTCTTTGGCCAAATGTGCATTTTTTTGGCTACTCTACTCAACATTGTGTCCTTGGGCAAGACACCCATCCATCTATACGTCCATTTTCTTCCAGCAGTCTAAGCAGGAACTCCCAGACTTCCCTCACCCCAGACACATCCTCCAGCGCTTCCAGTGGGACCCCAAGGCGTTCCCAGGCCAGCCGAGAGACATGGTCCCTCCAACGTGTCCTGGGTCGTCCACAGGGCCTCCTCCCGGTGCGTCCTTGAGCAAGACACCTCAACTACAATACATCTGCCGTCATTTTGCCGTTTTAACACTGGATCACTATGGCAACTAGATAGCAATCGTATTGAATGATTAATGAACGAATAAAGCCTTCTGAACAATTATATAGAAACAAATCAACAGCTGTACATGTTAAACCTTCCTCATTTTACTTGTCACAGTCGACAAAGGCTACAGCTAACAAAAGATTATAATTAGCATAGCAATATTCATGTCTTTTAAGGCTATGCTATTCTTGGCTTTGTACAGATGAAGCAAAATGTGATTTGGAAAACATATCTCCAGGGAGTTAACCAGCTAAACTGAAAGTATTTGGAGACCTAGCATAGCAGATACATTGCTAGCTAAAAAGGTCAAGCAAAGTTCACGTTTCTACATACGTAAACCTCATGCTGACTGGGAACTTTCCGTTAAATGCCACCAATACTTTTAAATGTTTAATTACAACTTTAAGTGCTGCGTAATGAACTAATTAGCAAGCTAGCAATGCAATATTAATGCAAGTGTTCGGTAAGTTATGCTAACCCAGCAGGTTGCGCGCTCAGTAAACATAACATCCATGTGTCAATCAATATATTTTGTCAGTCAGGATTCAACTGGTAAAAGGTCAAGATCGATATTTTCAAGTCATTTAAAATTAGTGTTCCAGACAGAGCGGAGAAATAAGTTACAGACTATAAGACACATTAGCAGTTATAGAGTAGAAAGTCAATGGGGGGCCATGATTACTTCAAGCTAGTCTAGTAATTATCCACCCACTGACTTTCATTCAATCTGTTCCCGCTCATTCCCGTTCTGGGAAACACAAATCAATGCGAGAGTTTAAAGTTTAGAGATGGAATTATTCTCTCTGCGTGTCATAGTTTACAGACGTTAATACATGTTCTCAGAAAAAAATTATTCTTGAGTTCATTTATCAGCTTGTTTTTTGGTCTTCTCTCAGATATTAATGCGATCGAACAAGACGGTCAAACCTTTTTCCTTCCTGAAGTTTTTCCCATATTGAAACACAAAGTCGAGGGCCGATCTTGGGTGTCAGACTGGCGGCCACATAGTCCTTCAGCAACGTAGCATGCTAGTTAGCTCACTGTGTCACGTTTATTAAAATTGAAAAATATCAAATAAATAATAGGTGTGAAATCACTCATTAGGGGCTTGAATGACTATGCTAAGTAGGACTCAGGCACCGTGCACAATAGACCTAGCCTACAAAAGAAACTGTACACAATAGATGTTTTTAGTTTCAGTGTAGCTAGCTCCTCCCTTCAGATATTTTATTTTTCTTCTGTTATAAAATAAACAACCGATTAAAATTCAATTCAATGTTCGAAATGCTCCTTAAGCTCCTTCGTGTTGCATGCATCACTGAAATAAACAAATCTGGTCGAACAATACTGAAATTTGGTGTCACGAATATATTATCATGGCCAAAATAATTACGATTAATGATAATGTCACAATAATTATTACATTTGCTGATAAATGTTATGGATATGAATAATTAAAATTGTAATATTAGGAATAAGTTCAACTGTTTGCACTAAACTGTACTTTGTTATAAGTGAAAAAAAGCCATGTTCCAGAAGAGATCATCGCTGAGAAGTCATTTTTTTTGCACTTTCTGGAGATAATGGTGATTACCTTTGTATTAATGTTTATTCTTTTTAACACGATAAATGGTATTACTGTTTTTCTGACTCGAGGCCCATGGAAACCAGACTCTCTGCATAAAAAAATACAGAGATATCATTTTTCATTTTTAAAGGAAGGTAAAAGGCAAAAGAAAAATGGTCATAGTTTCAACCTGCGTACGCTAGTCCCTCTGTGAATGAGCAAATCAATATCTACTAAGAAAAACTACAAATTGCTTTGTTGTTTGTTTTTTTCCCCCAACTCTCTTGTCCTTACCTGAGCCCGTAGAGCACAGTTCCATCAGGATGCAGGCGGATCATTCGGTTCTTGACTGTCACTCCGTGCACAAAGGACTTCTTGTCATTGAGGAAGTACGTGTCAGGGACCCAGAGCTGATCGGCCACGCGGTTGTCCAGGGTCAGGTTCAAAGGGATGCCCACGTACGCCAGCCGCTTGTCCCGCCAATACTGCTGGAAGTACATGGTCAGGGTGTAGTCCTGCGGAGAGACGGTGGGTAGGGTTAGAATAGACCCAAGATACAGCAGATAATATGGGGATAAAAAGCAAATGTGTGAAGTTTCAGAAGAAGTAGATGATTTTCGTTACATCTTCAAGGCAATAAAAAAAAAAAAACTTACAAAAATTTGATATAAATACAGATAAAATTATATAAAATAAAATAAATTACAAAAAATAAATGAAATAAAATAATAAAATAAAATAAGATACAACAAAAAATAAATAAATAAAATACAATAAATAAAATAGAGATAAAATAAAATAAAACAGAGATAAAATAGAAATAAAATTGAGCAAATAATACACCAATCAGCTTTTAGTTTAAGTTTATAATGCAAACTCGACTTTTTGAAGCTTTCTATCGAGTTTTTTTATTTATTTATTTATTTATTTTTATGTTGTCCATGCATTTTTAATAGTCTAGCGATCTCCCGTGGTCACTATTCATACAGTTAGAAGTACAAACTGAAACCAATTACACATTTTCAAAACAATACAAGGTGCACTATATGTAACTTTTGATGCAGAGTCTGCCATAGATATGTTATTTCTTTGCCTAGAATGTACCACCGTATGGCATTAGACTAATCTATTACCACAGAGACAAGCAAGCCACGAGTTACAGACCAGGTCAGTGGAAAGGAGAGCACCCTCATAGTAAGAATGTGTGTTTTTCAAGGCAATAACAAGACATTTAATTGAATAAATCTACTTTCTATCTTTCTTTCTTCTCTCATTTCATCCCTCGCTCTTCTCTCCCTCTCACGGTTTCTCTCTGTCTCTCTCCGCTCTCTCGTCTTTCCCTTTCCCTCTTCTCTTTTTTCTTTCTCTGCTTCCTTCTCATCTCCTTCATCCCTTGCTCCTCTCTCCCCTTCTTTCTCTCTATCCATCTGTCCCTTCCTGTCTGTCTTTCCTCTCTCTCTCCCTCTTCCCTCTACCCCATCTCTCCGTCTCTTTCCTTCCCTTGGCCCCCCTCTCTCTTCCCCTCCCCCTTTCCTTCCCTTTACCCCCCTTCTTTCTCTCCTTCCCTCTACCTCCGTCTGTCTCTCTTCTTCCCTTTACCCCGCTTTCCCCTGTCTCCTTCTCTCTACTCCCCTCTCTCTCCTTACCTCTACCCCTCCTCTCCCCCTCTCTCTCCTTCCCACTACCCCCTCTCTTTCCCTTTCTCTTTCCCTCTACCCCCTCTCCCTGTCATTCCTTCTCTCTACCCCTTCTTTCCGCTCTCTTTTTCCCTCTACCCCACTCTCGCCCTCTCTTTCCTTCAATGTATCCCCCTCTATCTCCCTCACTCCTCCCCCGCCCCTCTCTTTCTCTTTCCCTCTCTCCCCTCCTCTCTCCCTCTGTCAGAAAAATTCATTTTTTCCCATGACACACTTGAAATTTGCTCTGAAATATTATTTTGCTTGTTTACAAAATTACACCCCCATGAGGCCAATTTTCACACAAAATACTTTAGCTTTTTACTTTTTAAATACATTTTTAAACAGGTACTTTAATACTTTTACTTAAGTTGATTTTTTTCATGTGATACTTACTTTTACTTAATTGTTTTATTACTTAAAAACTTAAAACATAAAAGTAAAGATACCCAAGCAAAAAATACATAAAAAAAATATTTGAGTACTTTTTCCAGCAGCAGTATCGGACCTGGCCGTACTTGTACAGTGTATGAACAACATGAGCATTGCATCTCTTTATTCTTATGATTTTTATTTATTATTGTGTTGTCATCTCCATGGAAACGGTCCCGTTGTGGACAGCAGCGTTGAAACGCGAGCGCTGTTTTTGTTGTGATGACACGACGGCGGCCTGCAGACTGCATCAGCCACAGCCAACTGGTCCAACGCATGTGCCAAATCTCATCGCTCACTGTCTCTCCATTCTTCTCTCATCCCTCTATCCTCACCCTCACCCCATCACACTCTGTCTCTCACTGCATCACTCCTTTCTCTGTCATCTCACTTGTATCTCTGTTTCTATCAGTCTGTCATCTCCATCATCTCTTGTCCTTTTTTCTCCCCCTTACCCTCACCCTACTTCCTTTCATTCCACTATCTCTCACTTTCTCTCTTCTGCCCTGACTCTCTTCCTGTTGCTTTACTCTCCCCCTCTCTTTACTCCTCCTTTTTCAACCCTCACTCTTTCCCCCTCAACGTTTATCTCCTTCCCTCTCCCTCTTTTTCAATCTTACCCCTCTTTCTGTCCTTCCTTCCCCTCTCCTTCTATCTCTCCCTCCCTATCTGTATCTCCCCTCTCTTTCTCTCCATCTTTCTTGTCACTCCTACTCCTGCCTCTCCTTTTCTCCTCTCTCCATAGTTTCTCTTTCATTCTCCTCTTATTCTGTCCCTCACTCTACTCTCCGTTTCTCTCCTCTCTCCTTTCCTCTCTCCTCTTTTTTTCTTTTTCTCCTTTCTCATCTCCTTCACCCCTTGCTCCTCTCTCCCCTTCTTTCTCTCTATCAGTCCGTCTCTTCCTGTCTGTCTATCCTCTCTCTTCCTCTCCCCTTCCTTATACACCCTCTCTCATTCTCTCTACCTCTCTCTTTCCATCTGTCTCTTCCTGTCAATCTCTCGTCTCTCTCTCCCTCATCCCCCTCTCTCCTTCTCTCTACCCCCCCTCTCTATTCCGTCTACCCCTCTCTCTATTCCGTCTCTCTCCCTCCCCAATCTCTCCTTCCCTCTACCCCTCTCTCTTTTCCCCCTCTCTCCTTCTCTCTACCCACCCTCCCTCTCTCCCTCTTAGATCTACCACCCCTCTCCTCCTCTCTACCCCTCTTTCTCTCTCCCTCCTCCCCCTCTCTCCTTCCCTTTACCGCCTCTCTCACTTTTCCCCCTCTCTTCTCCCTTCTCCCCCCTCTCTCCCCCACCCCCCTCTCTCCTCCTCTCTACCCCCCTCTCTTTCCCTTTCTCTCCTTCCATTTATCCCTCCCTCTCTCTCTCCCTCCGTCCTTCTGGTATACAGTAACCCAAACACTACAGTTCCATTGTGCAGCAGCAGAAGCGTGTGGGCAGGTTGACTCACACACTAATGCAGCTTCACAAAAAAAAAACACAAAAACATTTAAAAACATGTAAAAACTCCAGCCCAGCCCCCCTGTACCTTGTTAATAGTAGTGAAAGAGCGTCTGTGATTCATGAAGCCAAAGAGGTGAACGCTGATGCTCTGAATCCACTTGGAGCATATGGCGCCTTTCCAAGCTCTATTAGTAATTCCGAAGTGTTGGTATAAAAACAACATTCACGACTCAACGACAGCTCACATCAAGGTCGTGAGGATTGATCTGAACACAAGGGAAAACCACAGACCAGGCATGCCCAAACTGCGGCCCGGGGGCCAAATGCGGCCCTCAGACCAATTTTCCTTGGCACTCAAGCTTCCAGGTGAATTGTCCTATATTACTTTAAACAGTACTTTTTACTGTATATTTCTGAAAAACTTCTTTAACAAGCCCTTATCAAATATTGAATGTGTCCCGTTGAGAATATAAGCATGAATAAAGGTCTAGTGGTTCAGTTTAACTTGTAATAAAAACACAGATTTGAAGTTTTCACTGTACTGGTGAACAGTCTATGGTCCTCAATCGGCCCTCAGCTTTGTCTGTGTTTTTATATGTGGCCCTTCATGAGAAAAGTTTGGACACCCCTTCCATAGACTATATATAACTGGACATAGCTAACCTGCTAGCCGCCAGGTTCCAAACAGAAAATGATCATGGGTGCACCATTGACTCTGGCTCTAATTCAGTTTCTATTAAAAAACTATCACCCGTTTCTCCGTAACTGCTGCTGTCAGACTCATCGTTGGTCTTAAAATGTTCGTATTAACCCGTTCTACATGATCTTGGTGTTTTTATGTCGCTATTGCATTTTAAAAATCATTTATCACAGTATGTCTTTGTAGCAATATATCATGATTCAAAATGTGTTATCGCTTACACAGCAGACCTTTGCACTAACAGTAATACTGACAACTAGCATGCTAACAGTGCACTTCCTGATTATCGGCCAGTAAAATGCTTTATAATTAGGTGCAGACAGTACACAGTGGACTTGACCTCAAGAGGTGCTTATACAATAAATCTCTACTGGGGCAAGGCATTTTTTTCCATGTACAAAAATGTGTACAAAGTCTTTATGTTTTAATTTTGACAGTTAAACTTGTACATTATTGAAATTTCTTGCCATTTGGTGCCAAAATCACCCAAATACACTGAAAGACGTTCTAACCCAGAAACAGACAAGCTTTTGTCTATAAAAAGTCATTTTTGACCCAACCAAACCCCTCCATTGTTTCTCTTCTCTCTCCCATAATCCTCTTGGTCTTTTCCTCCAGTTTTGCTCTTGCTATTTTGCCGGCACGTCCCCTCTGCCCGCTGTGGTGTTGAAATCAAACCAACCCGCGCCAAGCTGGTCCTGGCACCCACTCCTGGTGCCACCAAAATGGCAGGGAAAAGACCAAAAAGTGCCATTTCAGCTGAAGCCAACTCCCATGTTCCCAAGTTCATGTGTTCTAAGCGGTTACGTAACATGCTGTTTATCCGGTTTGCAGAGAATAGTAAGTGTGTTTTTAAAAGCTGCATTCAAGCTCCACATCGGCGTCGGTGAAAAAATAGTCTTGATTCACTGTATATAAGTTGTTTTTATGTTCTGTTATATGTCCAGAGAGCTTTAATTTGTGTATTATCAATGTCTTTTATTAATGTTTTGTACCCGTAGACTGTTTATATACAAATGGACATAGCTAACATGCTAGCCGCCGCGTTCCATATAGGAAGTGATCATGGGCGTGTTCCTGGCTCCATCGACTCATATTAACCCGCTCTACGTGATCCTGGTGTTTTTATTTCACTATTGTGTCTATAAATCAAGATATGAACATTAATAACAGACAAATCAGATGCTTTCTTTACCGGGGTCACTACTGCTAGCATTAGGAACAGGTTTGATTGACAGCGTTGCTAAGCGCCCGCTCCGTGCTAAACCAGCAGTGTGGGTGGGAACGGGCATTATGTTCAACAACCTCACTCCCGATTGCTACGATACTCGTGATCGGAATTCATAATACGCAACTTGGCTCCAAATTCTCCGCTATAACTGCTAGCCTCGACACGCTTCAATTGACTGGAGCTGAACGCACTCACTTAGTCCACGTCTTTATACCGTCTATGTTTGTATCACTGCAATACATGAAAGAGGTGTATTTCAGTCAATGGGCATGTCTCTAAATATATTTTTAAAAGTGTTTAGGGATCAAGTCCACATATTCATTCAATAATTTATTCATTTATTTATCTTGGAGTCAAAAAAAGACATAAAGCTAAACCAGCGTGATGCTTTTATCTGCACAAAAGCTAAAAATATATCAGCTTATCATTTTTGGAGAGAGAAGACACTGAGCTTTATGCTACGTTATGTTATAAATTAAAGTTAGCATTTTTAATATCGCAAACTCTTCTGTATGTTAGTTAGATTTTCCATCAGATGCCCTCCCAGACTTGAAATCCATTTGACTTTTAACCGTGTACCCCGCGTTACACTTGTGAAAAACATATATAGTAAACGCATTAACAACTATGATGAAGACGCCTACTACTGCTACTACAAAAGTGCCTCTTCAACTACTACTACTGCCATCTATCCTTAGTACTACAACACTAATAAGTCTACAGCGTTCCATGCCATTACCCATTTGTTTACCCATCCTGATATCTTTCCCGTCTCTCTGTATCACGGGGCGCGGGGAGCATGGAAGTTCTTAGTCAGCGCGGGGCACAGATTGGAGGCACAGCGTGATCTTGGCAGCGCTCCGAAGCCCTGGTGTACGGAGGAAGGTAACGCTGCACGGAATTATATCAAGCGCTCCAATCAGGAAGGCCAATGAACAGAGACCCACCGCAGATCTGAATCAAAAGGGGTACGGGAGCACGCTGGTATACTGATTGTAGTCTAATGTCATTATACATACATCTGCATACAGGGAGGAGCCGGCGGAGTGCGGTGGGTTTGGGAATGGGCTGTAAGTGCATATGGCCGGTCAGACTACATGAAAAAAAATATCGTGAACATAATCATATTTAAGATTTGACCTCACTGTTAGCGTCACTACTTCCTGTCCAGTTGTATCTCTATGCGGTTTTGCCAAGTCACGCTAAAATGAACAAATATTTAAAGTTCATAAGTTCAAATAAAATGAATACTTCGCCGGAGCACACTTCTGTGTTTAGAAAGAGACATGTTTGTGTCTCATTGCTAACGCTAATGCTAATTTTGAGGCATAATAAATATTAAAACAACACTACAAAATGAAGTATTCTACATATCAAAATAATGGGTTAGTCTTTATTTTAATTAATGTGACTTTTTGTTTTGTTTTCCAATTTTAATAAAAGTGACTTTTAGCTTCGAGACACAGTGAGCTAGCTAGCAGGCTGCTGTGGACAAAACCTATCATACTTCATGGTTCGATTCGGGCAGCAGATGTGACATATGAAGAGGTAATTTCATAACTGTTACCTAGCAACCAAAATGTAAACAGTAAAAATGAATAAATTAATACAAATAAATGACAACAATTTGTTAAATAAAGGTGAAAACTGTCAGAAAAATGCCTTCCTTGTGCATAAAGTGGCGTATTTGATAACTTCCACGAATCAACGCCCCTGACGTTACAGCTCAGGTCGTTCACACTCCTATTCCTCCGACTTGAGCAAACGACTTTGTGTAGTGTTCATTCGCAACGTCTACTCGCAAAGTTGTGTTTCTCCGACACCACCTGAAAGCAGCATCAATATGTCTCACCTCAGCAGCTAGGGTCTAAATATGTCCACTGTGTATTGTCTGATAATGAGGAAGCCTCTGGTCTTTAAAAGGTGGTGACAGATATTCAGTTTTTTTCCACAAACTACCACTTAACCGATGTAAAACTATGATATATATTTACTACAGCTACTACCACACCAAACCAAGTAAACCATGACAACTTGTCCTTTGAACTTTAAGTATGAGTTTAAATCAAGGGGCTGTGGGAATATCTGCTCCTCCTTGTCTACACAGGGATGGTATTGTCTTGCCTGAAATGTTGACAGTGTGGTATTAAACTTTATCTCATGGACAAAATCACGTAAGAGGTCAGATCTGTGGAGGGGTGGCCCTGCTCAAGTATATGTAATCAATAAAAATGTGTTTATTGTTCTACTGTGATCCAGGAATGAAAAAAAAAAAACAACATGGAGAAAAGCAAGTGGTGGACCTTGATCTCTTTAGAACGTCTTTTAATGTTTAGTCCTGGTTCAGATCTGGCAAGATCCTTTTATTTTAAGGTGGTTTAGTCCTGGTTTAGAGCTTGTTAAATCCGGAAATACAATTTTGCTTCAGTTCTTCAGACCTAGTTTAGTCCAGGTTTAGTCTTAGACCTGGTTTGGACCTGGATTAGTCTTGGTTTAGTGTTGGCTTGGACCTGATCTGGACCTGGTTTAGTCCTGGTTTAGTCTTGGCTTAGACCTGATTTGGACCTGGTTTAGCCCTGGTTTAGTCTTAGACCTGGTTTGAATCTGGTTTAGTCCTGGTTTAGTCTTAGACCTGATTTGGACCTAGTTTATTCCTGGTTTAATCTTGGCTTAGACCCCGTTTGGACCTAGATTAGTCCTGGTTTAGTCTTGGCTTAGACCCCGTTTGGACCTAGTTTAGTCCTGGTTTAGTCTTACCTTAGACCTGGTTTGGACCTGGTTTAGTCCTGATTTCATCCTGTTTGGACCTATATTGTACAAAAACAATTGAAAAAACCTTTGTATTAAAGCCACTCTACCGGGCGGTCCGAGCCCACCTGCTGATACTGCACTGCATGATGAAGATTAAAAAAGAGGAAGAGGAGCGGGAGGTAGGGGAAGCGATAAGCCCCAAAACACGGCAGCATCGAAGAGAAATTAGTCACATGATGCGGTCTTATGTTACCGTGGTAATGGGCCCGTCTCCAGGATTCAAACTGCAAATTCAATATTAGCATGCGCGCAGGGATCAATCCACTTTGCCCACTTCAATACGAACTTCCAGCGATAAGACAACTGGCCTGAGAACGCTCGGATTTACTTATCTCCTCTTATTAGAACCTCATTTATTAGCGGTAATTTAATGACGATTACTCAACCAAGTGCTCCTAATTTCATAAGGATGTGCCGAGAATGAGCTAATCTGCCGCTAATTTGACGCAGACGCACTTGGGTATGGCCGTACATAAAGGAAACAGAAGTGGTATCACAAGTGCTTTTATTTTCACATCAGCTGCGAAGTAACTTGGCTAAAAAGCTTATAAGTATTCAAAAGATAGGACAAGGAAGTGAGAGAAAGAGACAGGCCTAGACACGTTAGCTTATTATGAAATTTGCAAGTAAATGAACAAGCTAAAATAAGGTTTCAGGAAGACTACGGGGGTCCATGATTGATTTGCGTATTTTCATTACAGATTTATGCCATGTGACAACCTAATGATTTTATCCCATGCTTTTGAGCTCATGTTCATGTGTATGTCGCTCTGTAATGTCAGATCACTATTTCAATCTTATCACAATTCATGTAGCTAGAATCGTTAAATATGTCTCTGGCTTAGTTAGGAGATGTTATTGCATTGCCAGGAATATTCCACAGTACAATCCTTCCAGTACAAAAACTCTTTAATTTGATGGGATAAAACAAGATTAAACCAGTAATAGTCCAATGAGGTTTGTCTGGTCTTCCGATAATTTATTTTAAGAGATTATTTTTTTCAGATTGAGGTTTAGTTTGTGTTCATATCTGACAGTTTGGACTGCTCACTAGCGCCTCAGAGTGGTCACGTGATGCGAGGACAACAAACGTAATCTTTGGAGTAAGGAGGAAACCAAAATACAGAAATGTGCCCAGGGGACTTTAAACCAGGACGAAGGGGCCTTTTTACTCACACACACCTGGGATATTGTTCTGAAGAAGTCAGACTGCAGATGGCGCTGTCATCCTGAATCCACCAGTAGAAAGACAGCTCCAAAAGCGGTTAAATCACATGACCAGTCAGAGGCGCTACTGAGCAGTCCAGACTGTCAGGTATGAACACAAACTAAACCTTGGCCTGAAAAAAGAATCATTAAACTAAGATCAAACCAGGCCTAACCCAAGTACTTTAGTGTATTGTAAGAAAATGAATGCATCACAATGTCGATCAATAGTCAGTGTGTACTATCCACTCCCATATCCCTATAATGTCCGACACCTCCAGAGACATAAATGATTCAAATTACCCATGGATCTAAACACACGGCCAAGGATCCCTCATCAATCATGCATGACCACAATCAAAACGAATTTTCGATGCCTTTGGAAATAAGGAATGAAAGATCCTGTTTTTTTCTGTCTTTCAAAAAAAGGTAGATTTTCTAGGACATGACTGCGTTGGCTTATAAATTATTGACGATTCGAGCGCACCAAACAAGAATTCCCAATAGCTTTGACAGCCCTGTTCACTTGTTTGCACATGTTTCTTCGAATAATAATAGTAATAATGAGCGAAATGGTTAAAGTGCATGTGTTTTCAGGACTGGATAATGATAGTGCATGTTGGGGTGTGTGAGAATCCAGATAAGGCTTTTCTGGCTCCAAAAGTGACCCATATTCAATTTAATCTGTCCCAATGCGGAGCAAGCAACTGCGAAGTCATGATAGGGCTGCTATAGAGGAAGTAGCATTGTTAGGGGCTCTGGACATAGACAACAGAACGGGCCGTTGGATAAGACGTAGTGAAGGCTAGCAAACAAAAAACACTGTCTTTCTCAACTGTTATAATAAGACTGGGCATTCAGAAGCGCAAACACACAATAGTGCTAGATGCCTTCACATGATATTGTTCAAAATTGACTGTATGAGTGTTATGATATTAAAATTTCAAACTTTACTTCGAAACTAAGGTGATATAAACTTTTTGTTTATATCACCATGCACTTTTGGCCCAAATACATGCAGTTTTCTTGGCCCACTACTCCTATTGGTCAGCAAGTCAAGCTTTGGGTGAGTGACAGGTGGGTTTAACCAATCATACGCAAGGGTGAACTCTTAAGAAGCAGAAGACTTCTTGAGATCTATTTATGGCAGATAAGAAGATACCATTGATCTATTAAAATAACTGGATAGAGTGTTGCTGCTTAGAACTGTCTCGAGTTGGATTAGTGGCCACTCATTGGTACTACACTAAAAACAATCCCTTCTGTCCAGAAAGGATTATTCTCATAGAGTTCAGTGTAATCACAAACTGCTCATGTTCAGGTGACAGGGGCTGACTGAGTCCGTCTGTTGTCTTATAAAAAAAATGTTTTTTATTCGTTAGCTTAAGCTACACTCTATATCTGTTCTAGCTAAGCTCAAGCTCTGATTGGTTGGAGTGGTCACGTGGTACGTGGTATCCTTTAATTATTTATTTAATTTGTTTAATATTCCCTTGCCTCCTTCGCAGCCGCTCCACTCGCTCTCTTCGTGCAAAGTCTCATGCGCATGGTCCATGGTCCATGGTCCATGGGCAGGCCATGACCGGATGTACCTAGCCGCTAAAGGCTTAACTCACAACATGCACCATTGAGCACGGCCCATTGACTTCAGTGGGCGGCCACATTTAGGCCCCGGGGCTTGGAAGATACTAACTGCATGAATCGGGAAAAAATCATAAATATACACTATTCCTTGAACAGGAATGAAGGCCTTAGACATCGCCTTTTGTTCATACATAATTCCATCCTCAAACACAAAGCAAACAATGGAAACAAAGAGAACAATAGAGCTACCCAGGATCCCAATAGGTGTGAGAAACACCCTTTAAGGGGTGTATGAATGTTGCGTATGTCTCAGAGACAGTGCACACTTAGTGTAGCTCAATAGATCTAGCCTACAAACAGAAACTAAACAATGCCTGTTACAGTGTAGTTAGCTTGTCCCTTCGGACAGATATAAGGCAGTGTCCAGCAGTAATCTGACCAGTTGTTTTTAATCTCGCTGTGCATGTGTATGGTGTTGTACATGTGTATAGTGACAATAAATGGATTCTGTTCTATTCTAGAAATGAAGAACAGGCTTGGATGAGCAGTGAAACAACTTTTTGTGCAGCTAACTTTTGGCTTTTACTATAAACATATCAGACGTTGGGATATAATTGTTTTGGGTTTCTTTGTGATTTTTGTTTTTCACCTACCTCTTGATCTAGTTTTTATACTCATTTTTAGTCAGATTTAGTCTTTTGAAATCAATATTTTAATTAAAAGTAACTGTCTAGTTGGTGCAAAAAAGAAGGTGTGCTTTAAATTGTTAATAAAACATTTGACTATACTGTAGTAGTAATAGCTTTAGCTAAACTCAGGCTGCTGCACAAAGTAAATTAGCTTATTTTAAAATGGTCATAATACAGATGCTTATAGCTAGACACACACACCACTATTCAGCACTTATGTGAAAACTAGCGTAAAGGGAGTCTTGCTATTAGCATTACAAGCTAAATAATTTTACACCCTTGCATTTTCCATCTATTTTAATCACTTGTGTGCACATAAAACTCACTGCTCACTCCCCAGACCCTGTGTGATTTTACATGTTTTTACTGCTTCTATAAAAACACTAAAAGTCCTGTTGTACAAAAGAATCCCCATGTGTTCCATCAAAGCTAAACAACAGCATCAAAAATGGATGACTGGCTCTTTGCTAAGTTTGTACATTTTGAACTGCATATATTATCATGTATTTATGTTTAATTATATATTTTTACTTATTTACTTATTTATTTTAATGTGTATTTATTTTGTTAGTTAATTAGACAGCTGGTATTTTCTTAATTATTTATTTATTTAAAATTTTGTAATTTATTTTTATTTGGGCAACAGTAGCTCAGTTGGTAGAGTGTTTGTCCACTGATTCGACGACTGGCGGGGAAAACCACTGACTCAGAGGTTCAATTCAGTTCAAATAATTTTATTTTTGTAACGCCCAAAATCACAACAACAGTTGTCTCAATGGGCGTTCATGTTTTGGTACCCGGAGGAAACCCATCCAGACACGGGGAGAAACATGCAAAACTCCACACAGAAAGGCCTGGGCGACCCGGGGATCGAACCAAACCTTCTTGCTGTGAGGCATGAGTGTTGCCACTCAGCCACCATGCCGCCAACACACAAAAACAAACAGGAAAATCAAACAACAGGAAAAATCAGACAAAACAAGAAAAATCGGCCAGGCGAGGAGGAGGGAGGGGGGCGGAGGAGGGCCAGGCGAGGAGGAGGAAGACCAGGCGAGGAGGAGGACAGCCGGGCGAGGAGGAGAGGGAGGCGGGTGGAGGAGGGCCAGGCGGGGAGGAGGAGAGGGTCCAGCTGTCATCGGGGCATCTGAAAGAGTTACACTCCACAGGGGGAGTGGGACAGGGGACAACACGTGAATAGCATTGCTGATGAGAAAATAGGACAAAACAGAGGATAGTGCTCAGGTTGCCATACTTCCCCCAGTTAGTTATCTCCTACTGCAGCCTATCTTATCCTGGGTTTTAATGTCACTCCCTAACTCCCTCACTAAGTAACCTGGTCATACGCTATACCGAAGAGGAAGGTTTTAAGCCTGGTCTTAAATACAGAGACTGTGGGGGCCTGTTTAACATCAGCAGGGAGTTGATTCCATAGTACAGGAGCTTGGTAACTGAATGCTCTCCCTCCCACTGTACTTTTGGACACTCTAGGAACCACTAATAGTCCTGCATTCTGAGAGCGGAATGCTCTGTTTGGCTGGTACGGGACAATAGCATCTTGCAGATAGGATGGGGCCATACCGTTTAGGGCTTTGTATGTCAGGAGGAGGACTTTGAATTTGATTCTAAGCTTGACAGGAAGCCAGTGCAGATATTTTAGTACAGGACTGATGTGGTCTCTTCTTTTAGTTCCTGTTAGGACTCTGGCCGCTGCATTTTGGACCAACTGGAGGCTCCTTATAGTACTTTTGGGGCAGGCGGCGAGCAGAGAATTACAGTAATCAAGTCTGGAAGTAACAAATGCATGGATGAGTTTTTCAGCATCGTTTTTAGGTAAAATATTTCTCATTTTAGTTATATTTCGCAGGTGAAAGTATGCGGTTTTACAAGCTAGGTTTATATGGGCTGTGAATGAGAGATTTTGATCAAATAGGACTCCAAGATTTTTTACAGTAGCGCTAGAAGCTATACTCACATTGTTGAGTGAGATTGTCTGGTCCGACGGAGAATCTCTTTGACCTTTGGGACCAACGACAATGACCTCTGTTTTTTCAGGATTTAAGAGCAGGTAATTCAAGGTCATCCAGGTTTTGATGTCCTTCACACAGGCACTGAGTTTATCTATTTGATCAGTCTGATTTGGTTTCATTGATAAGTACAGCTGAGTGTCATCAGCATAGCAGTGAAAATTAATGCCATGTTTTCTGATAATGTTACCCAATGGCAACATATACAGAGTAAATAGGATTGGGCCAAGCACAGATCCTTGTGGAACACCACAGGCTACTTTAGAACAGGGAGAGGTGCACTGGTTTATACTAACAAACTGGTACCTATCTGATAGATAGGATTTAAACCATTTGAGGGCGGTCCCTCTGATTCCAATGTCACATTCTAACCTCTGCAGTAGAATGTTGTGATCAATGGTGTCAAACGCTGCACTGAGGTCCAGTAGGACCAGGACTGAAGCCAGCCCGTTATCAGCAGCTAGTAGTAAGTCATTTGTTACTTTAAGCAGTGCAGTCTCTGTGCTGTGGTGAGCTCTGAATCCAGATTGAAATTTTTCAAATATATTATTGTCCTGCAGGTGGCAACAGAGCTGTTTCACCACCACTCGTTCTAGAATTTTTGAGAGGAAGGGAAGATTAGAGATAGGTCTATAGTTGACTAGTTCATCAGGATTTAGATTAGGTTTTTTCAAAAGGGGTTTAATCACAGCATACTTAAAGGACTGAGGAATGTAGCCATTTTCTAACAACATATTTATTATGTTATGGATGGAATCTATTATTAGGGGCAGGGCTTCTTTGAGGAGTCTGATTGGAATAGGGTCGAGCAAACAGGTTGATGGTTTGGACAACATGATGGCTGAGGTAATCTCCACCTCATCAACAGGAGTAAATGTATCTAATATTATTAGAGGATCTATGTGGGATATTGGTATTACAGACTGGATTAGCTCAGAGCTGATTTTTGGAGTGGCTTTGTTGATTTTGTCTCTAATGGTTGTAATTTTGTAATCGAAGAATTGAAGAAAGTCATCACAACTAATGCTCGAGGGGATAAGAGACTCATTAGCAGTGTGGGAGTTTGTCAGCCTGGCTACAGTGCTGAACAGAAATCTGGGGTTATTTTTGTTTACTTCTATTAGATTTGAATAGTATCTGGTTCAGGCTTTCTGCAGAGCGGCCTTATAAATGAGCAGGCAGAGCTTCCATGCCTTCAGAGACTGCTCAGAGCGTGAGCGGCGTCAAAGCTTCTCTGTGCGTCTTACATGTTGTTTGAGTGTCCTGAGCTGTAACGTGTACCATGGAGCCAGAGGTCTTGGTTTAATGCTTTTCTGTTTTAGCAGAGCTACAACATCGAGAGCAGATTTTAAGGTGAGCATTGTTCTGTCAACCAATTGATCAGTGACAATTGGATTAAAATTATTTTCATTGTCACATGACATATCTTTCAGTAATGGCTCAATAATTTCTTTAAACTCTGTAACCGATTTATCTGATAATGTTCTTTTCATTATAGTTTTTTTCTGCGGAGCTGGATAGTCTTTTAGTATAAATTGAAAGGTAATTAAGAAATGGTCAGAGAGTATAGGGTTTTGAGGAAGGACAATTAGATCATTAATCTCAATACCATAGGTTAGAACGAGAAGTGTGATTGTGACAGTGAGTCGGCTTATTCACACTCTGGGTGAAACCGATCCCATCCAGGAGCGCGCCAAAAGCATTACTGAGGCAATCACTGCTGTTATCAACATGTATGTTGAAATCTCCAACTATAACAATCCTTTCCCAATTCAAAACTTAACTTGAGATGAAATCAGAAAACTCTGTCAGGAACTCGGCATATGGACCAGGAGGTCGATATATTATTATAAATATAACAGATTTTTGGTTTTTCCAGTTGGGGCACGTAATGGAGAGTGCGAGGCTTTCAAAGGAGAGGTAAGTATAGTTGGGTTTGGGGCTGAGGATTAGACTGGAATGAGAGATGACGGCCACACCACCACCTCGACCTGTGCTCTGGGCACTCTCCATTCATGTGACTTGATGGTGTAGATTTGTTTAGTCTAACATAATCATTTTCCCAAAGCCATGTTTCAGTTAGGGCTAACAGATCAATATTAAGGTCGCCAATTAGTTAATAGTTATTAAAAGAGATTTAGAGGAAAGAGACCTGATGTTTAGCAGTCCACATTTTACACACTTTTCATTTTGTTTATTTGCGGCACATTTATTTATTTTTATTAAGTTATGAGATCTGACAGCTTCCTTGTCAGAGTTTAGCGGTGTTTTATTTGTACTTTTTGTACGTGGGGCACACACAGTCTCTGTCTGTTTGGAGCTGTTCCCTCTGACTGAGCTGTGCCTCACTGGTCTAAACTGCTCCCTAACGTCACTATAGCTGTGCTTCCCTGAGCTATTCAGCGTGCTAGTATTACCTGGTCAATCTAGACTAGCAATCATATTCTGAGCTAACAGGGCGGAGCCAGCCTGCGGTACCTATTCTTACTTTTCTTTAAGAGTCTAAGATTCCCCTCGATGTCACCCAGTCTGGCTCCAGGATAACACCGCGTGGAAGCTGCAGGCAGTTCCACGTCCCTGACTATGGAGCTCCCTATGACTAAAGTGTCCCAGGTCCAGCTCAGGGGAGCAAACCTGTTCTGGACGGGGAGCTCTCTACTCTCAACCCTGTGTCTCTGGCCTGTCCTAGTCCTACGCTTTCTTCTAACTGTCACAAACCTGTCCTGGTCTGATCCCGGCTGCACGGGTTGCGTGGGGGGCTAGTCTCGCTAGCTACGCTAAAGCTACTGCAGTCCGCTGCTGGTACCTGACTGTAACTCGGGGTCAGAGCCTCCAATGAGCGGATCCGCGTTTCTAACTCTGAGACCCTGGCCTGCAGGACTGCCACTACACTACACTTAACGCAGCTGTCCCTATCATCGTCAAATAAGCCAGGGTCATCACTCCACATATGGCAACCAGGGCAGGGAAGAGCGAGAGAAGAGGAGGAAGGTTTAGCCATGATGCTAGTCGGCTAGGCTAGTTCAGGCTGAACCGAGAGATAGAGGGGCTTAATCCACGAAGTACAGAGCAATAGATGCTGAATGAAAAATGGTTTAACCAAGTATTCAGGCACTAGTGTAGATGTTAGAAACTGCTTTTAAAACTGTGAGGATTCATGGATTAACAATTTCAGGAGAGAGACGCTAGATATGCAACTCGCAAAACAGAATGCACTCACCCGGAAATGACGTCAGATCTGCACCGCCACAGGTTAGCGGTGCAATTCCAGCTCCCACAAATTAATGCTGTTGTTGTGTCCTTGGGCAAGACACTTAATCCACCTCAACCCAGTGTCTGTGTACACTGGTGTATGAATGTAAAGTGCTTTAAGTGCCTTGATGGTGGAAAAGAGCTATATATAAAAAATGACTATTTACCAATTATTTTGTATTAATTATTTATTTTATTATATATACTGTATGTATTTTTATTTATTCATGAATTTCTTTATTTTTATGTATTTATTTATTTATTTATTTTTCATGGGAGAGCAAGGACCAAACAATGACGTGATATGTAGCTATGTACTCCATATGAACTGCACGCGGTCAGTAAAGCAATTCAACAGCAATTTGGCGGTCCTCCCTTGGGACCCCCCCCCTACGGCAGTATATCATCTCTGTGTGAGGGAATCCCTATGCAACTACTACTACCTACCCCCCCCAGCCCCGCCATCCCCAGCCCCGCTGCACCGCTACTGCTGCTGCCGCCACCGAGGGTAAAAATAGACTGTCCCTTATTGAGAGCAAAGGCAAGATTGAATTGAGGGCTTTACGAAAGTGTTGGCCTGCTAATACGTGTGGGGCGGTTCACTGTCTGTCTAATTTTGATGATGTACGGCCTAATAACACGTCTGACAAACTGAATGAGTGGAGTCAAATGAATTGGGTACATTTCTATGGCAAGACAACTGGAAAAAAAAAATCATATCTCGTTTGTACAGTGGCACACACGGGGCAGGCTTTGAATAAAAAATGCAATTGGGTTAACAACAGCCTTGCTACCAATCTGCACCTATGGCTCCTAGCTAGCTCACTGACAACAACGAGGTGGGTGAAAGTGTATTGCCCAAGGATAATAGTCTGTGCCGGGACAGAACTACCAACCTGGGGCGGAGCAATTAGTCTAATATGAATCAAATCAAGCTCCAAACCGTTCAAATTGCCAGTGATCAGCTTGGTGCTTTTTGTCGAGAGGTCTATAATCCAGTCAGGGAAAGTTTGGAGGAGACTTTGGAGGAAAATTGGACAATTTAAGTTTTTTGTTCAGAAAGTTTGATTTCAAGTTGGTTACAGCATACACTTGAGTATCCTGGTTGTTAGCCATCAAAATAATGTGAAAAGAAATCACTATTAAGGCTACAGCTAAAAAAAAACCTTGGTTGACTTAAGATATGTATTACCGAGCAATAAGTCGATTAAAAAGGAGGTTTCCCAAAAGCTCTCTAAACTATTATGTATCTCCATGTTAGACCTGTCACAAGAACAAATTTTGAAGAACGATATTGACCTTATTCAACCACTTTTGCGGTAAATGCAACTAAACTGCAGCACTTTCGGTTAAGGGAATCCTATTCATTTAAATGGAGGATTTGGTGAAATGTTTTGCCTCTAAAATCTGACATAAAGTAGTTTTGATTTGTGTAAAACGATCTATGTTCATGTAACCGACAAGTCAACACTGCAGTGATTCTCTGGAGGCTTTAAAACAGCTCTGTAGTCCCTGAAGAACCCATTTAGTGACAAGATCGATAGCTCCATGCAAAATAATACAATCCCAATGATGATGGCAGCGCTAGACATGGGACGATATTGAAATCTTGTGTTACGATTATCATGGTGAAAATAATTGCAATTAACGATAATATCACGATAAGGATCAAAGTTGCTGACAGTTTAAAAATGTTATGAATATGAATAATTATGTTAATGTTATGAATAAGTTCCATGTTTAAATAACTTTTATATAATTGTACTTGAAAATAACTCTGATCTAGAACATTATGGACAAGCAGGGCAGAAAATTTGGGGCCCAAGGCAAGAAGCCTCACATGGGCCCCCCATCTAATACAAATTAATAGGAAGAGGGTCCATTTCTGGGCCCCTAAGACTCTGAGGTGTGGGACAACAGACCCCTTTGCCCCCTTCTGTCAACTTCTTTGTAGATAAGTAGCTTTTTTTCAAACATTCTGGCGATTATCTCTATTGGCGATTACTACAATTATAAAACATGTCCCACGAATGATTACGATAAACAATATTATCATTTATTGTCTGCAACTTCCGTAATAAGGTGAATATTGCTGAAGATGATAAATGATAATATTGAATACAGTACAATACAATAATATTACAGCAGGATTTCCCCCCCAAAACATTTCTGTACAGTATTGTTAATGAACATAAGCTGCAATATATCAAACACTTAATGAGCCATAGAAGTAATTTATTAAGTCAATCTATTTAACCTTACACAGCTAAAATCTTATCTTATCCTACCTACAGTACTGAAAAATAACAAAATCTTCCCCACTAGTACCAAGAAAAAGTACCCACAATAAATATTGACCCCTCAAAGTAACTGTTCTATCTACCATGTACTGAACGATAAGCTTATATAGTATTTACTGTGACAGGTCTACGTTACCTGACCCAAACTGCACTTACAACGCTACACCTGCAGGGGGAGTACATGCACAGACAGCTATTTCTGCAGAATAAAAGTAGTAGGAACCAATATATTTATATAAAGACAGATTAAACTTGTTGTGAATAATTAGTTTAACCTGCCTTTTTACATATAAATAAAAAGTACAAATATCTTCAGATAGTTACACATTTTGGTTGATTAAGACCCAACCGCCCGGTACGCTAACCTTTTGCAATGTTGACGTTAAACACACAACAGTTTAAATTCTTGGTTACGACAAGATTTACTTTTTAAACACAGGTGCAAGTAGAGGCTTTGAATGCAAATGCAAAGCTCTAAACAAGGTCCCGAATGCGTGTCGTAAATAAAAGCAGCACCCAGGGGTTTGGGAAAACAAGCAGCTCTTTTGTTTTTATGGTACAGGCAGGATCGGCTGTGTGGCGCGGCTCTGAAGGAGGATAGACAGGTGTAATGATGTGTTCAGGGTCTGCTTGTGTTTCTGTCACTCGGGTCATGCTGATGTTTGTCAAAATGGAAGAGGGAAAAGGAGGAGAGCGGAGCAGCTGCAGTGCAGGTAAATATTTACATAATAACAAGTCTGCAACCTACATGGAATAAACTTTGAATTTTGACTTTTCATAGTTCAACTAAATCAAAATATGTCTTAATATAGTAGTAGTACAGTTGTAGTAGTAGTGGTTGTAATATTAGTTGTAGTAGTGGAGGTTGTAATAGTAGTATTAGTAGAAGTGGTTGTAATAGTAGTTGTAGTAGTAGTAGTGGTTGTAACAGTAGTGGTAGTAGTAGTAGTAGTAGTGTAGTTGTAGTAGTGGTTGTAATAGTTGTAGTAGTAGTAGTAGTAGTAGTAGTAGTAGTAGTAGTAGTAGTAATAGTAGTGTAGTTGTAGTAGTGGTTGTAATAGTAGTAGTAGTAGTAGTAATAGTAGTGTAGTTGTAGTAGTGGTTGTAATAGTAGTAGTAGTAGTAGGAGTAGGAGTAGTAGTAATGGTAGTAGTAGTAGTGTAGTTGTAGTAATGGTTGAAATAGTAGTTGTAGTAGTAGTTGTAGTAGTAGTAGTGGTTGTAATAGTAGTAGTAGCAATTGTGTAGTTGTAGTAGTGGTTGTAATAATAGTTGTAGTAGTAGTGGTTGTTATGGTAGTAGTAGTAGTAGTAGTAGTAGTAGTAGTAGTAGTAGTAGTAGTGTAGTTGTAGTAGTAGTAGTAGTGTAGTTGTAGTAGTGGTAATGGTGTAATGGTGGTAGTAGCACTAGTTGTGTAATTGTAGCAGTGGTTGTAATAGTAGTTGTGGTAGTAGTTGTAGTAGTAGTGGTTTAAATAGTAGTTGTAGTAATAGTGGTTGCAATAGTTGTTGCAGTAGTGGTTGTAATAGTTGTAGTAGCAGTGATCGTAATAATAGTAGCAGTAGTAGTAGTGTAGTTGCAATAGAAATATAAAATAGTTGCAGTATTAGTAGCATCTTATTAGCAGTTATAAGTTGCACTGCCCCGGAGGCGATAAAAACAGCCCAGGGCGACGATGAGCCGATATCAGATCCTTTACATGTTTTGTGCATTTGGCTGAAAAGAGCTGGTCATTTTCACACTCGTACGACTGCATGTGTCCATATAATGAGAAGTGAGTCCAGTATTTAAAGCACTGCTACATACCCAATTACCCAACAAGTTCACTATATGTACAAGCACACCATGAAGCCATCTTTCTAGTGGTACTATTTCTAGAACAAAAAATCTCTCCACTACCCATGATCCTCTCTGGGGGTCTCGAACGATTTCCCACGAGGCCCCACTCTCTCCCGGACACCTGCCGCGCTGTCTGCAGGGTTGCACTGTTAATTAGGTAACGTTGTACTTGCCGCTAACTAGACGACTAGCTTTGACAGGGCTAGCGTGTTTCACAGATGTTTCCCGGTCGCTAACAGCGTACCAGTTGCGGGCTATGGGGGGCTATTAGCTGCCCCCGAGACACCGCCGACACCTGCCGCACGGACAGCCAATGAGGAAAAACCTGATGGATTGATCATGGGTAGAAAGCGCAACCAATTTATTTAGACTGGTGGAATTAAGTGT